>NC_133768.1:84359277-84675840 GCF_036562045.2 Rhinolophus sinicus | reverse complement strand
CCCCCTTACCCTCTGGCAACCACTAAACTATTGTCTGTGTCTATGAGTTTCTGTTTCTCATTTGTTTGTCTTGTTCTTTTGTTGTTTTTGGTTTATATACCACATATCAGTGAAATCACATGGTTCTCTGCTTTTTCTGTCTGACTTGTTTCGCTCAGCATTACTCTCTCAAGTATAGTCATATTTTTTAAAGTCTGTTTTGCCCAATATCAGTATTGCTGCCACAACTTTTTTCTTGTTTCCATTTGCATGAAATATGTTTCTCTATCCCTTTACTTTCAGTCAATGTGTATCTCTCGATCTGAGTAGGGACTCTTATAGACAGTATATGCATGGGTCTTGTTTTCTTATCCATTCAGCTACCCTATGTCTTTTGATTGAAGCATTTAATTCATTTAAATTTAAGTGATTATTGATAAGTACAGACAGTGCCATTTTTATTATTCCCATTTTATCATCCTTTGTTTGTTTCCCCTTTTTTTTTACAGAAGTCTTGTTAACATTTCTTATAATACTGTCTTTGTTTTAATGAATTCCTTTAGTTTTTTCTTTCCTGGGAAGCTTTTTATCTCTCCTTCAATTATTTTTTTAATTTTTTGAATTTATTGGGTTGACAATTGATAGTAAAATTACATAGATTTTAGGTGTACAATTCTGTATTACATCATCTATAAATCCCATTGTGTGTTCATCACCCAGAGTCAGTTCTCCTTCCTTCACCATATATTTGATCCCCCTTACCCTCATCTCCCACCTCCCACCCCCCTTACCCTCTGGTAACCACTAAACTATTGTCTGTGTCTATGAGTTTCCGTTTCTCATTTGTTTGTCTTGTTCTTTTGTTGCTTTTGGTTTATATACCACATATCTGTGAAATCACATGGTTCTCTGCTTTTTCTGTCTGACTTATTTCGCTCAGCATTACACTCTCAAGATCCATCTATGTTGTCACAAATGTTCCTATATCATCTTTTCTTACCGCCAAATACTATTCCATTGTGTATATATACCACAACTTCTTTATTCATTCATCTATCGAAGGACATTTTGGTTGTTTCCATGTCTTGGCCTCCGTAAACAAAGCTGCAGTGAACATTGGAGCACTCGTGTCTTTATGTATAAATGTTTTCAGATTTTTTGGGTAGATACCCAGGAGAGGGATTGCTGGGTCATATGGCAATTCTATTCTTAATTTTTTGAGGAACCTCCACACTGCCTTCCATAATGGCTGCACCAGTCTGCATTCCCACCAACAGTGGATGAGGGTTCCTTTTTCTCCACAGCATCTCCAACACTTGTTACTATTTGTCTTGTTGATGATAGCCATTCTGACTGGGGTGAGGTGATATCTCATTGTGGTTTTTATTTGCATTTCGCACAGCAAAAGAAACCATTGACAATATAAAGAGGCCACCAACTGAATGGGAGAAGATTTTTGCAAAAGCGCCTCCGATAAGGGGCTAATATGCAGAATATACAAGGAACTCATGCAACTCAACAACAAAAAACAAACAACCCAATTGAAAAATGGGCAGAGGACCTGAAGAGACATTTCTGCAAAGAGGACATACAAATGGCAAATAGACATATGAAAAAATGCTCAACATCTCCTTCAATTTTAAACGATAGCCTTGCTGTTTAGAGTAGTCTTGGATATATGCCCTAATTTTTCATCACTTTGAATATTTCCTGCCACTCCCTTCTGGCCTGCAAAGCTTCTGTTGAGAAATCAGCTGAGAGTCTCATGGGAGCTCCCTTATGGGCAACTAGTTGTTTTTGTCTTGCTGTTTTTAGTATGTTCTCTTTGTTTTTAACCTTTGCCATTTTAATTATACTGTGTCTTGCTGTTGGCCTGTTTGGGTTTATTTAGTTTGCGACTCTCTATACTTCCTTGGCTTGTATGTCTATTTCTTTTGCCAGGTTAGGGAAGTTTTCACTCATTATTTCTTCAAATAGGTTATTGACCCTTTGCTCCCTCTCTTCTCCTTCTGGTACTCCTATAATGTGAATGTTGTTACACTTGATATTGTCCCAAAGATTCCTTAAACTATTTTAATTTTTTAAAGTCTTTTGCCTTTTTGTTGTTCCAATTGGGTGTTTTCTGCTACCTTGTCCTCTTAATGATTCATTCAGTTCTCTGCTTTATCTAATCTGCTGTTGATTCCTTCTAGTGTATTTTTCATTTCACTTATTGTATTATTTACTTCTGAATCTTTTTTTATAGTTTCTATGAATGTCTTTATGCTTGATGTGGGGAGCCATGATTACAGGAAACTCTGAGCTTTGCAGAATGGCTCCGTTTATGCTACCTGTTTCCTCCCCCTGAGGCAATTGTCTCTGCCTGCACCTGAGGGGAGCTTGAGCTTGTAAGCTGCTGAGGAATTTGGTGGGAGCGGCCAGTTCCCAGACACAGAAGGCTGATGCCTATCAGGGCAATTGATAAGATAATTACTTGTGAGTTTCGGTGAATTTTGTATCCTCTATGTGAAAGCTAAAGAATTTACGTTTGTTATGTTAATACATACTTGCACGTGTTCAAACTGCTTATATGGGAGCAGTAAAATAAACTTAGTGACTTCAGGATCACTGAAATTCCGCGATCGCCATCATATGTGAGAGTGTCTTTTATTCATTCCCACTCCCCCATTCGGGAACCCATCGACTCGTGACGGCTGGCCCGCCACACTTACTGTCTGTTTGTTGAAGTCTACAGTAAGTTCCTTAAGTATTCTTACAACGAGTGTTTTAAACTCTGTCTGTGGTAGTTTGGTTGCCTCTATTTCATTTATTTTTATTTCTGGAGGTTTTCCTGTTCTTCTATTTGTGACGTATTTCTTTGTTTTTTCATCCTGGGTGCCTCTTTGTGTTTGTTTGTATGTATTAGGTAGATCTCCTATGCCTCTCGGTCTTTGCTGGGTGGGTTTATGTAGTATGTGCACTGTGTGGTCCAATGGTGCAGTGTCCCTGATCTGCGTGTGTGTGTTCCACGAGTATCTGTTGAGTGGGTCATTTGTGTTCTTCTGTTGTAATTGAGCCTTGTTTGCTTTCAGCATGTCAGTGGATGGGATTGACTCCCAGGCTGACTGACTATGAGGATGTTCTACACCCACAGTGCATGAGCTACTATGTAAGGGCTGACTTCTCAGAGGGAGATTCACCCCAGTGTATTCTTTTGCTTATTGAGACCAGTCTCTGAGTGTGCCATTTGTGTGGTTAACCAAGTAGTGCTCTGCTTTGGTCTGAAAACAATTTCTGTGTGTGTTGTTTCTGGTATCTCTTGAAAGGATTTGCTGTACAGGTCAATATCAACCTTGCCTGTGACTGGACTGGGGCTAGTTGGTTGGAACTACAAAGCTATACGTGGCTGGTTGCTGCCTGTGCTGGACTTGGAGGCATGTGGCAGTGGCCTCACTGTGAATTGAGGCTGGCTGCCATGTGCATTGAGCCTGGGGCAGCTTAGCAAAAGGCTCAGGACCCCCTTAGACCTGTTACTACCTGCCAGCTGCTCATAAGGCTCAGCTGTTGAAGGATCCTCACTACATGTGTGTGCTGGGTTGGTTGATTTGGTGTTGAGACTGTCCCTGTTGATGAAGCACTGGGTGGGTGGGGTGTGGTCCAAGGGAATCATGAGGCATGGCCAGTGGTTTTTACAAAGTTATAGTCAGTTCAGTTCTTATGCCAGTGCTGGACCTGTGATTACTTCAGAAAATGCCCTGAGAAGACTGCAACCAGCCAATGCTTGCCTCGGGTCTACATATCCCTGAGAGCTGCCCAAGAGAGGGTGCAGTGCAAGTTGTGGCCAACTACCCTCCACTAAAATTTTCCTAGACTGCTGTAGGCCTTCCATTGCTATAAAAGGTCTCTGCAGGTTATGGCGTGGGATCAGACACCCAAGAGTCAAGGGTGCCCCCAGTGGTGCAGCACTTGCTGGGCGAGACAGCAACTCAGGGTGTCACCAAGGTGATTCTCACACATTTACAAGACCAATGTAGTCTCATATTTGGGCTTTTGTGGGAGAGTTCAACATAGAAAATATTCTCTTGTAGGGTACACATGATGCAGGCTTCACACAGGAGGTGATGGCAATTCATCCAGCCCTTGCCTGAAACCCCACAACTCAATCTTTCCCCATATGTCTCTGGAACGTCTTGAGTTGTAGCCCCTCCACTGGAGCCCAAGTGAGTGTTTGCAAGTGAACAAGTCAGTGTGTGGGCCCTTTAAGAGGACATATGGTTTTCTAGCTGCCTTCTGTATCACTGGGACAGGCTGACAGAATCCTTGCTGATTTTCACTGCCAGATGTTGTGAGAACTCCTCTTCCCAGAACAGGACCCCTGGGCTGAGGAGTCCAGTGTGGGGCTGTGACCTCTGCTTATTCAGGGGTGACCTCTACCACTGGGATGTCCCTGCCAGTGTTCAAACACTGTCTGTGTGTTTGGGGTTAACCCATTTTGCATGTCTGCCCCCCCTACCAGTCTCGATGTGGTCTCTTCTTAATATCCTTAGTTATAAGGGTACTTTTGGGCTAGTCTTCAGATGATTCTGGAGGTTGATTGTTATATAATTTAGTTGTAAGTTTTATGTGATTCTGGGAGGCAGCAGGCATACAGTTTACCTAAATGCCATCTTGGACTTTTTTTCTATTATTATTATTATTACTATTATTATTATTATTTACAAAATATCTTCAGCTTTTGAAATGATGGCTTTAATCATTTGTGATCTTTGTTTCCTAGTTTAACTTTTCTGACTTTGGGAATTCATTCCTTAGGTGGAGAGTCAGGGTTGTGGGGAGAGGTTCGGAGAGGAAGAACAAACAGTTTTAAAAGGTTCTTTGCTGCTTCAAATCACAATTCCCTCACAGTTTCTGAAGTCACCATTTCTCTACATCTAGCTTAAATGTCAATGGCAGTTCAATGTCTTAACATTTTTGAGTCTTAGGAAGTAATTTCCTAAGTGGCAGCATAGGCAATTAAAACAAAAATTTCTTTCATGATCAACATCACAAATTACAAATAAAGCATGAGGCTTAAATAATCCCTCTGTCTCAATCTTTGCATTTTTATTTTCTGAAAAAGCTGGCAAAAGTTTCTCAAAATTCCTTTGCTGAAATATTCATGGCTGGTCTATGAGGCTGAAGGACAGATTTATAAGACAGAGGTCTTTCTAACATAAACAGGAGGCTTTGGGTCTAGCTAGTGTTTGACAGTGGGGATATTTATCTTCAGTTAGCCTTTTGTTGAGGGACTTTCTTCCATCACAAAGCCCCCTTTTTGTATTCAGTAGTAGAATTCATTAACTCTCCTGGATCTGGACCATTGCTATTACAAACTAATATCTTAAGAGTGATCAATTTATAGGAACACATCAGACATAAAAATAAATCAAGAACATATCTTGTTTGGAAAAATGAGACAAAAATCTGGTGTGAAAGTGAAAAATCTGAAATGATCATTTGGAAAGAAACAGTTTTATTTCTTTCAAAAGGAATGGTAAAAAAATAGCTCAGATGAAAATATAAGCAAAATTTTCTGACATTACTTGATTTTTCCTTAGAAACAAAGGGCTCCTAGTTTGGGGTTGTCCCAGGCATTTTGAAAAAAAATGTGAATTTCTTGAGCTCTTGGAACTAAGAATAGAAATTAACATGTATTGAGTGCTGCTTTGTAACAGGTATTTATGTTGGGCACTTTAAATATGCTCTAATTAAATTGTCTCAATAACTCAGGAAAAAAAGGTACCATTGTTCCTACTTTATAGAAAGGGAAATGAGCATGCCAATTCTAGACCTCTTTGCTTTTAGGTTCATTCCATGCCTTTCCCCTAGCTTGGTTAGTAGCACAGGGATGCTAACACATGCAGATTACATTTCTCAGTCTCCTGCGATAACTAGTTTCAGGCTGTGTTCAACCAAAGGGAGGAGATTGGAGGGCAAGATGAAGGAAGAGGGCAGGAGGAAGGAAGAGGCCAGGATATATTTTACCACCCTTTCCTACCCTCCAGCCTGAGGCAGTACCTTTAGCAGTGGTTGGCTTTCCTCTGCGAATCCAGCTCCCACCAGAGAGAACCCCTGTGGTCCTAGTGTCTGGGTGATTCTGGTCCTTGGGTTCTGGAAACACAATTCATTTCCTCTTTCTGCCTCACCAGTCCTAGAGGTGGCAGTGGCCTCCTGCTTTTGCTAATTTCTGGGTTGCCTCCCTTTCCTCTGTTTGGTGGATTAGCTCTTTCATCAACTATGTAATACATTTTTGCCTTAAATTCCCTCTATTTCAAAGACTATATCTAAAACAGTTTGATTTTCTGGTTGAGTACTGACTGATGCATTGTGGCTTTACCCAAAATCATGTGGCAAGGAGGTGATTAAAAATAAAAAAATTGTACTCTTTCATCTCAGTTTGAAAATATCACAGATTTATTCTCACTCTCTGTCCCTCTGTCTCTCTCTGTCTCTCTGTCTCTCTCTGTCTCTCTCTGTCTCTCTCTGTCTCTCTCTCTCTCTCTCTCTCTCTCTCTCTCTCTCTCTCTCTCTCTCTCTCAGACTTTGAAAGTCTTTGGAGGAAGACACAGTTTCCAAACATTTAATCAACAAAATTATATTTCCAGTTCTTCATTAGTCTTCATTCCTATTTTACCACAATCAAAATTGATAACAGTTTGCCTACTATTTTCTAGCCATTGATGTTATTATTATTATTATTTGTAATTACTTTAAAAAATTCATACAATTCAACACCAAATAAAACAATCCAATTAAAAAATTTAGTGTAATATTTATTCTTTCATGCTTCCTTTATGTTAGTAAATCATGGTAAGATTAGCATTAATCTGTCAGTAATATGTTGAGCCATCCAATTCTCTGTTAATTTTGTTAGGCCAAATTTTCCACCTCATTCTTTAATATGCTCTCTTTGATGACTAAATGTACAAGGTCTGACAATGAAGTTCGTGAACTGGTTGCAACAATGTTGCTAACTTTTTTTTTTTTTTATCAGAGGGATTATTCATCATGAATTTGTCCCAACTGGACAAACAGTTAGCCAAGTTTGCTATTTGGAAGTGCTGAAAAGGCTACATGAAAAAGTTAGATGACCTGAACTTTTCACCAACAGTTCATGGCTCTAACATCACGACAATGCACCAGCTCACATGGCACTGTCTGTGAGGGAGTTTTTAGCCAGTAAACAAATAACTGGAACACCCTCCCTTCTCACCTGATCTGACCCCCAATGACTTCTTTCTTTACCTGAAGATAAAGGAAATATTGAAAGGAAGATATTTTGATGACATTCAGGACATCAAGGGAAATATGACGACAGATCTCATGGCCATTCCAGGAAAAGAGTTCCAAAATTGCTTTGAAGGGTGTACTAAGCATCAGTGCACAATTTCCCAAAGGGAGTACATCGAAGGTGACCATAGTGATATTCAGCAATGAAGTATGTAGCGCTTTTTCTAGGATGAGTTTGAGAACCTTATTGTCAGATCTTGTATAGCTACTCACCCACCTTACCCCCAGAATACATTTTCTAAATCATTTTTACTTAGAAAATCCTTGGAAATGTTTTGGACTTAATAGTAGTTTAAGGAATATGAATATAAAAGAAACCAGGATACGATTGTTGGAATTTGAAACTGGGGCTGGCCAGGAAAGACTTAGATGCTGAGTATAGCCAAATAGTGGAATCTGGAAGGTATCATAAATCATTGCAGAAATGGGGTGAAGTCCAGAAAGGCCAACATAAGCAATGGCATAGCAGATAAAGTCCACAGTATAGGGGGTCTAACAATATAAATGGTTGCGTGTGTCAATCCTGAGTCTGATGGCACTCTGCTCTCTTAAAGCAATTGTAAATCCACAGAGTTGTTCTGCTAGTGAGACCAGGTAGTCAAAGACTTATGGATCAAAGGCAGAGGTACTGGGATCATTAGATATTTTTCACACCTGGTTTCCTACTATATATGTCTTAGATAACACCATGGACAACACAGAATGTAAACCTGGCTCTCAAACAATCTGCCCTGTTTTTCCAAAATGGACCTGGGACAGCGTTATATGTGGATGTAAATTGGCTAATGCTGATATCTTCCCAGAAATAAAGGCAGTTCACCAAATTTAGGCAGTGATGTTAAGTGAGCTTCTTATAGGCATTCCAGAACATAGCTCTTGGAAATTATCCAGTTATCATGGCATCTCACCATTGGATCTGAAAAATGGCAGGCATTGAAAACTGCTGTATATTTTAATAGTTTTCCAGAGAAACATAAATAAACTTACATATTACATAGTCTAAATTACATAATCAGGTTATATTTTTCCACTGAACTCAACTGTTTTAATTATTTTTACTTAGTTGAATCACACAGATTTGATTTTCCAGTCTGCAAAAAAGCAGATTGATTATGGAAAGGTTAATTTCCTTTAGGGGATGGCAAGTGTCTATCAGGCAGATTACCTAACTAAGGCTGATGAGGGGATTTCTGATTGACCAGTTTAAGATTCCAATTTGGGGACAGCTGAAACTGTAAATAAGTAAATAAGTTATATTTGTTATATGTGACAAATATATATAAGTTATTGAAAACTTGAATATACAGTGGTTTAAATGTAATTCTCACATTTGATTTGTTTTTTATAGAACCGTGAGTAAAATAAAACCTTTCTGAATTTTAGTGTGAGATTTCAACTTCTGGATTTTAATTACTGTATTTTTCAGGTAATGATGGTGCTTCTGCATTTTAATAATCATCAGATTCAGTAACTAATACCAGTGTGTATCAGTAATAAGGTTTGCTTTATGAATGAATTAATGAATGTATTGGCCATTTCCCCCCAAAGGAGATGTTAGTGACATTTCCCGAAACCCAATGACTAGTGAGTCTTCAAAATATGAAATTTTAATATGGAAATTGTGCATTTTATCTCAGTCTGGGGGAACCCTGATGTTGCTTTATTGTTATTTTCTTAGTTGTTTCTTTTGAATCTCAAGATTCAAGTAATGCTTTGGAAAATATGAGAAGTTAAATGCCACATTTACAATTGCTTTTGAAAGGTCTAACCTTTATTAAAGTTACTGGGTAAATACAATTAAAAAGGGTTTACTTCCCTCGTAAACTAAATGTCGTGTTTTTAGACTGAAAGGTCAATTTTTCAGTGATAGTTTTCAAAAAATATCACTTTTTGTCTATGGTAAATCAAGAAATCTAATTTGTTTTATATGTATGAAACATGTAATAATGCTGTTCCTCTGATTTCAAGCTCAGAATTTGTGGTATGAAAACTGTTTAAAAATTATTGTTTTTTATTTTTAGTTTCAGGTGTACAAAACAACATACAGATTATTCATTTACACTCCTCAAAAAGTGATAACCCAACAAGTCTACTAACCACCTGATACTGTACATAGCTATTAAAATACCACTGACTATATTCCTTATGACATACTTTACATCCTGTGACTATATATTTTTAAAATTATAGTTGGCATTCAATATCATTTTAATAATATTATGTTAGTTTCAGGTATACAGTATAGTAGTTAGGCATTTATATAATTTATGAAGTGATCCCCCCAATAAGTCTAGTACCCATCTGAAATTATGCATAGTTTTTACAATATTATTGCCTATATTCCCTATACTTTACATTCATGTGACTGTTTTGTAACCGCCAATTTGTACTTCCTAATCCCTTCACCTTTCTCAACCAGCCCACCAAGTCCCCTCCAATCCAGCAACCATCAGTTTGTTCTCTGTATCTATGAGTCTATTTCTGTTTTGTTCGTTCATTTATTCTGTTCTTTAGAGTCCACATATAAGTGAGATCATATGGTACTTGTCTTTCTCAGTCTGATTTATTTCACTTAGTATAATATCATCTAGGTCCATCTATGTTGTTGCACATGGTAAGATTTCATTTTCTTACTGCATAGTAATACTACATTGTATGGATGTACAACAATTTTTTTATCCAATCATCTATTGATGGGCATTTTAATAGTTTCCATATCTTGCCAATTGTGAATACTACTACAGTAAAAACAGGGGTGAATATATCTTTTCAAATTAATGTTTTGGATTTCTTTGGATATGTCCCCAAGATTGGAATTTCTGGGCCATAAACTAGTTCTATTTTTAATTATTTGAAGAACCTGCATATTGTTTCCTCCAGTGGCTGCACCAATTTACAATCCCACCTACAGTGCACAAGGGTTCCCTTTTCTCCACGTCCTAGCCAACACTTGTTGTTTATTTATATACTGATGATGACCATTCTGACAAGTGTGAGGTGATACCTCATTGTGATTTTTATTTGAATTTCTCTGATGATTAGTGACATTGAGCATCTTTTCATATGCGTACTGGCCATCTGTACGTCCTCTTTGGAGAAATGTCTATTTAGGTCCTCTGCCCAATTTTTTTTTAATTAAATTTATTGGGGTGACAATTGTTAGTGAAATTACATAGATTTCAGGTGTACAATTCTGTATTACATCATCTATGAATCCCATTGTGTGTTCATCACCCAGAGTCAGTTCTCCTTCCATCAGCATATATTCGATCCCCCTTAACCTCATATCCCACCCCCCACCCCCCGCCTCCCTTACCCTCTGGCAACCACTAAACTATTGTCTGTGTCTATGAGTTTCTGTTTCTCATTTGTTTGTCTTGTTGTATTTGGTTTATATACCACATATCAGTGAAATCACATGGTTCTCTGCTTTTTCTGTCTGACTTGTTTCGCTGAGCATTACTCTCACAAGATCCATCCATGTTGTCACAAATGTTCCTATATCATCTTTTCTTACTGCCGAATAGTATTCCATTGTGTATATATACCACAACTTCTTTATCCATTCATCTATCGAAGGACATTTTGGTTGTTTCCATGTCTTGGCCACCGTAAACAAAGCTGCAATGAACATTGGAGCACACATGTCTTTATCCCTAAATGTTTTCAGATTTTTGGGGTAGATACCCAGGAGAGGGATTGCTGGGTCATATGGTAATTCTATTCGTAATTCTTTGAGGAACCTCCACACTGCCTTCCATAATGGCTGCACCAGTCTGCATTCCCACCAACAGTGTATGAGGGTTCATTTTTCTCCACAGCCTCTCCAACATTTGTTACTATTTGTCTTGTTGATGATAGCCATTCTGACTGGGGTGAGGTGATATCTCATTGTGGTTTTGATTTGCATTTCTCTGATGATTAGTGATGTTGAGCATTTTTTCATATGTCTATTTGCCATTTGTATGTCCTCTTTGGAGAAATGTCTCTTCAAGTTTCTGCCCATTTTTCAATTGGGTTGTTTGTTTTTTTTGTTGTTGAGTTTCATGAGTTCCTTGTATATTCTGGATACTAGCCCCTTATCGGAGGCACTGTTTGCAAAAATCTTCTTCCATTCAGTTGGTGGCCTCTTTATTTTGTCAATGGTTTCTTTTGCTGTGCAGAAGCTTTTAAGTTTCACATAGTCCCATTCGTTTATTTTAGCTTTTACTTCCATTGCCTTTGGAGTCAAGTTCATAAAATGCTCTTTGAACCCAAGGTCCATAAGTTTAGTACCTATGTTTTCTTCTATGCAGTTTATTGTGTCAGGTCTTATGCTTAAGTCTTTGATCCATTTTGAATTAACTTTGCTACATGGTGACAAATAGCAGTCCAGTTTCATTCTTTTGCACGTGGCTATCCAATTCTCCCAGCACCATTTATTGAAGAGGCTGTCTTTGCTCCATTGTATGTTGTTAGCTTCTTTGTCAAGAATTATCTGTCCATATTTATGTGGTTTTATTTCTGGGTTCTCAATTCTATTCCATTGGTCTATGTGTCTGTTTTTCTGCCAATACCATGCTGTTTTGATTATTGTAGCCCTGTAGTACAAGCCAAAGTCAGGAAGTGTGATACCTCCATTATTGTTCTTTTTCCTTAAGATTGCTTTGGCTATTCGGGGTCTTTTGTGGTTCCAAACAAATCTGATGATTTTTTGTTCTATTTCTTTAAAATATGCCATTGGGATTTTGATGGGGATTGCATTGAATCTGTATATTGCTTTGGGTAATATGGCCATTTTAACTATGTTGATTCTTCCAATCCATGAGCACGGAATGTCTTTCCATTTCTTTGTGTCTTCTTCAATTTCTTTCAAAAATGTCTTATAGTTTTCAGCATATAGGTCTTTCACATCCTTGGTTAAGTTTATTCCTAGGTATTTTATTCTTTTTGCTGCAATTGCAAAAGGAATTGTTTTTTGTATTTCTTTTTCTGAGATTTCATTGTTAGTATATAGGAAGGCAATGGACTTTTGTGCGTTGATTTTGTAGCCGGCAACTTTACTGTATTCGTTGATTGTTTCTAATAGCTTTTTGGTGGAGTCTTTAGGGTTTTCTATATATAGCATCATGTCATCTGCAAAGAGTGATAATTTAACTTCTTCATTCCCAATTTTGATGGCTTTTATTCTTTCTCTTGCTTGATTGCTCTGGCAAGGACTTCCAACATTATGTTGAAAAGCAGAGGTGATAGGGGACATCCCTGTCGTGTTCCTGAACGTAGAGCAAAGGGCTTCAGTTTTTCTCCACTTTTTGTCACATTACATTTTTCTCTTGTCTTTTTCGTCTCTATTTCATTTATCTCTGCTCTGATTTTTATTATTTCCTTTTTCCTGCTGACCTTGGGTTTCATTTGTTCTACTTTTTCTAGTTCTTTAAGCTGTAATGTGAGGTTGTGTATCTGGGATTTTTCTTGTTTCTTGAGATAGGGCTGTAATGATATAAATTTCCCTCTTAAAACTTCTTTCGCTGCATCCCCAAAATTTTGGTAGAATGTATTTTCATTGTCACTTGTTTCTATGTATCTCTCGATCTCTCCTTTGATTTCTTCTTTGACCCAGTTATTCTTTAAAAGTATGTTGTTTAATTCCCATGTATTTGTGTTGCATCCTGCTTTCTTTGTTCTCTCAACATCCAATTTGAAAGCCTTGTGATCAGAGAATATGCTTGGTATGGTTTCAATCTTCTTAAATTTGCTGAGGCTAGTTAAGTCCCAATATATGGTCTATCTTTGAGAATGTTCCATGTACACTAGAAAAAAATGTATAGCCTGATGTTTTAGGATGAAGTGCTCTATAAATGTCAATTATGTCCATTTCATCTAATGTGTCATTTAGGGCTGCTATTTCTTTATTCATTTTCTCTTTGTATGATCTATTCATGGCTGTCAATGATATATTTAAGTTCCCTAGTATAATTGTGTTTTGATCAATTTCTCCCTTTAGTTCTGTTAGTAGTTGCTTTGTATATTTCAGTGTTCCTTGATTTGGGGGAAATATTGATGACTGTTGTGTCTTCTTGTTGTATAGTCCCCTTATCATTATGAAATATCCATCTTTGTCTCTTCTTATCTTTTGTATCCTGAAGTCTGTTTCACCTGTTAGCAGTATGGCTACACCTGATTTTCTGTGGACACTATTTGCTTTTAGTGTCATTTTCCACCCTTCCACTTTGAGTCTTTGTTTGTCCTTGTAGCTGTGATGTGCCTCTTGGTGGCAGCATATGGTTGGGTTTAGTTTTTTGACCCAATCTGCTAGTCTGTGCCTTTCATTGGTGAGTTCAGTCCATTCGCATTTAGGGTGATTATTGATATGTGAGTATTTCCTATCATTCTATCTTTGGTTTTCTGGTAAGACTGTGTCTCCATTGTTCCCTTGTCTTTTTGTTGTTGTCTATTATTTCTGTGTAGTGGATTCTGTGATTTTTCCTCTGTTTCTTCTTTTATTATGTTATACATTTGAGTCCTGGATTTTTTTTTTTTGAGTGGTTACCACTAAGTTTATGTAAGCAAAAGTTTCATATTTTGGGTATTCTATTTTCTTCAGCTTGCTTACTGTCTCTATTCCCATATTCCGGTTCAGGCCTTTACTCTCCCAAACCTTTTTTTTTTGGTTGTCACAAATTATCCCTGTTTATGCTGGTGAAATAGCCTCCTTCAGGAGAAGTATTTATAATACAATGCCAATCACTTGATTACAGTTGTTACTGCCATAGTGTATAATTTTTATAAGTCAGTTCAACATACTACTTTGCCATATTTCTTCCTTGCATAGTCAGCTCACTAATATTTTTTAAATGTTAGTATAATGTTGATATATAACTTTATTTCTTTCTAGCTTTTTAAAGAATTTCAAATTAGTGTGTTCCAAATCAATGATGAGTTTTCTGTATATTAGCAATTTATTTAGGAAGAGAATTTTTCATCACTACTTGTGTTTTCTTTTTTCTTTTTTAATGGTCACTGAGTTGATCTTTTTGTAGTTGGTTTCCCTCTATTTCTAATGCCTCCATCATTTGGAGGGAGTGTTCTGATATTCCAATTGGATTTTAAACCACTCAGCACAGTGACACAATATTTTTTAATTGCACTTTCTTTTCAGAAAAGAAAATGTAGCTGTTAAAGGATCCCAGAGTCCTCAATAATGTGGATCTCTGATTTTTTTAAGTTAAATATATTGTGGTGACAATGGTTAGTAAAATTAAATAGATTTAAATGTGCACTTCTATAATATATAATCTGTATATTCCATTGTGTGCTCACCACCCAGCGTCAGTATAAGGGGGTGAAGAGGGTCAAATATATGAATGGAAGGAGGACTGATTTTTAAAAGGAAATTTGTTTTCTAATATTTTACTATTTGATAGAAGAATTACAAAAAATTACTTCCCCATCTCCCTTTTGGTCATTAATCCTTAAATTTAGTTTTTGTGCACTCCCCATTACAGGTCATGGTAATGCATCCATTGTATATATTAGTGTCCTATCTGTCATGGACTCTCAACTAATGTAATGATTCAGTGATGCTTTCTCAGTGTAGCCTGTTGGCAGTCTTCTATGGACCACCGTCTGCTTTATAGCCCTGTATTTTATAACCAGGATGTGGCTCCACCAGGCTCTTGTGGCTGATACTATCAACTGTGTTGTAATGGCTCACAAGATTAGATAGAGGCTATTATATATCTAGCCTAAAGTGCTAATGTCTAAAATTAGACCTGGATTTTGTAAACTGTAATGACATGGAAACAAATGATTTTCAGATGTATTTTGGTCCTGTGCTATGCAATTGCAACCCTAATGTATCAGGGAACCTTGTCCTTCTTCCCCTTAGGATTAAATGCTATACTCTTCCTTAACTGGACTATTGAATTATGTATGTAAATCTCAGTGTTCCTTAAGTATTATTAATACCACAAAGCTGGCATGCTCTAATTATCAATATTTGTCCTTTGTTGAATTATTTGGTCTTTCTGAGCTGTCTTTGTTACTTCAGTATATTAGTGGCTGACCCAATTTCAGACCTATGGCCTTTTCCACCTCATATTGTGTTTTTTGTTTAAAGAGGTGGTAAGAATGCATTTTGAACATTTCACTTAAATGACAGGGTTGAGAAAATGGAGTCATTTCTCTTCAAAAGATCTCTGAGAGAGAAAAGTCTGTACATCATTAAGCCAGATAACCTTTTATACGGGATTTAAAGAAAGCACAACATGATTAAACATAGAAATATATGAACATGGAAAAAAAAAAAAAAATATATATATATATATATATATATATATATATATATATATATATATATCGTCAGTGATTGATTCACAAGAGGAATTTTCATTTTGAAAAGGGACTTATCCTAAGGATCTTAAAATGGAGAGTGCTTCCTAGGGCAGAGTATTACTTATTTGACAACCACTAAGGACATAGGCTAAGAGAAAGTTAAAGTGTAGGAATTACTGTGGAAGATCTACCTGCATGAAGCATCTTGTTTTTGAAATTAAAATATAACCCAATGGGAAAAACAAGAGATCATTAAAATTCTATTTCTTAAGCACTTACTATGTTCCAGGCATTTTATGTATGCTATCTCATCTAATTATCACATCATCTCAATGAATTGTAAACTACCTTCACAGACAAACAGACTGAAGCTTGCTCAGTGTTGTGCTGAGCAAATAAAAGTGGTGAAACTGATTCAAATTCATTTCTCTCTTCAAGGATTATACTATTTATACATTATAAGCCAATGGAATTGACTTAGAAATTTGCCGTGTATGTACATTTTTTTCTAGCCTTGGAACTAACATATATGGTAAAGGACACATGCATGGATAAATCTGGTTTTAAATTCTTGAACATCATCCATTAAATAGCCCGAGATTCTTTCCCTTGCTGTTTATTCAGAATGGTCTCCAAGAACTTCCTTTAATAGGAAGGTCCACCTGCTGTGACAGTGATTTTATAAAACATTCCAAAGCCAGAAAAGATTTCTGAATTTGCCTCTGATTGGGATGATCTGAGTTGGATCTCCCTTCCATTAGGTTGACTGATTGGTATCATGTATAACTTCAGGTTTTGAGGTTTCTTGCAAGTCCAATTAAGGTGCATTTCTTATGACAGTGTGGTGTGGTAAAACGAATATGGATACTGTAGTTAAGTAAGACAAGGTTCTAATTCCCTTTTCCCAGTCAGCTATAAAACCTTGGTGAAATCACTTAATCTCTCTGGGCCTCAGTTTTCTCATCTGTTAACTATTTTCTATTTAAGAAAAACATTAAATTTCCTTAAATGTGATCACTTCTCCTCAGTTTTCACTCCCAATAATAGGAGAGTATCAGCTAATCATAACCCTAGTCACATGGATGGGTCTTGGATGAAGACATAATCAGATTAATAGTAGTTATACACAAAATAAACAGTTTTTCATTGGATGTGAAGCTGAAGTGATATGAATCTGGAGTTGCTGTGGCCATTTTATGATTCCAAGAGGAGAGAGTATCTCAAAATAAACCAGACCTAAACCAAGAGTCTGAGAGAATCAGGTCCTGGTGAAATCATTTGAATTCATGAATCAAACTTTACCTGAAGTTAGCAACATTCATCTTTGAGGTTTTCATTTATATGAATCAATGAGTCCCTCTTCCCCTTAATTTTTTTTCCTTTTAAAAATTCCAATTTGAATTGGTTTTTCTATCCATTCAAATCAAAATAGTCTTAATTTTTATTCAAGCTACTAAGGTAGAGTCTGTGAAGATCAAATGAAATATTGTTTGAAAAACTGCTTGGTAGAGAACTAACATACAAAGAGGTCTATGAAGGTTATCCTTTCTCTTTCTGTAATAGTATCCTTAGGGTCTGGGCCCAGAAGGACCCTACTGTTTAATTCCCATGATATCATTTGTGTGTTTTTTCCTTTTTTTAAAATTATGGTTAATTGGGGTGACAATTATTACTAAAGTTACACGGATTTCCGGTGTACAATTCTGTATTATATCATCTATAAATCACATTGTGTGTTCACCAACAACCAAAATTACCTTCGACTGATGAACGGATAAAGAAGTTGTGGTATATATCATTTGTTTTTCTTTTTTTCTTTTTTTTTACGTTTTTTTTTTTTTAATTTTATTTTATTAAATTTATTGGGGTGACAATTGTTAGTAAAATTACATAGATTTCAGGTGTACAATTCTGTATTACATCATCTATAAATCCCATTGTGTGCTCATTTTTTATTTTATTAATTTCGGTCTTCTCTCTCTTTTTCTTTTGAGTCTGGCTAAACGTTTGTCAATTTAGTTTATCTTTTCAAAAAACCAGCTCTTGTTTTCATTGATCTTTTTTCATCTCTTTCATTTATTTCTGCTCTGATGTTTATAATTTCCTTCGTCGTACTCCCTTTGGGCTTATTTTGCTGTTCTTCTTTCAGTTCCCTTGGGTGTGAGGATAGACTGTTGATTTGAAATTTTTTTGTTTCTTTAGGTAGGCCTGCATTGGTATGAATTTCCCGCTTAGCATGGTTTCACTGCATCCCATCAATTTTGGGTTGTTGTGTTTTTATTTTTGTTTGTCTGGAGGTACCTTTTGATTTCTTCCTTGATCTGATTGTTGACCCATTTATTATTTAGTAACATGTTATTCAACCTTCCTGTATTTGTGTGTTTCCCAGTTTTTTTCCTTGTAATTGATTTCTAATTTTATAGCACTGTGGTCAGAGAAGATGTTTGATATGATTTCAACTTTCTTAAATTTATGGAGACTTGTTTTGTGCCCTAGCATGTGGTCTATCTTGGAAGATGTCTGATGTGCACTAGAGAATAATACAGCTTTGTGGTGAAATGCTCTAAAAATATCGATTAAATCCAACTGGTCTAATGTGTCATTTAAGGCCCTGTTTCCATATTGATTGTCTGTCTAAAGGATCTGTCCCTTGGTGTCAGTAGTATGTTGAAGTTCCCTACTATGTTAGTGCTACTGTTGGTCTCTGTCTTTATGTCAGTCAATATCTGTTTTATATATTTATGTGCTCCTATGTTGGGTGCATAGAGAACTACTAGGGTTACGTCCTCTTGTTGGATTTCTCCCTTTATTATTATGTAGTGCCTTTCTTTGTCTTTTATTATAATCTTCATTTTAAATTCTATTTTGTCTGATATAAGTACTGCTACTCCAGATTTTTTCTCATTTCCATTTGCATGAAATACCTTATTCCATCCCTTTACTTTCAGTTTATGTGTGTCTTTTGATCTGATGTGTGTCTCTTGTATACAGCATATGCATGGTCTTGTTTTCTTCTCCATTCAGCAACCCTGTGTCTTTTGATTGGAACACTTAATCCATTTACATTTAAAGTGTTTATTAATAGGTACATAGTTATTTGCCTTATTGTTATCTGTGTTTCTGGTTTTCGTTAGTTAGTTTGTTTTCATCTTTCTTCTGCTTAAAGAAGCCCTTTAACATTCCCTGCAATGCTGGCTTGGTGGTAATGAATTTCTTTAGCTTATTTTTTTCTGGGAAGCTCTTAATGTCTCATGTCTCCTTCAATTTTAAATGATAGCTTTTCTGTGTAATGCAATCTGGGTTGTAGGCCTTTGTTTTTCATCACTTTGAATATTTCTTGCCACTCCCTTCTGGTCTGCAAAGTTTCTGTAGAAAAGTCAGCTGATAGACTTATGGGAACCCTCTTGTAAGTAATTTGCTGTCTATCTCTTGCTGCTTTTAAGATACTCTCTTTGTCTTTCATCTTTGCCATTTTAGCTATTATGTGCCTTGGTGTGGGCCTGTTTGGGTTCATTTTGGTTGGAACTCTCTGTGCTTCCTGGGATTGTATACTTATTTCCTTCACCAAATTAGGGAAGTTTTCAATCATTATTTCTATCAATTTGTTATCAATCCCTTGATCCCTCTCTTCTGGTATTCCTATGATGCACATATTTTTGTGGTTGATGTTATCCCACAGGTCTCTTAAACTATTTTCATTGTTTTTTTTTTATTCTTTTTTCTTCTTGTTGTTCTGATTCAGTGATTTCTGCTGTCTTGTCTTCTAAAATGCTGATATGATCCTCTGGTTCATCTAATCTGCTGGTAATTCCTTCAAGTGCATTTTTCTTTCAGTTATTGTATTCTTTAAATCTGACTGGTTGTTTTTTATGGTTCATATGTCCTTCTTTATCCTTGCTATCTATTTATTGAAATTCTCTCTAAGGTCCTTAAACATTCTTATAGTCAGTGTTCTAAATTCTGTCTCTGATAGGTTGGTTGCCTCTGTGTCATTTAGTTCCATTTCTGGAGGTTTCTTCTTATCTTTTATTTGGAACTATTTTTTGTGTGTGTCCTCATTCTGGCTGTCTCTGTGTTTGTTTTGATGTATTAGGCAGAAACCCTATGTCTCTCAGTCTTTGCTGGGTGGTCTTACGGAGTATGTGTCCTTTATATTCAAATTGCACAGTCTCCCTATTTTCCTGTGCATGTTTTCCAGAGTTGTCCCTTGTGCTTTGTGTATTCTCCTGTTGAAGTTGAGCTTTAATTGCTTTTAGTT
Source organism: Rhinolophus sinicus (assembly GCF_036562045.2). Lineage (NCBI taxonomy): Eukaryota > Metazoa > Chordata > Mammalia > Chiroptera > Rhinolophidae > Rhinolophus > Rhinolophus sinicus. The sequence goes on along the minus strand of NC_133768.1, from coordinate 84,655,982 downwards.
TGTCAGTGGGTGGGAATGACTCCCAGGCTGACTAGCTGTTACAATTGGCTATGCCCACAGTGTATGAGCTGCTGTGTGAGAGTTGACCCCTCAGATGAAGTTTGGCCCCTATGAGCTCTTATGCCTGTAGAGAATTCCCTTTAGATGTGTCACTTGTAGGTCAAACCTGGTAATGTTCTGGTTTGGTCTGGAGTTGGTCTCTGGTTGTGTTGATTCCTGTGTCTGGGCTGGGTTCTCATGCAGGATAATTTCAGAACCAAAAAAACCAACAAGCTCAACAATTACAACAACAAAAAACCCAAATACACTCACACATAAAAACAACTGACAATGAACACCCAACACATACAAAAAATATCAAAAATACAAAAATCTATTGGGGTGACAGTTGTTAGTAAAATTACATAGATTTCAGGTGTACAATTCTGTATTACATCATCCATAAATCCCACTGTGTGTTCACCACCCAGAGTCAGTTCTCCTTCCATCACCATATATTTGATCCCCCTTACCCTCATCTCCCACCCCCCACCTCCCTTACCCTCTGGTAACCATTAAACTATTGTCTGTGTCTATGAGTTTCTTTTTCTCATTTGTTTGTCTTGTTCTTTTGTTGTTTTTGGTTTATAAGAAAAGATGATATAGGAACATTTGTGACAACATGGATGGATCTTGAGATTATAATGCTAAGCGAAATAAGCCAGACAGAAAAAAGCAGAGAACCATATGATTTCACTGATATGTGGTATATAAACCAAAAACAACAAAAGAACAAGACAAACAAATGAGAAACAAAAACTCATAGACACAGACACTAGTTTAGTGGTTACCAGAGGGTAAGGGGGGTGGAGATGAGGTGAGTGGGATCAAATCTATGGTGATGGAAGATAGATGATGTAATACAGAATTGTACACCTGAAATCTATGTAATTTTACTAACAATTGTCACCCCAATAAATTTAAAAGAAAATTAAAAAAAAATTATTGGGGTGACAATGGTCAACAAAACTACGTAGGTTTCAAGTGTACAATTCTATAATACATCATCAATATATTGCATTATGTGTTCACCACCCAGAATCAGTTCTCCTTCCGTCACCATATACTTGACTCCCTTTACCTTCTTCTACCATCCCCTACCCCCTTACCCTCTGGTAACCACTAAACTATTGTCGGTGTCTGTGGTATGAGTTTTTGTTTATTTGAATGTCTTGTTCCTTTGTACCTTTCAGTTTTATATCCCACATGAATGAAGTCATATTGTTCTCGACTTTTTCTGTCTTATTTCACTTAGCATAATAATCTCAAGATCCATTCATGTTGTTACAAATTGCACTACTTCATCTTTTCTTATGGCAGAATAGTATTCCATTGGGTATACACACCACATCTTCTTGATTCAATCATCTATCAAAGGGCACTTTGGTTGTTTCCATGTCTTGGCCACCATAAATAAAGCTGCAATGAACATTGGAGCACATATATCTTTATGGATAAATGTTTCCAGATATTTGGGTAAATACCCAGGAGAGGGATTTCTGAGTCACATGGTAATTCTATTATAAATTTTTTGAGGAACTCCCATACTGTTTTCCATAGCAGCTGTACCAATTTTTTAGGTTGGTGCAAAAGTTATTGCGGTTTCTGCAATTACTTTTAACCCTGTAAACCGCAATGACTTTTGCACCAACCTAATACTTTCCCAGCAGCACTGTACTAAGGTTCCTGTGTTTCCACAGCCTCTCCAACACTTGTTACTATTTGTCTTGTTGGTGACAGCCATTTTAACAGGTGTGAGGCCATACCTCATTGTGGTTTTCATTTGCATTTCCCTAATAGCTAGTGAAGTTGAGCATTTTCTCATATGTCTCTTCGCTATTTGTATGTCTTCTTGGGAGAAGTCTCTGTTCATGTCCTCTGCCCATTTTTTAACTGGATTGTTTCTCTTTGTTGTTGAATTCTATGAGTTCCTTATCTATTTTGGATATTAGGCCTTATCAGAGGTGTTGTTTACAAATATCTTCTCCCATTCGGGTTGTTGCCTCCTTGTTTTGTTGATAGTTTCTTATGCTGAGCAGAAGCTTTTAAGTTTGATATAGTCTCATTCATTTATTTTAGCTTTTACTTCCTTTGCCTTTCAGGTCAAATTTAAAATCCTCTCTAAGCCCAAGGTCCATAAGTTTTGTACCTATTTTTTCTTCTATGCAGTTTATTGTTTCAGGTCTTATGTTTAGGTCTTTGACACATTTTGAGTTAATTTTGATATATAGTGACAGATAGCAGTCTAATTTCATTCTTTTGCCTGTGGCTTTCCAGTGCTCCCAGCACCATTTTTTTTGAAGAGGCTGTATGTTATCCATTGTATGTTTTCAGTTCCCTGTCAATAATTATCTGCCCACATGTATGTGGGTTTACTTCTGTGTCTTCCATTGTATTCCATCGGTCTATGTGTCTGTTTTTCTGCCAATACCATGCTGTTTTGATTATTGCTGCTCTGTAGCACAAGCTGAAGTCATGGAGTGTGATACCTGAAGCATTATTCCTTTTCCTCCAGATTGCTTTGGGTATTTGGGGCCTTTCGTGATTCCACAGAAATCTGATGATTTTTTTTTCCTATTTCTGTAAAAAATGCCATTGGGATTTTGATGGGGATTGCTTTGGGTAATATGACCATTTTAAATATGTTGATTCTTCCAATCCATAAACATGGAATATCTTTCCACATATTTGTGTCTTTTTCAATTTTTTAAAAATGTCTTATAGTTTTCAGGGTATATAAGTTGTTCACATCTTTGGTTAAGTGTATTCCTAGATGTTTTATTCTTTTTGTAGCAGTTGTAAAAGAAATTTTTTTCTTTGTCTGAAATTTTATTGTTAGTATATAGAAATGGATATTTCTACGTTGATTTTATAGCCAGCAACTTTACTGTATTCGTTTATTGTTTCTAATAGCTTTTGGTGGAGTCTTTAGGGTTTTCTATATAGAGAATGATGTCATCTGCAAAAAGTGACAGTTTAACTTCTTCATTCCCAGTTCAGATGACATCTATTTCTTTCTCTTGTTTGAATGTCTTGACTAAGACTTCCAATACTATGTTGAATAATAATGGTGATGGGGGCAACCCTGTCTTGTTCCAGAACATAGAGCAAAAGGCTTCAGTTTTTCACCATTAATTATGATGTTATCTGAGGGTTTTGTCATATATGGCCTTTATGTTTATTTTTTTTAATTTTATTTTATTAAATTTATTGGGGTGACAATTGTTAGTAAAGTTACATAGATTTCAGGTGTACAATTCTGTATTACGTCATCTATAAATCCCATTGTGTGTTCATCATCCAGAGTCAGTTCTCCTTCCATCACCATATATTCGATCCCCCTTACCCTCATCTCCCACCCCCCACCCCCCCGCCCCCGTTAACCTCTGGCAACCATTAAACTATTGTCTGTGTCTATGAGTTTCTGTTTCTCATTTGTTTGTCTTGTTCTTTTGTTGTTTTTGGTTTATATACCACATATCAGTGAAATCACATGGTTCTCTGCTTTTTCTGTCTGACTTGTTTCGCTCAGCATTACTCTCTCAAGATCCATCCATGTTGTCACAAATGTTCCTATATCATCTTTTCTTACTGCCGAATAGTATTCCATTGTGTATATATACCACAACTTCTTCATCCATTCATCTATCGAGGGACATTTTGGTTGTTTCCATGTCTTGGCCACCGTAAACAAAGCTGCAATGAACATTGGAGCACACGTGTCTTTATCTCTAAATGTTTTCAGATTTTTTGGGTAGATACCCAGAAGAGGGATTGCTGGGTCATATGGCAATTCTATTCGTAATTCTTTGAGAAACCTCCACACTGCCTTCCATAACGGCTGTACCAGTCTGCATTCCCACCAACAGTGTATGAGGGTCCTTTTTCTCCACAGCCTCTCCAACATTTGTTATTATTTGTCTTGTTGATGATAGCCATTCTGAATGGGGTGAGGTGATATCTCATTGTGGTTTTGATTTGCATTTCTCTAATGATTAGTGATGTTGAGCATTTTTTCATATGTCTATTTGCCATTTGTATGTCCTCTTTGGAGAAATGTCTCTTCAAGTCCTCTGCCCATTTTTCAATTGGGTTGTTTGTTTTTTTGTTGTTGAGTTGCATGAGTTCCTTGTATATTCTGGATACTAGCCCCTTATCGGAGGCACTGTTTGCAAAAATCTTCTCCCATTCAGTTGGTGGCCTCTTTATTTTTCAATGGTTTCTGTTGTTGTGCAGAGGCTTTTAAGTTTGATATAGTCCCATTCGTTTATTTTAGCTTTTACTTCCATTGCCTTTGGAGTCAAATTCATAAAATGCTCTTTGAATACAAGGTCCATAAGTTTAGTACTGATGTTTTGTTCTATGCAGTTTATTGTTTCAGGTCTTATGCTTAAGTCTTTCATCCATATGGATTAATTTTGGTACATGGTGACAGATAGCAGTCCAGTTTCATTGTTTTGCATGTGGCTTTCCAATTCTGCCAGCATCATTTATTGAAGAGTCTGTATTTCTCCATTGTATGTTTTGGAGTTGTCAGAAATTATCTGTCCATATTTACATCAGCTTATTTCTGGGTTCTCATTTCTATTCCACTGGTCTATGTGTCTGTTTTTCTGCCAATGCCATGCTATTTTCAATATTGTTGCCTTGCAGTACAAGCTAAAGTAGGGGAGTGTGATACCTCCAGCATTATTCCTTTTTCTTAAGAATACTTTGACTATTCGGGGTCTTTTGTTGTTCCAATCAAATCTGATGATGTTTTGTTCTATTTCTTTAAAAAACGACATTCGGTTTTGATGGGGATTGCATTAAATCTGTACATTGCTTTGGGTAATATGGTCTTTTCAACTACATTGATTCTTCCAAACTATGAGCACGGAATGTCTTTCCATTTGTTTGTGTCTTCTTCAATTTCCTTCAAAAAATGTCTTATAGTTTTCAGCATATAGGTGTTTCACATCTTCGGTTAAGTTTATTCCTAGGTATTTAATTCTTTTTGGTACAATTGCAAAAGGAATTGTTTTGTTTTTCTATTTCTTTTTCTGAGATTTCGTTTAGAATATAGGAATGCAATGGACTTTTCGACATTGATTTTGTAGCCAGCAATTTAATGTTCGTTTATTGTTTCTAACAGCTTTTTGGTGGAGTCTACAGGGATATATATATATATATATATATATATATATATATATATATATATATATATATATATATATATGGCATCATGTCATCTGCAAAGAGTATAATTGTGTTTTGGTCAATTTCTCCATTTAGTTCTGTTAGTAGTTGCTTGGTTTACTACTGTGCTCCCTGATTAGGGGCATAAATATTGATGACTGCTATGTCTTCTTGCTTTATAGTCCCCTTTACCATTATGTAATGCCCCTGTTTGTCCCTTGTTACATTTTTCACCTTGAAGTCAGTTTCATTTGATGTCAGTATAGCTACACCTGATTTTCTCTGGATACCATTTGCTTGGAGTGTCAATTTCCACCCTTTCACTTTGAGTCTATGCTTGTCCTTGTAGCTGAGATGTGTCTCTTGGAGACAGCATATGGCTGGGTTTAGTTTTTGTATCCAATCTGCTACTCCATGCCTTTCTATTGGTGAGTTCAGTCCATTTACATTTAGGGTGATTATTAATATGTGAGGATTTCCTGTCATCTTTAGTTTTCTGGTAAGGCTGTGTCTCCATTGTTTCTTTGCGTTTTTGTTGTTGTCTATTATGTCTAAGTGGTGGTATTCTATGATGTTTCCCTTTGTTTCTTCGTTTATTACAGTATATATTTCAGTTTGGATTTTTTTTTGAGTGATTACCTTTAAGTTTATGTAAAAGAAAGTTTGATGTTTAGAGTATTCCATTTTCTTCAGGATGCCTACTTTCTCCATTCCCATATTCAGTTCAGGACTTTAGTCTCCTTTTTTATGTTTTGGTTGCCACAAATTGTTCCTGATGGTGGTGGTCGAATAGCCTCCTTTAGTATTTCTTGTAGTGTAGGTCGTGTATTAGAAAATTCCCTCAGCTTCTGTGTGTCTGGAAATGTCTTTATTCCTTCTTCATAGCTAAAGGATATCTTTGCTGGGTGTATTATTCTTGGCTCATAATTTCTCACTTTCAATAGTTTGAATATTTGGTTCCACTCTCTCCTGGCTTGTAGAGTTTCTGCTGAGAAATCTGATGATAATCTAATGAGCTTTCCTTTGTAGGCTACCGTCTTCTTTTCCCTGGCTGCCTTGAGGATTCTTTTTTTGTCGTTGATTTTAGACAGCTTCAATACAATGTGCCTTGGAGAAGGCCTGTTGGGGTTTAGGTAATTAGATGTTCTATTTGCTTCTTGGATTGGAGGTTCCAGTTCTTGCCATGAGTTTGGACAGTTCTCGTCAACTATTTGTTTGAATACCTCTGTTCCCTTCACTCTTTCTTCTCCTTCTGCTATGCCCATTATTCTTATATTGCTCTTTCTGATGGAGTCAGAAAGCTCTTCTTAGAATTCTTTTAGGTCTCCAGTCTTTCTTCGTCTATCTGTGTGATTTCCAGATTTCTATCTTCAATGTACTGATTCTTTCCTCCATCTGTCCAACTCTACTACCTAAGCTGGCTATTTCATTCTTCACTTATTTTACTGAGTTCTTAATCTCCAAAAGTTCTACTTTGTTCTTTTTTAAAATTTCAATCTCTGGTAAATTGTTTGTTCTGTTCTTTGATTGTGTTTCTGAGTTCATTAAACTGCCTTTATGTGTTTTCTTGCATCTTGTTGAGTTTTTTTCAAAACTGCAATCTGAATTCTCTGTCACTTAGGTCACAGATATCCATATTTTAAGTTCATTTTCTGGAGACGTTTCATTTTCTTCCTGAGCTGTCTTGTTGCCTTGGTTATTCATGCCAATTAATGATTTTTTATTTCTCTTCCTATACATGTACAAGTTTGGGTTCTGCAACAGGTTGATAGATAGAGATGTTTCTTTTGTTTTCCAGTAGGTATTGGTAGACTGTTTTATTTTCTCTCTGACTGCAGCGTATTATTTTCTTTCACACTGTAATGTTATGTTTTCTCTTCACTATTCCAGCTTCTCACACAATGGGGGAATTTCCTAGAATCTGGCCTTCTCCTCCGTGAAGAGTTCGTCTGTGTCATATGGTGCCACCTCTGTGGGGGGATGTGGAGAGCTTCTGAAGTTCCAAAGCTCTTCCTGCACCAGATTCAGAGCACGTGTGCTTTAGCAGCTCTGTTTTCTCTTGCAGGATTTGCCCAAATTGGTGGGGACAGTGGCAGGCTGGTGTGTGAGAGGTGGCCTAGAGCAATGTGAGTGACCACCACCACAGCCAGTCCTGCTTCCACAGCTCCCCCCCACCCCCTTTACCAGAACTAGGTGGGCTGCGATTCTGTGTCTGCATGCCACAGTTCTCAGAACTGCAAATATTCTCTTCTTTTGATCTGACACTTCTATTGTTCTGCTTCTAAGCACTGGGCAGGTGGGGGCGCAACAATCTCTGAGAAGGTAGGGAGCAGGCAGTTAGGCTTAGTGTGTAAGGCTTCCATTCTCTGCTTGGCAGTGAGTGCTTATACCAGGTTTTCAGCCTTCTTCCCTCAGTCTTTACTCCGAGGTCTCTGCTGTGAGCATTGGGTTCTGACATGTTATATGCTGTCACCTCAGCTCTGTGGGCCATAAGCGGAGCCCTAGCAGTCCGAGTTCTTTCCTCTCCCACAGCTGTGGTAGTTCCAAAGTGCAGCATGCTCAGAGCCCTGAGCTAGGTCTGTGTCCTGCGCCCGTGTGGCCCCGTCTCTGGACTTCTTCCTTCCCTCCTCCCTGGTTCACACTATTTGCCCACCTTTAGGTGATTTCAGTAGTGAGCCTCTTAGTCTTGCCTGTCTGCTGTGCAGGGAGTCCATTTGTGGAGTTATATTTGTTTAATTTGTTGTAAATTCCAGGGGAGGTTTCCAGAGGCTCACCTCATGCCGCCATTTTTATGACATCACTCTTTCTCATTCTTCATTTATTAAGTTCTTAATCTCCAAAATTTCTATTTGGTTCTTTTTTAAAATTTCAATCTCTTTGGTAAAATGTTCATTTTGTCTATGATTGTGTTTCTGAGTTCATTAAACTGCCTGTCTGTGGTTTCTTGCATCTCCTTGAGTTTTTCCAGAACTGCAAACTTGAATTCTCTGTCATTTAAGTCATGTATTTCCATGTCTTTAAGTTCATTTTCTGGAGATTTTTTATTTGCTTCTCAGCTTCCCTTTTACCTTGATTATTTATGGCAAATATTGAATTGTTATTTCTGTTCCTGGGTATCTACAACAGTGGGTCCTGCCTTTGGTTGGTATGGCGTGGTCTTTTTTTTGTTTGTTTTTGTTTTTGCTTTCCAATAAGTGTTGCTGGAACGTTTTATATTCTATCCCAGTTCAAAAAATTTATGTTAATTTGACAAATTTATAGTCTAGTTTACCTTGAAAAATGAGAGCTAGTGAAGCCAAGACAAAAAAAAAACAAACAAAACAAAACAAAAAGAAAACCAACACTAATTATGGGGGAGAGGAATTGCCCTACAAGATGCCAAAACATCCTTTAGAAATATACTAATTAAAATGTATGACTAATACATTAATAAAGCAATTAAAATGTAGGAAGAGCTAGATAGATCAATGCAACTGAATAGTGTCCATAAGCTAATAAATACCAATCTGTCTATCTAGATAATAACATGTCAATCTCGTACATATTAAAGCATTTCACACAAAATAATATCTCACAAAGATCAAATATTTAAACAAAAGTCTTAGAAGAAAATATTTGTTAATGTTTACATAATTTTGAAAGTTGATCAAGATTTTCTACGCATGACATCAAGTCTAGGGAAAAAAAGAAATAAGTTGAATCATCATTAAAACAATAAAATACACACACCTACATATTCCTCTGTGTGTTAAAGACCAACATAATGATTTTGAAAGTGAAAGAAACAAATTTGGAAAACTCTTTCCAACATTTATGACAGACAAAACAATAATATTCTTTTTTTAAATTAAAGTTTATTGGGGTAACAATTGTTAGTAAAGTTACATAGATTTCAGGTGTACAATTCTGTATTACATCATCTATAAATCACATTGTGTTTATCACCCAGAGTCAGTTCTCCTTCCATCACCATATATTTGATCCCCTTTACACTCATCTAGGACCATTTGTGATAACATAGATGGATCTTGAGATTATAATGCTAAGCAAAATAAGTCAGAGAGAAAAAGCAGAGAACCATATGATTTCACTGATATGTGGTATATGAACAATACTATTCTTAACAGATTAATTTTGTGTGTGTGAAATAAGTCAGACTGAGAAAGACAAATAACATACGATCTCACTTATATGTGGAATTTAAAGAACAGAATAAACATGCAAACTAAATACAAATGGACTCAGAGATACAGAAAAAAACTTGATGGGTGCTAGATGGGAGTGGGGTGGGGACGGGGGAGAAGGTGAAGGGTTTAGAAAGTACAAATTGGTGGTCACAATATAGTCATGGGGATATGAAATACAATATGGGTAATATAATCAATAATGTAAAGATTATGTAGGGTGCCAGATGGGTACTGGACTTATCAGCGAGTCACTTCATAGACTGTATAGATCCCTGACCAGTGTGCTATACACCTGAAGCTGAAGTAGAATAATATTGAATTGTCAACTTAATTAAATATGGTCACTGGATGTAAAGTGCAGCACAGGGAATATTGTCAATGGTATTTAACAGCTATATACAATGTCAGAGAGGTACTGTGTTTCCCTAAAAATAAGATCAGGTCTTATACTGTATTTCCCCCAAAATAAAACCAAGTCTTATATTAACTTTTGCTCCAAAAGATGCATTAGTGTGCATTTTCAAGGGATGTCTTATTTTCTCATGTACAACAATCTACATTTATTCAAATACAGTCATTTCATCTTCTTCTGGAACATCGTCATAACGTACTAAATGTGTCCGTCTGGCTGACGATCTTAACTGGGGCTTATTTTGGGGGTAGGTCTTACTTTTAGGGAAACTTGGTAGTAGATTGGGCAGGGTTATCACTTTGTGAAGGGTATAAATGTTGAACTATTACACTGCTTTGTACATCTGAAACTAAAAAAAAAAATGTAAACTGTTTTAGGCAGAACACTTTCAGTTACAAGAGATAGAAAACAATTAAAATAGAAAAGAAATATATATATATATATATATATATATATATATATATATATATATATATTATTTTTGAAGGAAAATTATGTAATGTGACTGGTTTCTTTGCATTGCTATGCATCTAATTCAAAATGTGTGTTTTTGGTTAGCTGGTATTGACCAGAAGTGAATTTTCTGTTTGTTCATCAGGCTTCTCCCCAAATTCTTTTTTAACTTCTTTCTCAAAATCAATACTCCAAGAAAGGAGACTTATGATGAAGTTCGCCATGCAAATTTGATATAGCTCTGAAGGTAATTCTCAAAAAGAATCTCCAAATGTGTGTTGAGCAATGGTACAAAGTCTTGTCCAGGTGGAGAAGATATGGATAGGGCACCTGCATGTGTGGCTGTGGGTAAAGATGGGGTATGATCAAACAATATGGCGAATATTTAAATAAAAGAAAAATTACAGTAGAGGGACACATTGCCACTAATCCTTCTCAACATACTCCCCCACATTTTGAACACATTTATCCCAACATTCTTGCCACTTTCTGAAGCAGTTATGGAAATCCTCTTTCACGAGTGGCTTTAGTTGCACTATTGTGGCTGCCTCAATATCCTGAATTGATTCAAAATGTTTACCTTTCATGGTCATTTTGACTTTGGGGAAGATCTAGAAGTTGCACGATGCCAGACCCGATGAATAAGGTGGATGAGGACACACCACAATATTTTTCTTTGACAGAAACTAACAAACTAGAAGTGATGTGTGACATGGAGCCTTTCCATTGTAATTAAAAAGAAAAACAAACAAACAAACAAAAAAACTGTGGTGAACGTTGCTGTTGAGTGCCATCCAATGGAAAGGCAGGGATTTTCAATACAGGAAGTGGTGGTTCAAACCTTAGTAACACTATGTGACAAGTTTCAACTTGTTTGGTGCAGTCAGTCAGGTGTGAGCTACAGTTGAGAGAAGGTGTGTTTTAAAGTGTGCTGTAAATCATCCTTCAGCATGACAATGCTCCATGTCACATATCGCTTCTGGTATAGGGCAATTTCTGTCAAATTAAAACATTACGGTGTGTCCTCATCTACCTTATTCATCGGATCTGGCACTGTGCAACTTCTAGCTCTTCCACAAAGTCAAAATGATTCATGACATCGAGGCAGCCACAACAATCCAACTAAAGACACTCACAAAAGAGGACTTCCAGAACTTCTTCAGAAAGTGGCAAGAATGATGGGATAAATGTGTCTGAAATGAGGGGGAGTATTTTAAGGTGGTCAATGGCAATGTGTCTAATACTGTCATTTTTTTTTTAAATTTAAGTATTCACCGTTTTGTTTGATCACACCTCGTATATGGTTGCCTGAGGGCACCAGGCATATGGAGGTCAAACGTTTCTAAAACAGAGCCACTGAAAGTCCAGGCCAGATGTGGTTTTCTAGCTTTTTACTACAGCATGACACCTGCTAAAGAATGGATATACAGGTGTCACATTGGAACTTGGATGATAACAGGACAGAAAAATCTGGAAGTTAGGTGGGGAGAAGACACTGATGTTCAGCTTGACAAAAGAGGGGCTATTAGATGTCTCAAAACATGCAGACCTGGAAAACCATAAAAGGCAAGGAGGAGCAGGTAGGTGCAAGCAGTTGAGGGAGTTTAACTACAGAGGTGTCAAAAACAGGGTCCAAAATCCAGGGAATTTACATAGTTTATAAACATAGAATTGAAGACTGAAAACCATGGAATGTGATTAGAAAAAGGATCTCGGCAACAGTAAAGTGGGTATCTAGAAAGTCTCAGCAGGCAAAGATGACCTTCTAGATCTAGGTAACAGGCATGGGCAACAGTGATATGATTAAACCAATTATATACCTACTGTGTTTCCCTGAAAATAAGACCTAACCAGAAAATAAGCCATAGCATGATTTTTCAGGATGACATCCCCTGAACATATGCCCTAATGCGTCTTTTGGAGCAAAAATTAATGTAAGACCCAGTCTTATTTTCAGGGAAACATGGTACTTCCCAGTAACAGTCCTTAGGCATGTCTTAGCCTTCAAGTAGGGGGTAATTGGTCAGATTAAGGAAAAAAGGGACAAGGAGTCAGTGGTTGTGATTTGGGAAAGGGGTTAACGTGTGATTTTTGTGGACTACTCTGGGCAGATATTCTGGGGATGAGGGTGAAGTATGGTCAGGATCAGACCTACCTTCAGTTCCCATTCACTTATCTAAGTAAGGATATGAAGCCAAGAATCAAGAGAAAAATGAGCCAGCATAGTTGGTGTTGTGCAGGGCGACCTGCGGGGCCTCTGGTCCTGCTCCTTTGTCATGCGGGGTGGCCTGCGGGGCCTCTGGTCCCGCTCCCCACATAAGAACGCAGGATATGGCTAGGCCAAAAAAGAACATACACGGAGCCATAGGTAGGGGAGTCATACTGCTATAGTCTCACTGGAGGCTGGATTCACAAGACGTGCAACCTGCTGTCTGCTTTCTTCCCTCCTTAATGCAGCCACGGCAGTTATGTTAGTGGCCAATTGCTCAAGGGCCACAGTTGATGGCCAACTAGCCACAGCTGACAGCCATCTACTACGTGAGCCAGCAAGTTTCCATGTGAGGCCAAGAGCCTGGAAACTGCTTTCTGGGGCTCTGTCCCCACACTCCACCCCTACAGGGTCTCGCCTCACAATCTATGCAACAAGCGTCTTCCACGAAGGGCCCTGTGAGAGGAGCCTGGAGGTGAATGCAATATCCTGGACACAGCCAGGCTCTCTGCACACAGCCAGGGTTTCTCAGGGCACCACCAGTCCTTCTCAGCACGGCCAGACTTCTTGGGCTTCTTAGGGTACCACCAGTCTCTCCGGGCACAGCCAGGGCTCTCAGGGCACTACCAATCCTTCTGGGAAAAGCCAGACTTCCTGGACTCAGCCAGGGTTCTCAGGGCACTGCCACTCTCTCTGGGCATAATGAGACTTCCTCACATATTCTCCACGGTGGCCACTCAAGACATAAAAGCAAACATCCGCCAGTTCCACTACATGGTGGTATGTTCAAGCGGTCCATTAAATTAGGGATGAAAGGCAATTTCCCATAGTCCATGGTCATTTGCCAGGGCTGTCCTGAGGGTAAGGGACGACTGTGACCTCACCTTCATCTCCCACGAAGGACTCAGCAAGCGTTTCCTCCTGGGAATACAAGTCCTGCATCTGGGCTGCCTCAGCAAGAACTTCCCAGCCCACAGGGCCACAATGACCCTCGCTTTCTCCGGCCTATGCTGGTTGGGGAACCGTCCACGTCTTCCCTCCTCTCCATGGGGGTCCAGCTCTCAGGCAGCTGCTCCTCCTGGTCTTCCTGAGACTGAGTGTTCATACGTACAAACTGCTCCACCATCCCTCGAAGAGTTTCCGCCGGCACTGTACCCTACTCGCTGCTCCATATGTAGTGCGGGGCGGCCTGTGGGGCTTCTGGTCCCGCTCCCCACATAAGAATGCAGGATTTGGCTAGGCCAAAAAGGAACACCCACGGAGCCATAGGTAGGGGAGTCATACCGCTATAGTCTCACTGGAAGCTGGATTCACACGACATGCGACCTGTTGTCCGCTTTCTGCCAACCGACCGACTCTCTCCTCGACTTCACTCCTTAACACAGCCGTGACAGTTATGTTAGTGGTCAATGGCTTAAGGGCCACAGCTGACAGCCAACTAGCCACAGCTGACGGCCATCTATTACCCGAGCCAGCATCTTTCCACGTGAGGCCGAGAGCCTGGAAACTTCTTTCGGGGGCTCTGTCCCCACAGCTGGATTGTGCTGTGGTGGTGAGGAATGGTATTTATTGTGGACAAAAATAGGGGTTCTATGGAAAGTAACCTCACAGTGTGATCTGATCATAAATTCCTAAATGGGCAGGTCATGACAGGTAGTCATACACAGGCATATAATTTTTTGCTTCCTCCCATCTTCATGTATGCTTTTTTACTTTCCCTATTTAATTTCAAATGTGTAAAAGAAGATGCAAAACTTTGCCAGAACATTTGAGATCTTACTCCCCATCACATGTTGTCAATTTGGCTTAAATAAACTCATGTATATTGTGAGGACAGAGTCAGGAGTGCATTCTCTAGGCTCTCAGCCTCACGTGGAAAGGTGCTAGCTCAGGCAGTCAACGGCCATCAACTGTGATTGGATGGCCATCAGCTGTTGCTAGTTGGCTGTCAGCTGTAACCAGTGAGCCACTGGCCACTAATATAACTGCCATGGCTATGCTAGCAGCAAATGGGGTCTAGCAAGAAGATAGTGGCTGAGCTAGCAAGCGCGGATTGCAGTTAGCACGACGGATTGCAGTTAGCAAGTGAGGTTGTTTGGCAGAGACAAGTGGATGGCGGGTTGCGGATCGTGTGTCTCCTGCTTGCTGTGTCTCCAATCCAGCCGCCAGAGAGACTATAGTGGTATGACTCCCCTACCTATGGCTCCATGGGTGTTCCTTTTTGGCCTCTCCATATCTTGCATTCTTATGTGGGGAGTGGGACCTGAGACTCCACATGACACCCTGCATGACATACATTCTCTACATGTTTGGACATTTCTTACATAAACTGTACCAATGGTGGATTATTTAATAGGATTGTGACCAATGCCGAAATTGTGGAGGCAGTATTGAAACACCTGGGCCTTCCCCAGAAGGGCATGGTCAGTGCATGGGGAAGGAGTGCTTCAAAGGCTCTTACAACTCACAAGTGTTGAAAATTTAGCTTCTATTCCAATTATGCCAATATGACCTCATTGGGAGATGCTTGCCCTTACTGATGGGTGAACTTTATGGTTTTTTGAAGTTATCCAAGATAAAAGCATGCATTCTAACAAGCAGAATATTTAAGGGCATGCATATTTAAGGCAGATGTTACACTTCTGTTACAAACTGTAACCCAATTAATAAATTACGGTAGTCTTTAAAACGATGTTGCAGAAGACTAATGTGCTGTTTCTGTCATCTGAAAAATTCAATAAGTTCTATTAAAAATGTTTTGTGGAAAAATGGCGGCGTGAGGTGAGCCTCTGTAAATCTCCCCGGGAATTTACCTTTGTAAATTCGAACAACAAAATTCTTTGTAGAATCGAACAACAAAAACTCCACAAAGGACTCCCTGAACAGCAGACAGGCAAGATGAAGAGGCCCACTACCAACTGAAATCACGTACAGGTGGGAGATTCAGAGCAGTGGAGGGAGGAGGAAAGGGAGAAGTGTGCGGAGACGGAGCCGCGCGGGCGCAGGACGCAGACCTAGCTCAGTGCGCCGAGCTCGCTGCTTCCCGGAACTACCGCAGCTGCGAGTGAGGGAAGAACTCGGACTGCTAGGGCTCCGCCAGGGCTCCACAGGGCTGAGGGGACAGCATATAACACGGCTGAACCCAACGCTCACGGCAGAGACCTCGGAGAAAAGACTGAGGGAAAAAGGCTGAAAACGGTGGTTTAAGCCCTCACTGCCGAGCAGAGAACGGAGCCTTAGGCACTGAGACTAGCCGCCCCCTCCCTCCCCTCCCAGAGCTCGCCCCGCCCCCACCTGCCCGGTGCTAGAAGCGAAACAGTAGCAGTGTCAGATCAAAACAACAGAAAATCTGCTGTTTTGAGAACTGTGGACTGCAGACACAAATTCACAGCCCAACTAGTTCCAGCAAAGGGGAGGAAGCTGTGGAAGCAGGACCGGCTGTGGTGGTGGTCGCCGCCATTGCTCTGGGCCACCTCTCACAACTTACCCCGCCCCTGACCCCACCTATCTGGGTGGATCCCTGCAGGAGTAGACAGAACTGCTGAAACATACGGGCTCTGAATCAGGAGCTGGAAGAGCTTTGGAACATCAAAAGCTCTCCGCATACCCACCGGGACACTGCGCCCTGTGACCTAGACGAACTATTAACAGAGGAGAAGCCCGTCTCCCAGGGAATCCCCCCATTGTGTGAGAAGCAGGAATAGTGCAGAGAAAACATAGCACTACCGTGTGGGAGAAGAAAAATAAATTGCAGTTGGAGAAATAATAAAACATTCTACCAACAAGTACTGGAAAACAAAAGAAAGACCTCTTCCTATCAACCTGTTGCAGAAGTCACTCCTGTAGATGTCTAGGAAGAGAAATAGTAAACCAGTAATCGCCATGAATAACCAAGGCAACAAGATAGCTCAGAAAGAAAGTGAAAAATCTCCAGAGAAGGCACTTAAAGATACAGAAATATGTGACTTAAATGACAGAGAATTCAAGATTGCAGTTCTGAAAAAACTCAACGAGATACAAGAAAACACAGATAGGCAGTTAAATGAACTCAGAAACTCAATCAAAGAACAGCATGAGCATTTTACGAAAGAGATTGAAATTTTAAAAAAGAACCAAATAGAATTTCTGGAGATTAAGAACTCAATAGAAGAAACTAAGAATGAAATAACCAGCTTAGGTAGTAGAGTTGACCAGATGGAGGAAAGAATCAGTGACATCGAAGATAGAAACCTGGAAATGACACAGATAGAAGAAGAAAGAGACTTGAGACTTAAAAGAAATGAAAGAACTCTACAAGAACTTTCTGACTCCATCAGAAAGAGCAATATAAGAATAATGGGCATACCAGAAGGAGAAGAAAGAGAGAAGGGAACAGAGAATATATTCAAACAAATTGTCGATGAGAACTTCCCAAATTTGTGGACAGAACTGGACCCTCGAATCCAAGAAGCAAATAGAACACCTAGTACCTCAATCCCAACAGGCCTTCTCCAAGGCACATTGTATTGAAGCTGTCTAAAATCAACGACAAAGAAAGAATCCTCAAGGCAGCCAGGGAAAAGAAGACGGTAACTTACAAAGGAAAGCCCATTAGATTATCATCAGATTTTTCAGCAGAAACTCTACAAGCCAGGAGGGAGTGGAACCAAATATTCAAACTATTGAAAGAGAGAAATCATGAGCCAAGAATAATATATCCAGCAAAGATATCCTTTAGATATGAAGGAGGAATAAAGACCTTTCCAGACATACAGAAGCTGAGGGAATTTTCTAATACACGACCTGCACTACAAGAAATACTAAAGGAGGCTATTCGACCACCATCAACAGGGACAATTTGTGGCAACCAAAACTCAAAAAGGGGGAGAGTAAAGGCCTGAACCGGAATATGGGAATGGAGAAAGTAAGCGTGCTGAAGAAAATGGAATACTCTAAATATCAAACTTTCTTTTACATAAACTTAAGGGTAACCACTCAAAAAAAATCCAGAATTGAAATATATACTGAAATAAAAGAAGAAACAGAGGGAAACATCATAGAATACCACCACACAGAAATAATAGACAACAACAAAAAGGCAAAGAAACAATGGAGACACAGCCTTACCAGAAAACTAAAGATAGAATGACAGGAAATCCTCACATATCAATAATCTCCCTAAATGTAAATGGACTGAACTCACCAATAAAAGGCACAGAGTAACAGATTGGATCAAAAAACTAAACCCAACCATATGCTGTCTCCAAGAGACACATCTCAGCTACAAGGACAAGCATAGACTCAAAGTGAAAGGGTGGAAATTGACACTCCAAGCAAATGGTACCCAGAGAAAATCAGGTGTAGCCATAATGATATCAGATGAAACAGACTTCAAGGTGAAAAAGATAACAAGAGACAAAGATGGACATTTCATAATGGTGAAGGGGACTGTACAACAAGAAGACATAACAGTCATCAATATTTATGCCCCCAATCAGGGAGCACTGAAATACACCAAGCAACTACTAACAGAACTAAAGGGAGAAATTGACCAAAACACAATTATACTAGGAGACTTAAATACATCATTGACAGCTATGGATAGATCATCCAAACAGAAAATAAATAACGAAATAGTAGCCCTACATGACACATTAGATGAAATGGACATAATTGATATATATATAGAGCACTTCATCCTAAAACATCAGACTATACATTCTTTTCTAGTGTACATGGAACATTCTCAAGGATAGACCATATATTGGGACATAAAATCAGTCTCAACAAATTTAAGAAGATTGAAATCATACCATGCATATTCTCTGATCACAAGGCTTTGAAATTGGATATCAACTGTAAAAAGAAAGCGGGGAAAAACACAAATACATGGAGATTAAACAACATACTTTTAAAGAAGGACTGGGTCAAAGAAGAAATTAGAGGAGAGATCAAAAGATACATAGAAACAAATGACAATGAAAATACATCCTACCAAAATTTTTGGGATGCAGCGAAAGCAGTTTTAAGAGGGAAATTTATCTCATTACAGGCCTATCTCAAGAAACAAGAAAACTCCCAAATAAATAACCTCATGTTACACCTTAAAGAACTAGAAAAAGAAGAACAAGTAAAACCCAAGGTCAGCAGAAGAAAGGAAATAACAAAAATTAGAGCAGAACTAAATGAAATAGAGAACAAAAAGACAATAGAAAAATTAATGTGACAAAGAGCTGGTTCTTTGAAAAGATTAACAAAATTGACAAACCCTTGGCTAGACTTACTAAGATAAAAAGAGAAGACACTGATTAACAAAATCAGAAACGTAAAAGGGAAGTTATCACGGACACCACAGAAATACAAAGGATCATCCAAGAATACTATGAAGGACTATATGCCACCAAATTCAACAACCTAGAAGAAATGGACAAGTTCTTAGAAACATATAGCCTTCCAAGGCTGAACCATGAAGAACTGGAAAATCTAAACAGACCGATCACCAGTAACTAAATTGAATCAGTCATCCAAAACCTTCCCAAAAGCAAAAGTCCGGGACCAGATGGCTTCACTAGTGAATTCTACCAAACCTTCAAAGAGGATCTAATACCAATTCTGCACAAACTCTTCCAAAAATTGAAGAAGAGACAGTACTCCCTAACTCATTTTATGAGGCCAACATTACCCTGATACCAAAACCTGGTAAGGACAGCACAAAAAAGAAAACTACAGACCAATATCTCTGATGAATACCGATGCAAAAATCCTAAATAAAATTCTAGCAAATCGAATACAACAATGCATTAAAAAGATTATTCATCACGACCAAGTGGGGTTCATCCCGGGGCACAAGGATGGTTCAACATACAAATCCATCAATGTGATACATCACATAAACAAAATAAAGGACAAAAATCATATGATTATATCAATTGATGCAGAAAAGCATTTGACAAGATACAACATCCATTTATGATTAAAACACTTAATAAAATGGGTATAGAAGGAAAATACCTTAACATAATAAAGGCCATATATGACAAGCCCTCTGCTAATCTCATAATTAATGGAGAAAGACTGAAGCCCTTTGCTCTACGTTCAGGAACACGACAGGGATGTCCCCTATCACCTCTGCTTTTCAACATAGTGTTGGAATTCCTTGCCAGAGCAATCAGGCAAGAGAAAGAAATAAAAGGCATCCAAATTGGGAATGAAGAAGTTAAATTATCACTCTTTGCAGATGACATGATGCTATATATAGAAAACCCTAAAGACTCCACCAAAAGCTATTAGAAACAATCAACGAATACAGTAAAGTTGCTGGCTACAAAATCAACGCACAAAAGTCCATTGCCTTCCTATATACTAACAATGAAATCTCAGAAAAAGAAATATGAAAAACAATTCCTTTTGCAATTGCAGCAAAAAGAATAAAATACCTAGGAATAAACTTAACCAAGGATGTGAAAGACCTATATGCTGAAAACTATAAGACATTTTTGAAAGAAATTGAAGAAGACACAAAGAAATGGAAAGACATTCCGTGCTCATGGATTGGAAGAATCAACATAGTTAAAATGGCCATATTACCCAAAGCAATATACAGATTCAATGCAATCCCCATCAAAATCCCAATGGCATATTTTAAAGAAATAGAACAAAAAATCATCAGATTTGTTTGGAACCACAAAAGACCCTGAATAGCCAAAGCAATCTTAAGGAAAAAGAACAATAATGGAGGTATCACACTTCCTGACTTTGGCTTGTACTACAGGGCTACAATAATCAAAACAGCATGGTATTGGCAGAAAAACAGACACATAGACCAATGGAATAGAATTGAGAACCCAGAAATAAAACCACATAAATATGGACAGATAATTTTTGACAAAGAAGCTAAAACATACAATGGAGCAAAGACAGCCTCTTCAATAAATGGTGCTGGGAGAATTGGATAGCCACGTGCAAAAGAATGAAACTGGACTGCTATTTGTCACCATGTACCAAAGTTAATTCAAAATGGATCAAAGACTTAAGCATAAGACCTGACACAATAAACTGCATAGAAGAAAACATAGGTACTAAACTTATGGACCTTGGGTTCAAAGAGCATTTTATGAACTTGACTCCAAAGGCAATGGAAGTAAAAGCTAAAATAAACGAATGGGACTATATGAAACTTAAAAGCTTCTGCACAGCAAAAGAAACCATTGACAAAATAAAGAGGCCACCAACTGAATGGGAGAAGATTTTTGCAAACAGTGCCTCCGATAAGGGGCTAGTATCCAGAATATACAAGGAACTCATGCAACTCAACAACAAAAAACAAACAACCCAATTGAAAAATGGGCAGAGGACTTGAAGAGACATTTCTCCAAAGAGGACATACAAATGGCAAATAGACATATGAAAAATGCTCAACATCACTAATCATCAGAGAAATGCAAATCAAAACCACAATGAGATATCACCTCACCCCAGTCAGAATGGCTATCATCAACAAGACAAATAGTAACAAATGTTGGAGAGGCTGTGGAGAAAAAGGAACCCTCATACACTGTTGGTGGGAATGCAGACTGGTGCAGCCGTTATGGAAGGCAGTGTGGAGGTTCCTCAAAGAATTACGAATAGAATTGCCATATGACCCAGCAATCCCTCTCCTGGGTATCTACCCAAAAAATCTGAAAACATTTAGAGATAAAGACACGTGTGCTCCAATGTTCATTGCAGCTTTGTTTACGGTGGCCAAGACATGGAAACAACCAAAATATCCTTCGACAGATGAATGGATAAAGAAGTTGTGGTATATATACACAATGGAATACTATTCGGCAGTAAGAAAAGATGATATAGGAACATTTGTGACAACATGGATGGATCTTGTGAGACTAATGCTGAGCGAAACAAGTCAGACAGAAAAAGCAGAGAACCATGTGATTTCACTGATTTGTGATATATAAACCAAAAACAACAAACGAACAAGACAAACAAATGAGAAACAGAAACTCATGGACACGGACAATAGTTTGGTGGTTGCCAGAGGGTAACGGGGGTGGGGAGTGGGGGGTGGGAGATGAGGGTATGGGGGATCGAATATATGGTGATGGAAGGAGAACTGAATCTGGGTGAAGAACACACAATGGGATTTATAGATGATGTGATGCAGAATTGTGCACCTGAAATCTATGTAATTTTACTGACAATTGTCACCGCAATAAATTTAATTAAAAAAAAAAAAAAAAAAAAAAGCCAACTATAATTAAAAAAATAGTTATGGGAATATAAAATCTTATTTTACTATAATACCAGGTCTTATATAATAATATGATGATATGATATTATATGATATGATATGATATGATATATGATACCGGGTCTTATATTAATTTTTGCTCCAAAAGATGCATTAGAGCAGATTGTCCAGTTAGGTCTTATTTTCTTGGAAACACGGTAAAGTTGCAAAGGTTTCAGGTGTACAATTTTGTAATACATCATCTATATATCACCTTGTGTGTTCACACCCAGAGTCAGCATTTTACTGGGTATCACTTGTAGCACTTAAAAAAATAATCTAGTATCCGTTTTGTCTTCTGCAAAGAGTTCAGTTCATATTTAATGTAAAAATTTCAATAGATTTTTTTCATCCCCTAAACCATCTTTACGAAGTATATCTCCAGTTCTCTACTGTTTAGATTGTCAGGAGGATTTGTGTAGTATTTGAGAGTGTTTCCAAAGGTAATTGTTCTCTCCTGAAGCAAAAGCATAAGCTCATTAAAAAGAATTGTTTTCTTTTTTTCTAAATTAAACTCATTTTCTGGAATAAAAGGGATTTATTGAGGATTCTGATTTAATTTTGTTCTTCTCAGAATTTTTGTG
This sequence comes from Rhinolophus sinicus, assembly GCF_036562045.2. Taxonomy (NCBI): domain Eukaryota; kingdom Metazoa; phylum Chordata; class Mammalia; order Chiroptera; family Rhinolophidae; genus Rhinolophus; species Rhinolophus sinicus. The sequence continues at coordinate 84,633,652 of NC_133768.1, read as the reverse complement.
AGCATGTTAGTAATCACTTTGCAGTGATGTTAAAACAAAGTACTCAGGCCCTGGGCCAGGAGTGAGCACTAAAAAAAAGTAAGAGAGAATTCTTTCCATAGCTTTACTTGGAGTTGATTTTACTAAGAGCAATAGCTGCAGGAACCTCAACTTTTCTGCCCTTGTGGCTATGGCATATGGTTATAATTTTAACGTAGAACCACAGAAGTTACAGCCAACTCCCTCATTTTACAGATGGAGAATCCTAGATCCAGAGAGGTAAAGTTGCTTGGTCATGGTCACAGAGCAATTGATATTCTAGAGTTTCACAAAATCTCAATATAGAGGGAATTCAGAGGTTACCTGAGACAACTTCCAACCCAGTGCAGACATGCCCTCTATATCATCCCTGCACATCGCTTTTTCTTATACATCCTGCTGACTTCTTTGTTCATTGGAATATGCAATTCTAAAAATAAATGTGGGTTTTTACTTAGAGGTAGGTAGAAAAATATCAAATAATTGGTTCAGATCAATTGTAGAGTCACCATTAGGCTAAGTATATACTGTGATAACAAAACCAGACAAAAAGGAATAATTTTTCAACAACTTTTTTGGTCTGTGATGCTCAAATATTATTGGCTTGAATGGACAGCTTTTTGTGTGTGCCTTATTTCATACTGGTTTTACTAAACTGACTTTTTATAAAAATCGTATGGCCCAAATCAACTGTTACAATAGCCCCAGAGATTTTTTTCCTTCTATTTTTGGCCTAGATGAGGCTTCCATTTGTAATTAAACACAAGTATACTTCATTATGAGATAAAGAGCAATAGCTACCATTTATTGAAGATTTTCAATGTACCAGGCATGTGATAAATAGATACATTACGTGTTACTTCACTCTTCCCAACAACCTACAGGAGGTATTTTTTTTTACTAAATCCATGTTGTAGATAGTGATGTTAAATAGATTGCTTAATGTGAAACAGTTAGTAGTAGAACTGGGATTTGAATCCAGGACCGTCTGATGCCAAAGACCATGTACTCTGCAACACCATACTCTGAAAAAAAATGATCAAGAAATAAAGAATGAGATAAAAACCTAAAGTGTCAGTCACAGAATGTGGTATTTATGGAGAACCTCACATTTACCAAATACTTTAACCTTATCTCATGTAACCACCCCAGCAAGCCTATGAAGTAGCCATTGGTATCATCTCCATGTTATATATGAGGAAACTGGGCAAGTTATTTAATGTTTTTGAACCACAGGCTCACACACATATACGTGGCAGAGTGGGAAGTGGAAGAGTGGGGATTTAAATCCCTCATCTTTAAAGTTTATGGTCTTTCCACTATCCCAAATAATATTGCCAAGAACTTACATTTAAGTAGGACAGCTGGAAATATAATGCCGTTTCCAAAGCACTAGGGATACTCACTATCTAAGCACACTATTGTGAATCTGTTTGAAAAACAATGAAAATACATTTGCTGTTTTTTCTTTAATATTTTTGTGGAGCAAATAACCACACACTTCCAAATTAATCTTTGAAATGACTTGGAATATTTTATATATTGTCTTAGCTTAATCAGGACACATCTGTGATATCAAATGATTGCTCATTTGATGTTAGAGGATATTGAATCTTTAATAAGAGACTAAAACTGCTACATAGTGTGACTTCTGGTTTGTTTCCGTTATAGTGTATGTCAAATGGGAGGCAACTGAGCTTGATTTGGCAAAAGATTGAAACACTATTACAAGAGCTAGATGAATGTTGTAATATGAGTATAAAATAAACAGGTTTTGCAGGAACACTGGCTTCTCTTTTTTAAAAAATATCTATTTACTTATTTTCATTAGTTTCAGGTATAAAAATAATATACTCATTAGACATTTATATGCTTCACAAAGTGATAACCCCAATAACTCTATTACTCACCTGACAATGCAGAGTTATTACAATATTATTGGCTATATTCCTTATGCTGTACTTTATATTCTCATAACTGTTATTTTTAATTATAGTTGGCATTTAATATTTTATATTAGGTTCAGGTGTACAGCATAGTGGTTAGACATTTATATAATTTATGAAGTTATCCCTCCAATAAGTCCAGCACTCAACTGACAATATACAGTTTTTACAATATTATTGACTATATTCCCCATACTGTAGTTCAAATACCCATGACTGTTTTGTAACTACCAATTTGTACTTCATAATCCCTTCACCTTTCTCACCCATCCCCCAAATCGCCTCCTATCTAGTAACCATCAGTTTGTTGTCTGTTTCTGTTTTGTTTTGTTTATTTTGTTCTTTAGATTCCATATGTAAGTGAGATCATGTGGTATTTGTCTATCTCAGTCTGACTTATTTCATTTAGTGTAATATTTTTAGGCCCATCCATGTTTTTTTGCAAATGGTAAGATTTCATTTTTTTTATGTCTGAATAATACTCCATTGTATATATGTACAACAATGTCTTTATACAATCATCTATTGATGGGCATTTTGGTTGTTTCCATATCTTGGCTGTTGTAAATAGCACTGCAGTGAACATAGGGGTCCATATATCTTTTCAAATTAGTGTTTTGGAGTTGCTTTGGTAAATACCCAGAAGTGGAGTTGCTGGGTCATAAGGTAGTTCAATTTTTTAATGCTTTGAGGAAACTCTATACTGATTTTCATAGTGGCTGCACCAATTTGCAATCCCACCAACAGTGCATGAGTGTACCCTTTTCTCCACATCCTTGGCAACACTTGTTGTTTGTTGATTTATTGATGATGGCCATTCTGACAGGTGTGAGGTGGTATCTCATTGTGGTTTCAATTTGCATTTATCTGATGATTAGTGAGGTTGAGCTACTTTTCATGTCTATTAGCCATGTGAATGTCCTGTTTGGCAAAATATCTATTCAGGTTTCCTGCCTATTTTTTAATTGGATTGATTGTTTTTGTTTTTATTGTTGTTGATTTGTACAATATTTTTAAAAATAAATTTTAGATATTAGCCCCTGTCACATATATCATTAGAGAATATCTTCTCTCATTCAGTAGGATGTCTTTTCATTTTGTTGATGGTTTCCTTTGCTGTGCAAAAACATTTTTAGTTTGTTGGAGTCCCATTTGTTTATTTTTCTTTTGTTTTCCTTGAAGGATATATATCAGTAAAAATATCACTAAGGGTGATGTCTGAGAATTTACTGCCTGTGTTTTCTTCTATTAGTTTTATGGTTTTGGATCTTATATTTAAGTATGTAATCCATTTTGAGTTTACTCTTGTGTATGGAGTAAGAATTTGGTCCAGTTTAATTTTTTGCACGTAGCTGCCCAGTTTTCCCAGCACCATTTATTGAATAAATTGTCTTTACCACAGTGTATATTCTTCCTTCCATTGTCATAGATTAAATGACCATATAGGAATGGGTTTATTTCTGGGCTCTCTATTGTGTTCCATTGATCTATGTATCTGTTTTTATGCTAGTACCATGCTGTTTTGATTAGTATAGCCTTGTAGTGTTGTTTGATATCAGGTAGCATGATACCTCCAGCTTTGTTCTTCTTACTCAAGATGTCAGTGGCTTTTGGGTTTTTTTTTTATGGTTCTATATAAATTTTAGGATGATTTTTGTTCTAGTTGTGAAAAATGTCATTGGTATTTTGATAGGACTTACATTGAATCTATAGATTGCTTTGGATAGTATGGACATTTTAACTATATTAATTCTTCCTATCCATGAGCTTTGTGTATGAGGTGTGATTAAGAAAATGTGAATGTTTAAATAAAAAAAAATATTACAGTAAAAGGCACAATGCCATCAATCCCCCTCAAAATACCCCCCTTACTTATTTCAAAGACATCCCATTGTTCTTGCCATTTGCTGAGGAAGTTCTGGAAGTCCTCTTTTGTGAATGTCTTTAGTTGCGCTGGCGTGGCTGCCTCGATGTCCTGAATTATTTTGACTTTGGGAAAGAGCCAGAAGTCGCATGGTGCCAGATCCAGTGAATAAGGTGGATGAGGACACGCTACAATATTTTTATTGGATAGAAATTGCCAAACCAGAAACAACGTGTGACACAGAGCCATTTGTTGTAATCAAAAAATACTGTGAATGTTGCTGCCAAGTGTCATCTAACGAAAGGGCAGGGGTCTTCAATATGGTGAGTGGTGCGTCAACCCTTAGTAACTATGTGTGAGAAGTTTCAACTTGTTTGGTGCAGTCAATTGGGTGTCAGCTATCGTTCAGGGGTGTGTTTTAAAGAGTGCTGTAAATCATCTTTCATCATGAAAATGCATGGTGTCACACATCACTTCCAGTATAAGGCAACTTCTGTTAAATAAAAATATTATAGTGTGTCCTTGTCCACCTTATTGACTGGATCTTGCACTGTGTGACTTCTGGCTCTTCCCCAAAGTCAAAATGATTCAGGACATCAAGGCAGCCACAACAGCACATCTGAAGGCACTCACAAAAGAGAACTTTCAGAACTGCTTCAGAAAGTGGCAAGAACAATGGGATAAGTGTGTTCAAAGTGAGGGGGAGTATTTTGAGGTGTATTAATGGCAGTGTGTCTTTTACTGTATTTTTTTTTTTTTTAACATTCACTATAGTGTTTGATCACACCTGGTATGCTTCCACTTATTTGTATCTTCTGTAATTTCTCTCTTCAATGTCTCATAATTTTTTGAGTACAGGTCTTTGGTTAAATTTACTCCTAGGTATTTTTTTTTCTGATGTAATTGTAAATAGATTGTTTTCTTAATTCCTCTTTCTGATAGTTTGTTATTGGTGTATAAAAATGCAGTTGATTTCTCACCTAATTTTGCTGTTTTATTGACTTCATCTATCAGTTGTAATAGTTTTTTGGTGGAATTTATGGGCTTCTCTATATATCGTATCATGTCATCCGCAAATAATGACAATCATACATTTTCCATCACCTTTGGATACCTTTATTTCTTCTTATTGTCTTATTACTGTTGCTTAGACTTCCAACACTATGTTAAATAAAAGTGATGAAAGTGAACATCCTTGTCCTGTTCCTGATCTTAAGGAAAACACTTTTCGCTTTTCCATGTTGAGAATGACCTTGCAAGTTTGTCATATATAGCCTTTACTAGGTTGAGGTATGTACCCTCTATTCTCACTTTGCTGAGAGTGTTTATCAGAAATGAATGCTGGATTTTGTCAAATGTTTTTTTCTGCATCTATTGGTATGACCATATGATTTTTAGTTTTAATTTTGTTTATGTGGTGTATCACATTAATTGATTTGTGGATATTAAACCATGCTGCATGCCAGGAATAAATCCCACTTGATCATGGGGTATGATCTTCTTAATGTATTGCCGAATTCAGTTTGTTAATATTTTGTTGAGGACTTTTGCATCAATGATCATCAGGGACATCAGCCTGTAGTTGTTTTTGTTTTGTAATGTCTTGGTTTGGTTTTGGAATTAGGGTAATGGTGGCCTCATAAAATGAGCCTGGGAGACTTCCGTCCTCTTGAATTTCTTGTAATAGATTGAGAAGTATAGGTGTTAATTCTTTTTTGAATGTTTGGCAAAATTCCCCTGTGAATCCACCTGGTCCAGGACTTCTCTTGATTACTGATTCAATTTCATTAATAGTAAATGTTTGTTCAGATTTTCTGTTTCTTCTTGATTTAACATTGGAAGATTGTATGCTTCTAGAAGTTTATTCATTTCATACAGATTGCCCAATTTGTTGGCTTATAATTGCTCATAGTACTTTCTTAAATTTTTTGTATTTCTGTGGTGTCCATAGTTACTTATTTTCTTTCATTTCTGATTTTATTTTATTTTACGTTTTATTTTTCTCTCTCTATTTTTTCTTGATGATTCTGGTTAAAAGTTCATCAATTCTGTTTCTCTTTTCATAGAATCAGCTCTTAGTTTCATTGATCTTTTGTATTGTTTTTTTGGTTTTTTTTTTCAGCCTCAATTTCATTTATTTCCACTCTGATCTTTATTATTTCCTTTCTTGTACTGACTTTAGGCTTCTTTTGCTGTTCTTTTGAGTTTCTGTCAGTGTATAGTTAAACTGCTTATTTGAGATTGTTCTTGTTTCTTAATATAGGCCTACATTACTGTGAATTTCCCTCTTAGGACTGCTTTCACTGTCTCTCACAGATTTTGGGTCTTTTTAAATTTTTATTTGTCTCAAGATGTCCTTCGATTTCTTTCTTGATCTCGTTGTTGACCCATTAATTATTTAGCAACATGTTATTTAGCCTCCAAGTGTTTGTGTGTTTTTCAGTTTTTTTCCTGTAATTGATTTTTTGTTTTATACTATTGTAGTCAGAGAAGACACTTGATATGATTTCAAACTTCTTAAATTTATTGAGACTTGTTTTGTGGCTTAACATGTGGTCTATCTTAGAAAATGTTCCATTTGTACTTGAGAAGAATGTGTATTCTGCTGCTTTGGTGTGAAATGCTCTTAAAGTATCAATTAAACCTATCTGGTCTACTGTGTCATTTAAGGCTGCTGTTTCCTATTAAATTTCTCTCTGGAATATCTGTTCATTGATGTCAATGGGGTATTAAAGTCCCCCTGATGATTGTGTTACTGTTGATCTCTGCCTTTATGTTTGTCAATATTTGTTTTATATATTTAGGTGCTCCTATGTTGAGTGCATAGATGTTTACTAGGTTTACGTCCTCTTGTTGGATTGATCTCTTTATCATTACATAATGTTCTCATCTCTTTTTGTAGTCTTCATTTCAGTGTCTACTTTTTTTGATATAAGTATTGCTACACAAGTTTTATTTCATTTTTATTTGCATGAAATATATTTTTCCATCTCTTTACTTTTAGTCTATGTGTGTCTTCTGTCTGAAGTGGGTCTCTTGTAGAGAGCTTATGCATGGATCTTGTTTTCTTATCCATTCAGCTACCCTATGTTTTCTAATTGGAGTGTTTAATTCATTTATGTTTAAAGTGATTATTGATAGGTACATAGTCATTGCCATATTGTTATTCATATTTTTTATCTTTTGTTTGTTTTTTCCCCCCTTCTTCTTAAAGAAGTCACTTTAACATTTCTTGGAATACTGGTTTGGTGGTAATGAATTCCTTTACTTTTTCATGTTTGGGAAGTTCTTTATTTCTCCTTCAATTTTAAATTATAGCTTTGCTGGGTAGAGTAGCCCTGGTTGTAGGCCCTTAGTTTTCATCACTTTGAATATTGCCTTCTGCCCTGCAATGTTTTTGTTGAGAAATCAGCTGATAGTATTATGTGAACTCCTGTTAGGGAACTAGTTGTTCTCGATCTGCTTTTTGAATTCTTCTTTTGTCTTTAATCTTTGCCAATTTAAATATAATGTATCTTGTTTTGGGCCTGTTTGGGTTTATCTTGTTTGGGATTCTCTGCAGTTCCTGGGCTTGTATGTCTATTTCCTTTGCCAGGGTAGAGAAGTTTTCAAATATTATTTCTTCAAATAGGTTCCTGACCCCTTGCTCCCTTTTTTCTCCTTCTGATACCCTTATGATATAAATGTTATGCTTTATGTTTTCCCAGAGGTTCCTTTTTTGTTGTTGTTTATTTTATGGTTTCTATGTCCTTTTTTATGCTTATTATCTCTTTGTTGAAGTTCTCGCTAAATTCCCTAAGCATTCTTATAACTAGTGTTTTAAACTCTGTCTCTGGCATGTTTGTTGCCTCCATTTCATTCAGTTCTTTTTCTAGAGTTGTTTTCTGCCTGTTCTTTTATTTGGGATATATTTCTTTGTTTCCTCATTTTGGCTGCCTCTCTGTGTTTGCTTCTATGTATTAGGTAGATCTCCTATGTGTCAGTGTTTGCTGGGTGGCTTTATTTAGTAGCTGTCCTGTGTGGTCTAGTGTCACAGTGTCCCTGATTACCTGTGTGTGTGTTCCAGGAGTGTCCCATGTGTGTGTCGTGTGTATTCTCCTGTCATATTTGAGCCTTGTTTGTTTTTGGCACATCAGTATCTGGGATTGATTCTCAGGCTGACTGGCTATAAGGATTGGCTACACCTACAGTGTATGAGCTGCTGTGTGGGGGCTGAAACTTCAGAGGAGGATTCGCCCCGGTGCACTCTTGTGCCTGTTATTGAAACCACCCTTTGGGTGTGCCTCTTGTGGGGCTAATTGGGTTGTGCTCTGGTGTGGTCCAGGTCAGCCTCTGAGTGTGTTATTTCTGGTGTCTCATTGGAGGGGCTCTTATGCAGGTTTATTTCAGCCTTGCCTTTCATTGGCCTGGGGCTACCTGTTAGGAGCTACAAAGCTATATGTGGTTGGCTGCTGCCTATGGTGAACCTGGAGGCATGTGTGTGTGGCCTCACTGTGAACCGTTGGCTGGATGCCACCAATATTGGGCCTGGGACAGCTTAGCAAAAGGCCCAGGGCCCCCTTAAGGCCTGTTGGCCCCTGATGACTGCCTGTAAGGCTCAGCTGCTGAAAAAGCCTCTTTACAGTACATGTGCAGGCTGGGCTGGTTGCCCTAGTGTTGACACTGTCCCCAGCGATGCCACCTTAGTTGGGCCAGGTGTGACTCCAGGGAGTAGTTGATGGTTTTTATAAAGTTAATGGAGGTTCAGTTCTTGTGCCAGTGCTGAGCCTGTGGCCACCCCACAAAACTCCCTGAGAACACCGCCATCAGCTGTCTCTTATTTCAGTTCTGTAGATCCCTGAGAGCTGTGCAAGAAAGGTAACAGCTCAAGCCTGGGCTCACCACTTACCACTGAGTATTTTCCAGACCACCACAGGCTGTCCACAGCTATAAAAGCCTTCAACAGCTTGCAGACAGGGCTGGCTTCTCAGGAGTTGAGTGTGCCCCTGGTGATGCCACTGTAACTGGGCAGGGCAAGGTCCCAGTGAGTCAACAATGTGGTGTGCATGCAGATTTTAGCAGAGCAATGGTATCTCAGATTTAGCCCTTTGGGGGAGGGTTCAATACAGGAAAGATGGTGCCCTCCTATAGGCTACTCATGAAGCAGACTCTAAATAAAGATCATGGCAATTGTCTCTCTTGTCCTCTCCCTGCAGCCACACAGTTCAGTCATTCCTTGTATGTTTCTGATGCCTCTCGATTTGCTGCCCTTCTGCCAGAGCCCAGGATGAATGCTTGGAAGTAAGTGACTCTGTGTGCAGACCAGAAAATCTTGGTTTCCAGCCACCTTCTATTTCACTGGGTCTGACAGAGTCCTCACTGATTTTTCACTGACAGATATTGTGGGAACTCTTCTTCCCAGCCCAGAATCAGTGTGGGGCTGGGACCCCTCACTCTTCAGGAGAGACCTCCATCACATAGATGTCCCTCCTGGTGCTCAACCACTACCTATGGATTTGGGGTCAGCCTGTTTTGCATCTCTGCCCCTCCTTCATCTCAATGTGGCCTCTTCTTCAAATCCTTAGTTATAGGGGTTCTGTTCAGCTAGTCTTCAGAAGATTCTTGAAGTTGATTGTTATACAATTTAGTTGTAATTTTAATGTGATCCTTGGTGGTGACAGGCAGTGTTTACCTATCCTGCCATCTTGGACCATCTCTCAGATACTCTTTTATTGTAGCCTTCTGTGTAGAAGATGTGACAACAGCAACTGACCAGTTAATAATATTTGAGGGAGAAAATTATTTGTGTGTTGGGCTAAGTGTTCGCAAGCAGGTAATCATGCACTGGGTTTCATTTATTGCCTCAGTGTTCAGCAAGAATGTTTCTATTTTGATCCATCTGTTTGTTAACCACTGATATAGTAAGGGGTAAATGAAATTTCTGAATCACCCTTGTGATTTTGGGGTAATTAACAAATGCACAGAATTCTTGCTTGGATTTCTTTGCTAATTGTGAAATTTCTGAAAGTTTGATTTTGTCAGTCTGATCCAGCTTGAGGGCCATGTATGATTTGTCCTAGTGATACTTGTGCTCATCTGTTAATCAATTTACTTACTCATTCATTTGAGGAATTAATTCTCCAAATACACTAATTCACTCAGTAGCTGTTTATTGGACACCTAATATGTGCTGTCCACTCTTATAGGCACTACAGCTACAATAGTGAACAGGATATGATGTGACCTAATTGATGTCAGAACACTATATGACAGAAGAGACATACAAATAGATGGTAATATAGTACAGTGTGGTAACTATTATGGCGGGGGAAGTACAGAGAACTCTGGGAAATAAAAGGGACACAGATACACAATACAGAATGTAAGGTTCAGGGAATGCTTCCTGGAGTAGACCAATTTTAAGAGGAAATTTGAAGGTAAGTAAAAGTTAGCTAAGCAAGTTGGTAGAATACGAAATAGATAGGCAGAGGAAAAGGAGGAAGATAAGTGAATTGCCTGGATGGGTTCAGAAAGTAGTTCAGTAAGACGGGGGCATAGAGTATAATGAGGGGACTGATAACAGACACGATGAAAGAGGTAAGCAAAATATCATAAAGTAACTTGTAAACTTTACTTTGGCTTCACTGTGAGGGAAATAGGAAACCATTAAAGAGTTTGAAACATTTTGTTTGGAACTACCGCTTGATGGTTTTGGAGAGTTATTCTGGAGTCTGGGACAAACTTGTGCCTCCAAAGAAGATACTGCATTTACCATTTATTCCCATATTTTTTGCCTATCCCATATCTCATTGTCATTCCTACAATCAAAGGAATGTTTGGTTCCAAAGACTATCACAATTATGGTGCCAAGAGGAACCATTTTTGCTCTAGGAATCATTGGTGTGCTGGTTTTAGTATCCTAATCTCCTCTTATACGCCCAATCTTCTCACTCTGTTTCTTAATAGTGGTCCCTCAGCAACTGCTGGTCTGGAGTTGTACTGTGAAGTTGTCCATTTTCACATCCATTCTTTTGATCATGTCACACAATCTGTCTTCATGTGCCATTTTTATCGTCTTTACCAATCCAGATCTTACTCATTCTTCATTTTGTAGCTCTAATAGCATCTTCTTAAGGAGGTATGTCCTGATTATTCCTGCCTTGTTGATCCTATTGTTTTCTCATTTTCTACAGCATTCTTATTCTCCTTCTCCCCATCCCAAAATAATTTCTCTAGCAATTCTTTTTTTTTTTAAATTAAAGTTTATTGAGGTGACAATTGTTAGTAAAGTTACATAGATTTCCGGAGTACAATTCTGTATTACATCATCTATAAATCATATTGTGTGTTCACCAACTAGAGTCAGTTCTCCTTCCATCACCATATATTTTTTTAATTTTATTTTATTAAATTTACTGGGGTGACGATTGTTAGTAAAATTACATAGATTTCAGGTGTACAATTGATCCCTTTACCCTCATCTACCACTCGGCTCCCCCCTTACCCTGTGATAACCACTAAACTATTGTCTGTGTCTATGAGGTTTTTTTAAATTTATTTTTTAAATTTATTGGGGTGACAATTGTTAGTAAAATTACATAGATTTCAGGTGTACAATTCTGTATTACATCATCTATAAATCCCATTGTGTGTTCACCACCCAGAGTCAGTTCTCCTTCCATCACCATATATTTGATCCCTCTTACCCTCATCTCCCACCCCCCACCCCCCTTACCCTCTGGTAACCACTAAACTATTGTCTGTGTCTATGAGTTTTTGTTTGTCTTGTTCTTTTGTTGTTTTGGGTTTATATATCACCTATCAGTGAAATCACATGGTTCTCTGCTTTTTCAGTCTGATTTATTTTGCTTAGCATTATAATCTCAAGATCCATCCATGTTGTCACAAATATTCCTATTTCATCTTTTCTTACTGCCTAATAGTATTCCATTGTGTATATATACCACAACTTCTTTATCCATTTATCTATCGAAGGACATTTTGGTAGTTTCAATGTCTTGGCCACTGTAAATAAGGTGCAATGAATATTGGAGGACACTTGTGTTTATGTAAAAACATTTTCAGATTTTTTGGGTAGATACCCAGGAGAGAGATTGCTGGGTCATATGGTAATTCTATTTGAAATTTTTTGAGGAACCTCCATATTGCCTTCCATACCAGCTACACTAATCTACATTCCCACCAACAGTGTATGAGGGTTCCTATTTCTCCACAGCCTCTACAACACTTGTTACTATTTGTCTTGTTGATGATAGCCATTCTAACTGGGGTGAGGTGATATCTCATTGTGGTATTGATTTGCATTTCGCTGATGGTTAGTGATGTTGAACATTTTTTCATATGTCTATTTGCCATTTGTATGTCCTCTTTGGAGAAATGTCTCTTCAGGTCCTCTGCCCAGTTTTCAACAGGGCTGTATTTTTTTGTTTTGTTTTGTTATTGAGTTGTATGAGTCCCTTGCATACTTCCGATACTAGCCCCTTATCAGAGGCGCTGTTTGCAAAAATCTTCTCCCATTCAGTTGGTTGCCTCTTTCTTTTCTTTTTTTTTTTTTTTTGGTGTATGATATATTTTTTTTAAATTAAATTTATTGGGGTGACAATTGTTAGTAAAATTACATAGATTTCAGGTGTACAATTCTGTATTACATCATCTATAAATCCCATTGTATGTTCATCACCCAGAGTCAGTTCTTCCATCACCATATATTCGATCCCCCTTACCCTCACCTCCCCCCCCACCCCCCCCGAACCGGAATATGGGAATGGAGAGAGTAAGCGTGCTGAAGATAATGGAATACTCTAAATATCAAACTTTCTTTTGCCTCTTTATTTTCTTGATGGTTTCTTTTGTTGTGCAGAAGTTTTTAAGTTTGGTATAGTCCAATTCATTTATTTTAGTTTTTACTTCCCTTACTTTTGGAGTCAAATTCATAAAACGGTCTTCGAACCCAAGGTCCATAAGTTTAGTACCTATGTTTTCTTCTACGCCGTTTACTGTTTCAAGACTTATGCGTAAGTCTTTGATCCACTTTTAATTAATTTTGATACAAGGTTACAGATAGTAGTGCAGTTTCATTCTTTTGCACGTGGGTTTCCAATTCTGCCAGCAACATTTATTGAAGAGGCTGTCTTTTCTCCATTGTTTTTTGATTCTTTGTCAAAAATGATCTGTCCATATTTATGTGGTTTTATTTCTGAGTTCTCAATTCTATTCCATTGGTCTATGTGTCTGTTTTTCTGCCAACATCATACTGTTTTGAATATTGATGCCCTGTAGTACAATCTAAAGTTAGGGAGTGTGATACCTCCAGCATTGTTCTTTTCTCTTAAGATTGCTTTGGCTTTTCGGGGCTTTTTGGTTCCAAACAATTCTGATGATTTTTTGTTCTATTGACTTAAAAAATGTCATTTGGACTTTGATGGGGATTGCATTAAATCTGTATATTGCTTTGGGTAATATGGCCATTTTAACTATATTGATTCTTCCAATCCATGAGCATGGAATGTCTTTCCATTTCTTTGTGTCTTCTTCAATTTCTTTCAAAAATGTCTTATAGTTTTCAGCATATAGGTCTTTCACATCCTTGGTTAAGTTTATTCCTAGGTATTTTATTCTTTCAGCTGCAATTGCAAAATGAATTTTTTTTTTTAATTTCTCTTACTGAGATTTCATTGTTAGTATATAGGAATGCAATGGACCTTTGTACATTGATTTTGTAGCCGGCAAATTTACTATATTCGTTGATTGTTTCTAATAGCTTTTTGGTGGAGTCTTTAGGGTTTTCTATATATAGCATCATGTCATCTGCAAAGAGTGACAATTTAACTTCTTCATTCCCAATTAGGATGCCTTTTATTTCTTTCTCTTGCCTGATTGCTCTGGCGCAGACTTCCAACACTACATTGAAAAGCAGAGGTGATAGGGACAGCCCTGTCGTGTTCCTGAATGTAGAGCAAAGGGCTTCAGTTTTTCACCATTAATTATGAGATTAGCTGAGGTTTGTCATATATGGCCTTTATTATGTTAAGGTATTTTCCTTCTATACCTATTTTATTAACTGTTTTCAACATAAATTGATGTTCTATCTTGTCAAATGCTTTTTCTGCATCAATTGAAATAATCATACGATTTTTGTCCTTTATTTTGTTTATGTGATGTATCACATTGATGGATTTGTGGATGTTCAACCATCCTTGTGCCCCGGGGATGAACCCCACTTGGTCGTGATGAATAATCTTTTTAATGCATTGTTGCATTCGATTGGCTAGAATTTTGTTTAGGATTTCTGCATCTGTATTCATCGGAGATATTGGTCTGTTGTTTTCTTTTGCTGTGTTGTCCTCACCTGGTTTTGGTATCAGGGTAATGTTGGCCTCATGAAATGAGTTAGGGGGTACTGTCTCATCTTCAAGTTTTTGGAAGAGTTTGAGCAGGATTGGTATTAGATCCTCTTTGAAGGTTTGGTAGAATTCACTAGTGAAGCCATCTGGTCCCGGACTTTTGCTTTTGGGAAGGTTTTGGATGACTGATTCAATTTTGTTACTGGTGATCGGTCTGTTTAGATTTTCCAGTTCTTCATGGTTCAGCCTTGGAAGGCTATATGTTTCTAAGAACTTGTCCATTTCTTCTAGGTTATTGAATTTGGTGGCATATAGTCCTTCATAGTATTCTTGGATGATCCTTTGTATTTCTGTGGCATCCGTTATAACTTCCCCTTTTACATACCTGATTTTGTTTATTAGTGTCTTCTCTTTATCTTAGTGAGTCTAGCCAAGGGTTTGTCAATTTTGTTAATCTTTTCAAAGAACCACTCTGTACCACGTTAATATTTTCTATTGTCGTTTTGTTCTCTATTTTATTTAGTTCTGCTCAGATTTATTAATTCTTTTCTTCTGCTGACCTTGGGTTTCATTTGTTCTTCTTTTTCTAGTTCTTTGAGGTGTAATGTGAATTTACTTATTTGGGATTTTTCTTGTTTCTTTAGATTGGCCTGTAATGGTATAAATTTCCCTATTAAAACTGCTTTTGCTGCATCCCAAAGATTTTGGTAGGATGTATTTTCATTCTCATTTGTTTCTATGTATCTTTTGGTCTCTCCTGTATTTTCTTATTTGACCGGTAATTCTTTAAAAGTGTGTTGTTTAAATCCATGTATTTGTGTTTTACCCTACTTTCTTTTTCCAGTTGATATCAAATTTCAAAGCCTTGTGATGAGAGAATATGCTTGGTTTGATTTTAATCTTCTTAAATTTGTTGAGGCTGATTTTATGTCCCAATATATGGTCTATCCTTGAGAAGGTTCCATGTACACTAGAAAAAAGTGTATAGTTGGATGTTTTAGAATGTAGTGCTCTATATATGTTTTTTTATGTCCATTTCATGTAATGTGTCATCTAGGGCTGCTATTTCATTATTTATTTTCTGTTTGGATGATCTATCAATAGCAGTCTGAGATGTATTTAAGTCCCCTAGTATAATTGTGTTTTGGTCAATTTCTCCCTTTAGTTCTGTTAGTAGTTGCTTGGTATATTTTGGTGCTCCCTGATTGGGGGCATAAATATTGATGACTGTTATGTTTTCTTGTTGTATAGTCCCCTTTACCATTATGAAATGTCCATCTTTGTCTCTTGTTACTGTTTCACCCTGAAGTCTGTTTCATCTGATATCAGTATGGCTGCACCTGATTTTCTCTGGATACCATTTGCTTGGAGTATCAATTTCCACCCTTTCACTTGAGTCTATGCTTGTCCTTGTAGCTGAGATGTGTCTCTTGGAGACAGCATATGGTTGGGTTTAGTTTTTTGATCCAATCTGCTACTCTGTGCCTTTTTATTGGTGAGTTCAGTCCATTTACATTTAGGGTGATTATTGATATGTGAGGATTTCCTGTCATTCTATCTTTAGTTTTCTGGTAAGACTGTGTCTCCATTGTTTCTTTGCCTTTTTGTTGTTGTCTATTATTTCTGTGTGGTGGTATTCTATGATGTTTCCCTCTGTTTCTTCTTTTATTACAGTATATATTTCAGTTCTGGATTTTTTTGAGTGGTTACCCTTAAGTTTATGTAAAAGAAAGTTTGATATTTAGAGTATTCCATTTTCTTCAGCATGCTTACTTTCTCCATTCCCATATTCCGGTTCATGCCTTTACTCTCCCCCTTTTTATATTTTGGTTGCCACAAATTGTTCCTTTTGAAGGTGGTCGAATAGTCTCCTTTAGTATTTCTTGTAGTGCAGGTCGTGTGTTAGAAAATTCCCTCAGGTTCTGTATGTCTGGAAAGGTCTTATTCCTCCTTCATATCTAAAGGATATGTTTGCTGGGTGTATTATTCTTGGCTCATAACTTGTCTCTTTCAATAGTTTCTATATTTGGTTCCCATCCCACCTGGCTTGTAGAGATTCTGCTGAAAAATCTGATGATAATCTAATGGGCTTTCCTTTGTAGGTTACAGTCTTCTTTTCCCTGGCTTCCTTGAGGATTCTTTCTTTGCTCTTCATTTTTGACAGCTTCAATACAATGTGCCTTGGAGAAGGTCTGTTGTGTTTCAGGTAGTTAGATGTTCTATCTTCTTCTTGGATTCGAAGATCCAATTCTTTCCACAAGTTTGGGAAGCTCTCATCGACTATTTGTTTGAATATACTCTCTGTTCCCTTCTCCCTTTCTTCCCCTTCTGGTATGCCCATTATTCTTATATTGCTCTTTCTGATGGAGTCAGAAAGTTCTTGAAGAGTTCTTTCATTTTTTTAAGTCTTAAGTCTCTTTCTTCTTCCAGCTGAGTCATTTCCAAGTTTCTATCTTCGATGTCACTGATCCTTCCTCCATCTGGACAACTCTACTACCTAAGCTGGCTATTTCATTCTTCATTTCTTCTATTGAGTTCTTAATCTCCAGAAATTCTATTTGGTTCTTTTTTAAAATTTCAATCTCTTTGGTAAAATTTTCATGTTGTTCTTTGATTGTGTTTCTGACTTCATTAAACTGCCTTTCTGTGTTTTCTTGCATCTCGTTGAGGTTTTTTAGAACTGCAGTCTTGAATTCTCTGTCATTTCATTCACATGTTTTCATATTTTTAAGTTCATTTTCTGGAGACTTTTCACTTTCTTTCTGAGCTGTCTTGTTGCCTTGGTTATTCATAGTAATTACTGATTTATTATTTCTCTTCCTAGACATCTACAGGAGTGGGTTCTGCAGTAAGTTGACAGGAAGATGTCTTTCTTTTGTTTTCCAGTACATGTTGGTAGAATGTTTTATTTCTCTCCAACTGCAGCCTTTGTTTTTCTCTTTCACACTGGAGTGTTACGTTTTCTCTGCACTATTCCAGCTTCTCACTTAGTGAGGGATTCCCTGGAAGGCAGGTTTCCCCTCTGTTAACAGTTCATCTGGGTCATAGGGTGCTGTATCCATGTGGGAATGCAGAGAGCTTTTGATGTTCCAAAGCTCTTCCTGCGCCAGATTCAGAGCCCGTTTGGTTCAGCTGTTCTTTTTACTCCTTCAGGTAACCACCCAGATAGGTGGGGACAGGGGTGGAATGGGTTGTGAGAAGTGTCCCAGAGCAATGGCGGCTACCACCACCACAGCTAGTCCTGTTTCTGCGTATCCCTCCCCTTTGCAAGAACTAGTTGGCCTTGAGTCTATGTCTGCGGACCACAGTTCTCAGAACTGCAAATATTCTGTTCTTTTGATCTGACATTGCTACTGTTCCGCTTCTAGCACTGGGCAGGTGGGGATAGGGTGAGCTCTAGGAGGGTAGGGAGCGGGATGCTAGTCTCAGTGCCTAAGGCTTCCATTCTCTGTGGCTGTGAGGGCTTAAATCACCATTTTCGGTCTTCTTCTCTCAGTCTTTGCTCCGAGGTCTCTGTCGTGAACGTTGGGTTCAGCTGTGTTATATGCTGTCCCCTCAGCCCTGTGGGCCATAAGCGGAGCCCTAGCAGTCCGAGTCCTTCCCTCTCCTGTAGCTGTGGTAGTTCCTGTAAGCAGAGAGCTCGGAGCACTGAGCTAGGTCTGCGTCCTGCACCCACAAGGCCTCATCTCTGCACTTCTCCCTTCCCTTCCCCCCTCTCGCTTAATTTGCCCACCTCTAGGTTATTTCTGTAGTGTGACTCTTAGTCTTGCCTGTCTGTTGCACAGGGAGTCCATTGTGGAGTTATACTTGTTCAATTTGTTATAAATTCCAGGGGAGATTTCAAGAGGCTCACCTCATGCTGCCATTTTTATGACTGTCTGGCAATTCGTTATGTACCCTTTCATATTATCTTTCCTGTAGTAGTTCGTAAAATGGACTGATTATCAGAATTATTAGAAGAGCTTGTTAATAAATACTGATTTCTGAACTCCATCCCCTGTGATTTTGAGTCAATATGAAGGTGGTGGCCCAAGAGTCTGAATTTTCATAAGAACACAAACTAATTCTCACAAATAACTGCTCTACATGTTTCATGTAGATTACACTTTTCTCTGGATCTAGATGGAAGTTCCTTGACAATAGGGCTCATCTTCAAATTCTTTTGTACTGCCCCCTCCACTGCCAATCCTTCCAGAAGACTACAGTAAAGGTTTGTTGACTCGATTCCCTCATCACATTACTTTTTCTCTTATTTCTGGGTATTCAATTATAATTTACTGTCCTTTGTCATCTCTACGTGAAAGAACATGGTATGCAGTAAATATGCCAACATATTTGTATGAGTATGTATGTGTATTTTTAGAGGTGAGGTGACCAAAATTCAATCTTGAAGAGTTCTCAAGCCTTCTTATTGAAATACATGAGACCATATGTTCCTCCCAAGACCTTATTTCATTTTACACAATTCCCAGTAATACTGAAATCATCATTACTCACCATTCCAAAGAGCACTGTGAAATCCCCTTTGTATTGGGAGTTTCTTTTTAATGTAATTTAGGAAAAGAAACAGTAGTCTTTACAGGGAACTATGTTGTTATAACCCAGGAGGGTTTCCCTCTGAGTTGTTACAAATAAGAATCTGCCAGATTTAAATATGAAACCTGCTTTTGTGTTGCTGAAGATGGTAAGTGTGAGTAGTATCAAATGCTTCTTTCTTAATACTTCTAGAATGCCAAACTAAGCCTTTTGAAGATATATATATATATATATATATATATATATATATATATATATATGCAATCTTTGTGCATGGAAATTGTGCTTTAGACATTTTATGAATTCTAGGATCTCTACCTATCATCTTCATCCATCTGTATTTATTATAGGCTTTACAGAAGGAGAATATAGCTATAAAAATGCAGGAAAATCTAGTTTGAAAAACACACACACACACAAGCACAAAAAACAGTGAGAGTTGGGTTTTGAAATATAGATTCGATCATTCTAACTGGCTAATTTACTGTATTCTAACTCAGATGTTTGATTGGTTTTAGTGATTACCTTGGTTTTTCATGAGGTTCTGGATTTCTTCACTCACTGATAATTTTTCATAGTAGCTTGAAGGTGATGGTGAGATGGCTGGTGTTTGTGGATGTGTGCACATGCAGGCTTGTATGTTAGAATGTATTTGAGGAGAGTGGCTGCATATTCACTCATGGTAGTTGATGACTGATGGGGTGAATGAAGGGAATTTCTTGCATCAAATAATGAGTGCCAGCAGTTACAGGTAGACAACATTTTGAACAAAGGGGAAATTTTGGCACAATCTATCTTTGATATATGTGCCTCATATATCAGTATCTTAGGCTACTATTTTTCTCCCTTTTATTTCTTTTCTTTTTCATAGCACAAATAATAGATGAGTGTATGCTTATTATAAAAAGTAATCAGAGTACAGAATAATATACAGTGAAAGATAAATGTCTAATTAAAACCCCAGTCCCACTTCTCTCTGTAAAATAAACATTGTTAATGAATGTTTATATTTTCAACTATGTTTTTTTTTTTTTTTTAATTTATTGGGGTGACAATTGTTAGTAAAATTACATAGATTTCAGGTGTACAATTCTGTATTACATCATCTATAAATCCCATTGTGTGTTCATCACCCAGAGTCAGTTCTCCTTCCATCACCATATATTCAATCTCCCTTACCCTCATCTCCCACCCCCCACCCCCCACCCCCCTTACCCAAAAAACAGACACATAGACCAATGGAATAGAATTGAGAACCCAGAAATAAAACCACATAAATATGGACAGATAATTTTTGACAAAGAAGCTAAAAACATACAATGGAGCAAAGACAGCCTCTTCAATAAATGGTGCTGGGAGAATTGGATAGCCACGTGCAAAAGAATGAAACTGGACTGCTATTTGTCACCATGTACCAAAGTTAATTCAAAATGGATCAAAGACTGAAGCATAAGACCTGACACAATAAACTGCATAGAAGAAAACATAGGTACTAAACTAATGGACCTTGGGTTCAAAGAGCATTTTATGAACTTGACTCCAAAGGCAATGGAAGTAAAAGCTAAAATAAACGAATGGGACTATATGAAACTTAAAAGCTTCTGCACAGCAAAAGAAACCATTGACAAAATAAAGAGTCCACCAACTGAATGGGAGAAGATTTTTGCAAACAGTGCCTCCGATAAGGGGCTAGTATCCAGAATATACAAGGAACTCATGCAACTCAACAACAAAAAAACATACAACCCAATTGAAAAATGGGCAGAGGACTTGAAGAGACATTTCTCCAAAGAGGACATACAAATGGCAAATAGACATATGAAAAAATGCTCAACATCACTAATCATCAGAGAAATGCAAATCAAAACCACAATGAGATATCACCTCACCCCAGTCAGAATGGCTATCATCAACAAGACAAATAGTAACAAATGTTGGAGAGGCTGTGGAGAAAAAGGAACCCTCATACACTGTTGGTGGGAATGCAGACTGGTGCAGCCGTTATGGAAGGCAGTGTGGAGGTTCCTCAAAGAATTACGAATAGAGTTACCATATGACCCAGCAATCCCTCTCCTGGGTATCTACACAAAAAATCTGAAAACATTTATCCATGAAGACACGTGTGCTCCAATGTTCATTGCAGCTTTGTTTATGGTGGGCAAGACATGGAAACAACCAAAATGTCCTTCGATAGATGAATGGATAAAGAAGTTGTGGTATATATACACAATGGAATACTATTCGGCGGTAAGAAAAGATGATATAGGAACATTTGTGACAACATGGATAGATCTTGAGAAAGTAATGCTGAGCGAAATAAGTCAGACAGAAAAAGCAGACAAACAAATGAGAAACAGAAACTCAACTATGTTTTTAAGTGAATTTTTGCATACAGGGAAAGGAAGAGGTCAATCCTTTTCAATTCAACAAACAGGTCATGGAATTTTGCTTTTGGTTTCTGTACTTAGGCTTCTGGAATGAGAAATCCTTTTCCTTTTGTGAGGCGTGTGTGTGTGTGTGTGTGTGTGTGTGTACGCACGTGCATGTGCACACACATGCACGTGCACATACCTGTATGCACTTGTACATTTTGGATGAATATGTGTCCAATAAAATTTTTAAAAGATGATTTTGTATACATTTTCCAAACCTGTATCAATTGATGAAGTTAAGTCTTCATGGGGTGGGAGTAAGAATGAGAGGTTGTTTTAATTTCAGTTGCAATCACTATAAACAATCATCTTATAGTCCAATGGGTTTTATGTTTAGTACCTGCTATATTTTTACTTTTCTGGGGCTGAATGTTTTAAACAGGACCCAAGAAAGCCTCAGGCTGCCTTTTGCTCTTCAGAGTCTGTTCAGTGGTTCTAGAATTCTATTTCCACTGAGGGGCAGTCATCACAACTACAGGTCCATCATTGTGTGTGTGTGTGTGTGTGTGTGTGTGTGTGTTACCATCCTTTGGCTGAATACTGATTTCAGTTTCTTTTCCCCTTAAACAGTACTACAGCTTCCAAAGCCGCCTGCTTATTTTTCGAAACAATAATGCTATGTGGTGCAAATGAATGTCTCTTTGGTTTGACATGTGGTCGGTGATTCAGTTCATCATGAAATCCATTTTATTTGCAAGAACAGATTTGCCTAAGTAAGGAAGTTTCAATGTAGTTAGTGATTTAAAATGGTTGTGTTACTGCTGCGTCTATTGAAATTAAAATAATTTAAAATGTCAATTGAGTCATGGAAAAGAGATTTGTATTTGCCAAATCATCATAAATAACTCTATAAATGGGGAATGGATTAAGGAGCTCAGAAAAAAAAAGACCTAAAAAAGGAAACTAATGAAAATCATGGTTTCTGTCCCAAGAACGAGGAAACCTGGGGATGGAGGAATTGTGACAATTTGCTTACATCTGAGTAAGTTCTCATATTGAAAAAGTTAGTCCTTGGAATGGGTAATGTGATTAGTGTACAAGACTGAAATTATGGCTAAAGATTTCTTTCCCAATGGGACCAGTCTGCTATACATGTATTATTATTATTATTATTATTAGTCTATAGCCTACACCTAATATAGACACACAAACTGGCAAAGATGTTATCAGTCACTCACAAAGAGGTCCAGGCGAGAGATTCTATGTATTCAGTGCAAACCCATGCTCACACACAATAATTATAAATTCCACAATTTTTTTCTGAACTTTTACTCTGCCAGGCATTTAGCTGAACACTTGGGAGTATGTAATACAAATGAAATAGTTTCCATTTCCAAGGAGGTGTGTATATGTAGTTGTATGTGCATATGTATGCACATGGGTGGACTTATAGGTGTGGTTGCTAGTGTACGTGACATATAACCACAGTGTTAGAATATGTTGGAATTGCTATGGATATGGGTAAATGAGGCCAAATAATGACTATACTTTGTGATGCTGGGATAGCTTCCCAAGGCTGTCTTAAATTATGAGTGGTGAAAAGGGAGAAAATGGAGGAAAGAGCATGGGTGAGGGTGAACAGACCTGAAAGTGCCGGGCCTATTTGAGGGTTGGAAAGTATTTCAGGGTGTCAGGAGTAAAGTATTCTGGGGGAGGTTTGGGAGACTGGCAGGAGATTAGGCTGTAAAATAGGAAGAAAGATTGTGAAGGACGTTATGTGTTGTAATAAATACCAAAGTTAATTCAAAATGGATCAAAGACTGAAGCATAAGACCTGACACAATAAACTGCATAGAAGAAAACATAGGTACTAAACTAATGGACCTTGGGTTCAAAGAGCATTTTATGAACTTGACTCCAAAGGCAATGGAAGTAAAAGCTAAAATAAACGAATGGGACTATATGAAACTTAAAAGCTTCTGCACAGCAAAAGAAACCATTGACAAAATAAAGAGTCCACCAACTGAATGGGAGAAGATTTTTGCAAACAGTGCCTCCGATAAGGGGCTAGTATCCAGAATATACAAGGAACTCATGCAACTCAACAACAAAAAAACAAACAACCCAATTGAAAAATGGGCAGAGGACTTGAAGAGACATTTCTCCAAAGAGGACATACAAATGGCAAATAGACATATGAAAAAATGCTCAACATCACTAATCATCAGAGAAATGCAAATCAAAACCACAATGAGATATCACCTCACCCCAGTCAGAATGGCTATCATCAACAAGACAAATAGTAACAAATGTTGGAGAGGCTGTGGAGAAAAAGGAACCCTCATACACTGTTGGTGGGAATGCAGACTGGTGCAGCCGTTATGGAAGGCAGTGTGGAGGTTCCTCAAAGAATTACGAATAGAGTTACCATATGACCCAGCAATCCCTCTCCTGGGTATCTACACAAAAAATCTGAAAACATTTATCCATGAAGACACGTGTGCTCCAATGTTCATTGCAGCTTTGTTTATGGTGGCCAAGACATGGAAACAACCAAAATGTCCTTCGATAGATGAATGGATAAAGAAGTTGTGGTATATATACACAATGGAATACTATTCGGCGGTAAGAAAAGATGATATAGGAACATTTGTGACAACATGGATAGATCTTGAGAAAGTAATGCTGAGCGAAATAAGTCAGACAGAAAAAGCAGACAAACAAATGAGAAACAGAAACTCAACTATGTTTTTAAGTGAATTTTTGCATACAGGGAAAGGAAGAGGTCAATCCTTTTCAATTCAACAAACAGGTCATGGAATTTTGCTTTTGGTTTCTGTACTTAGGCTTCTGGAATGAGAAATCCTTTTCCTTTTGTGAGGCGTGTGTGTGTGTGTGTGTGTGTGTGTGTACGCACGTGCATGTGCACACACATGCACGTGCACATACCTGTATGCACTTGTACATTTTGGATGAATATGTGTCCAATAAAATTTTTAAAAGATGATTTTGTATACATTTTCCAAACCTGTATCAATTGATGAAGTTAAGTCTTCATGGGGTGGGAGTAAGAATGAGAGGTTGTTTTAATTTCAGTTGCAATCACTATAAACAATCATCTTATAGTCCAATGGGTTTTATGTTTAGTACCTGCTATATTTTTACTTTTCTGGGGCTGAATGTTTTAAACAGGACCCAAGAAAGCCTCAGGCTGCCTTTTGCTCTTCAGAGTCTGTTCAGTGGTTCTAGAATTCTATTTCCACTGAGGGGCAGTCATCACAACTACAGGTCCATCATTGTGTGTGTGTGTGTGTGTGTGTGTGTGTGTGTTACCATCCTTTGGCTGAATACTGATTTCAGTTTCTTTTCCCCTTAAACAGTACTACAGCTTCCAAAGCCGCCTGCTTATTTTTCGAAACAATAATGCTATGTGGTGCAAATGAATGTCTCTTTGGTTTGACATGTGGTCGGTGATTCAGTTCATCATGAAATCCATTTTATTTGCAAGAACAGATTTGCCTAAGTAAGGAAGTTTCAATGTAGTTAGTGATTTAAAATGGTTGTGTTACTGCTGCGTCTATTGAAATTAAAATAATTTAAAATGTCAATTGAGTCATGGAAAAGAGATTTGTATTTGCCAAATCATCATAAATAACTCTATAAATGGGGAATGGATTAAGGAGCTCAGAAAAAAAAAGACCTAAAAAAGGAAACTAATGAAAATCATGGTTTCTGTCCCAAGAACGAGGAAACCTGGGGATGGAGGAATTGTGACAATTTGCTTACATCTGAGTAAGTTCTCATATTGAAAAAGTTAGTCCTTGGAATGGGTAATGTGATTAGTGTACAAGACTGAAATTATGGCTAAAGATTTCTTTCCCAATGGGACCAGTCTGCTATACATGTATTATTATTATTATTATTATTAGTCTATAGCCTACACCTAATATAGACACACAAACTGGCAAAGATGTTATCAGTCACTCACAAAGAGGTCCAGGCGAGAGATTCTATGTATTCAGTGCAAACCCATGCTCACACACAATAATTATAAATTCCACAATTTTTTTCTGAACTTTTACTCTGCCAGGCATTTAGCTGAACACTTGGGAGTATGTAATACAAATGAAATAGTTTCCATTTCCAAGGAGGTGTGTATATGTAGTTGTATGTGCATATGTATGCACATGGGTGGACTTATAGGTGTGGTTGCTAGTGTACGTGACATATAACCACAGTGTTAGAATATGTTGGAATTGCTATGGATATGGGTAAATGAGGCCAAATAATGACTATACTTTGTGATGCTGGGATAGCTTCCCAAGGCTGTCTTAAATTATGAGTGGTGAAAAGGGAGAAAATGGAGGAAAGAGCATGGGTGAGGGTGAACAGACCTGAAAGTGCCGGGCCTATTTGAGGGTTGGAAAGTATTTCAGGGTGTCAGGAGTAAAGTATTCTGGGGGAGGTTTGGGAGACTGGCAGGAGATTAGGCTGTAAAATAGGAAGAAAGATTGTGAAGGACCTTATGTGTTGTAATAAATACCACATCTTAAGTGTGTTGGGAGCCACTGAAGATTTCTTTTAAGTGGAGGAGTTATGATGCATCGGTAGTGCCATTTGCTGATGTAATGGTAATGCACATTTCAAAATAAAACTTGCTTCACCAAATAAAACCTTTAATTTAAGTTGGGCTAGCATTGCCCACAGTTTGTCTTAAATATATTGGTTGTTAAACAGAAAGGTTATGATCCGGATTAAAATGGCGGCATGAGCTGAGCCTCTGTAAAGCTCCCCTGAATTTACAACTAATCAAACAACAATAACTCCACAAAGGACTCCCTACACAGCAGACAGGGAAGACAAAGAGGTCCACTACTGAATTCACCTAAAGGTGGGGGAATTGCACAAATGGGGGAGGGGAGAAGGGAGAAGTGCAGAGACTAGACGGAGCCACTTGGGTGCAGGATTCAAACGTAGCTCAGTGCACCAAGCTCACCACATCCCGGAACTACCGCAGCTGCAGGAGAGGGAAGAACTTGGATCGCTAGGGCTCAGCTTATGGCCTATAGGGCTGAGGGGGCAGCATATAACATGGCTAACCCAACACTCACGGCAGAGACCTCGGAGAAAAGACTGAGGGAAGAAGGCTGAAAACGGTGGTTTAAGCCCTCACTGACGAGCAGAGAACGGAGGCCTTAGGCATTGAGACTAGCCGCCCCCAACCTACCCTCCCAGAGCTTGCCCTGCCCCCACCTGCCTGGTGCTAGAAGCAGAATAGTAGCAGTGTCAGATCAAAAGAACAGAATATTTGCTGTTCTGAGAACTGTGGACTGCAGACACAGATTTGCAGTCCAACGAGTTCTGACAAAAGGGAGGGAGATGTGGAAGCAGGACCAGCTGTGGTGGTGGTTGCCAACATTGCTCCGGAACACCTCTCACAACTCACCCTGACCCTGACCCCACTTATCTGGGCAGACCCTGCAGGAGTAAACAGAACTGCTGAAATATAATGGCTCTGAATCTGGTGCAGGAAGAGCTTTGGAACTTCAAAAGCTCTCCGAATACTCAAACGAACACTGCGCCCCGTGACCCAGGTGAACTATTAACAGAGGAGAAGCCCATCTCCCAGGCAATCCCCCATTGTGTGAGAAGCTGGAATAGTGCAGAGAAAACATAGCACTACCGAGTGAGAGAAGAAAATAAGGCTGCAGTCAGAGAAAAATAAAACATTCTACCAACAAGTACTGGAAAACAAAAGAAAGACATCTTGATATCAACCTGTTGCAGAAGTCACTCCTGTAGATGTCTAGGAAGAGAAATAGTAAACCAGTAATCGCCATGAATAACCAAGGCAACAAGATAGCTCAGAAAGAAAGTGGAAAATCTCCAGAAAAGGCACTTAAAGATAGAGAAATATGTGACTTAAATGACAGAGAATTCAAGATTGCAGTTCTGAAAAAACTCAACGAGATACAAGGAAACACAGATAGGCAGTTAAATGAACTCAGAAACTCAATTAAAGAACAGCATGAGCATTTTACAAAAGAGATTGAAATTTTAAAAAAGAACCAAATAGAATTTCTGGAGATTAAGACTCAATAGAAGAAATTAAGAATGAAATAACCAGCTTAGGTAGTAGAGTTGACCAGATGGAGGAAAGAATCAGTGACATCGAAGATGGAAACCTGGAAATGACACAGATAGAAGAAGAAAGAGACTTGAGATTTAAAAGAAATGAAAGAACTCTACAAGAACTTTCAGACTCCATCAGAAAGAACAATATAAGACTAATGGGCATACCAGAAGGAGAAGAAAGAGAGAAGGGAACAGAGAATATATTCAAACAAATTGTGGATGAGAACTTCCCAAATTTGTGGACAGAACTGGACCCTCGAATCCAAGAAGCAAATAGAACACCTAGTTACCTCAATCCCAACAGGCCTTCTCCAAGGCACATTGTATTGAAGCTGTCTAAAATCAACGACAAAGAAAGAATCCTCAAGGCAGCCAGGCAAAAGAAGACGGTAACTTACAAAGGAAAGCCCATTAGATTATCATCAGATTTTTCAGCAGAAACTCTACAAGCCAGGAGGGAGTGGAACCAAATATTCAAACTATTGAAAGAGAGAAATCATGAGCCAAGAATAATATATCCAGCAAAGATATCCTTTAGATATGAAGGAGGAATAAAGACCTTTCCAGACATACAGAAGCTGAGGGAATTTTCTAATACACGACCTGCACTACAAGAAATACTAAAGGAGGCTATTCGACCACCATCAACAGGGACAATTTGTGGCAACCAAAACTCAAAAAGGGGAGAGTAAAGGCCTGAACCGGAATATGGGAATGGAGAAAGTAAGCGTGCTGAAGAAAATGGAATACTCTAAATATCAAACTTTCTTTTACATAAACTTAAGGGTAACCACTCAAAATAAATCCAGAACTGAAATATATACTGAAATAAAAGAAGAAACAGAGGGAAACATCATAGAATACCACCACACAGAAATAATAGACAACAACAAAAAGGCAAAGAAACAATGGAGACACAGCCTTACCAGAAAACTAAAGATAGAATGACAGGAAATCCTCACATATCAATAATCACCCTAAATGTAAATGGACTGAACTCACCAATAAAAGGCACAGAGTAGCAGATTGGATCAAAGAACTAAACCCAACCATATGCTGTCTCCAAGAGACACATCTCAGCTACAAGGACAAGCATAGACTCAAAGTGAAAGGGTGGAAATTGACACTCCAAGCAAATGGTACCCAGAGAAAATCAGGTGTAGCCATAATGATATCAGATGAAACAGACTTCAAGGTGAAAAAGATAACAAGAGACAAAGATGGACATTTCATAATGGTGAAAGGGACTGTACAACAAGAAGACATAACAGTCATCAATATTTATGCCCCCAATCAGGGAGCACCGAAATACACCAAGCAACTACTAACAGAACTAAAGGGAGAAATTGACCAAAACACAATTATACTAGGGGACTTAAATACATCATTGACAGCTATGGATAGATCATCCAAACAGAAAATAAATAACGAAATAGTAGCCCTAAATGACACATTAGATGAAATGGACATAATTGACATGTATAGAGCACTTCATCCTAAAACATCAGACTATACATTCTTTTCTAGTGTACATGGAACATTCTCAAGGATAGACCATATATTGGGACATAAAATCAGTCTCAACAAATTTAAGAAGATTGAAATCATACCATGCATATTCTCTGATCACAAGGCTTTGAAATTGGATATCAACTGTAAAAAGAAAGCGGGAAAAAACACAAATACATGGAGATTAAACAACATACTTTTAAAGAAGGACTGGGTCAAAGAAGAAATTAGAGGAGAGATCAAAAGATACATAGAAACAAATGACAATGAAAATACATCCTACCAAAATTTTTGGGATGCAGAAAGCAGTTTTAAGAGGGAAATTTATCTCATTACAGGCCTATCTCAAGAAACAAGAAAACTCCCAAATAAATAACCTCATGTTACACCTTAAAGAACTAGAAAAAGAAGAACAAGTAAAACCCAAGGTCAGCAGAAGAAAGGAAATAAAAAAATTAGAGCAGAACTAAATGAAATAGAGAACAAAAAGACAATAGAAAAAAATTAATGTGACAAAGAGCTGGTTCTTTGAAAAGATTAACAAAATTGACAAACCCTTGGCTAGACTTACTAAGATAAAAAGAGAGAAGACACTGATTAACAAAATCAGAAACGTAAAAGGGGAAGTTATCACGGACACCACAGAAATACAAAGGATCATCCAAGAATACTATGAAGGACTTTATGCCACCAAATTCAACAACCTAGAAGAATTGGACAAGTTCTTAGAAACACATAGCCTTCCAAGGCTGAACCATGAAGAACTGGAAAATCTAAACAGACCGATCACCAGTAACGAAATTGAATCAGTCACCCAAAACCTTCCCAAAAGCAAAAGTCCGGGACCAGATGGCTTCACTAGTGAATTCTATCAAACCTTCCAAGAGGATCTAATACCAATTCTGCACAAACTCTTCCAAAAAATTGAAGAAGAGACAGTACTCCCTAACTCATTCTATGAGGCCAACATTACCCTGATACCAAAACCTGTTAAGGACAGCACAAAAAAAGAAAACTACAGACCAATATCTCTAATGAATACTGATACAAAAATCCTAAATAAAATTCTAGCAAATCGAATACAACAATGCATTAAAGACATTATTCATCACAACCAATTGGGGTCCATCCCTGGGGCACAAGGATGGTTCAACATACGCAAATCCATCAATGTGATACATCACATAAACAAAATAAAGGACAAAAATCATATGATTATATCAATTGATGCAGAAAAAGCATTTGACAAGATACAACATCCACTTATGATTAAAACACTTAATAAAATAGGTATAGAAGAAAAAAAACTTAACATAATAAAGGCCATATATGACAAGCCCTCTGCTAATCTCATAATTAATGGTGAAAAACTGAAGCCCTTTGCTCTACGTTCAGGAACACGACAGGGCTGTCCCGTATCACCTCTGCTTTTCAACATAGTTTTGGAAGTCCTTGCCAGAGCAATCAGGCAAGAGAAAGAAATGACAAGACAAATAGTAACAAGTGTTGGAGAGGCTGTGAGAAAAAGGAACCCTCATACACTGTTGGTGGGAATGCAGACTGGTGCAGCCCTTATGGAAGGCAGTGTGGAGGTTCCTCCAAAAATTACAAATAGAATTACCATATGACCCAGCAATCCCTCTCCTGGGTATCTACCCAAAAAATCTGAGAACATTTATCCATGAAGACACGTGTGCTCCAATGTTCATTGCAGCTTTGTTTACAGTGTCCAAGACATGGAAACAACCAAAATGTCCTTTGATTGATGAATGGATAAAGAAGTTGTGGTATATATACACAATGGAGTACTATTCGCCAGTAAGAAAAGATGATATAGGAACATTTGTGACAACATGGATGGATCTTGAGAATATGATGCTAAGCGAAATAAGTCAGAGAGAAAAAGCAGAGAATCATGTGATTTCACTGATATGTAGCGTATAAACCAAAAAACCAAGACAAACAAATGAGAAACAGAAACTCATAGACACAGACAATAGTTTTGTGGTTACCAGAGGGTAAGGGGCTTGGGGGGTGGGAGATAAGGGTAAGGGGGATCAAATATATGGTGATGGAAGAAGAACTGACTCTGGGTGGTGAACAGAGAATGGGATTTATAGATGATGTAATACAGAATCGTACACCTGAAATCCATGTAATTTCACTAATATTGCCACCCCAATAAATTAAACACACACACACACACACACACACACACACACACACACACAAACAGAAAGGTTAGTTTCAGTCATTGCATCTGACAAAGTTGTTGGCTGCAAGCCAGCTAGAACATCCAAGTATTTGGGCGTCTCTTCCACTATTATTACAATAATAAAACACTGCTCACAAAAGTTTATAAAGAACTCTTTGTCATTTGGGGTCCTAAGCTTTTCCAAAGTGGTTGCTTGGAATCTCCTCATCTTCTTTCTCCATGATAAAAAAGAAAATAATAATATTATAAAGATTCTTATGTTTCCTCCATCTTTGCACCTCTTCTCTTTTGCATTCTTTAATCTTGACAAGAGAAGACTTTATATGCTATAAAAAGATTTGATTAATACTTTTAAAACTTCTTTCAAAATCTTGTGACTTTAACTGGAGAGATTTTATTTATTGTCTTCCTGATCAATGTTACCATAATAGATAGTCTGTGAATTAAAGGAAATGGCTGTATTTTTATATTGGCTTGAAATATTTGCCAATAAATCATTAATGAAAACAAGCACTCTGCCTTGCACTTTGTAATTTGTGCTTCCTCTTTACCATAGAAATATGATGCTGTGCCTCTAGGTAACCAAGCAAATAAGTGGGATGCCTGCCAAGCAGAAAACAAGAATCTACAGCATTCTATCAAGCTGAGTTTCAGATATTAGAACTAAAGCCATCAGTAAATCTGGAATTTTTTATGAGAGAACCTTAGGCTTGATGTAAAATACTGTGTCACAGTCAGGCTAATCTCATGTTGGCTTTTGATACCCTTTGAGACTTAGGTTCAGGAAGGGGCATGACCAAAACCAGTTACTTGAGATTGCCTCATTAATGGTAATGTAAAATTTCCCAGGAATTAGACGCCTTAAAAAAGTTTACTTCATCACACTTATATAACTTACAGCAGTGGAGGGTGTTTAGAACCCATATAGCATTCTCTATTAAATGATACATTAGTAAGAGATGATAGTGAGAGAGTCCATGTGAAGAGATTCTAGTGAATCTATGTGAGCTTTCAAAGCCTTGGACATGTCTTAACAGCTGATTCAAGATTAGCTTAGGTGGGTGGGGAACTACAGATGCTCAGAGCTCTGAGAGCCAAGATTCTTTCTGAATCAAAGCTGGAAATCAGCATAATGTCACCCCACTCTTTACATGTTCTGAAGAGAGAAGAAATGTGCAGATATATTCTAGTCACTTAGTCTCATTGATTATTTATGGAAGTTTTGAAGTGAGTGAAATATTCCCAGATATCCCTTGAAGCTGAAACAGGCAGCTTGAAAATAGATAACTGGCAGTACTGGGTATGTCTGTGGAGCACAGCATAAATTTTAAAAAGTCACACAGGAATTTTCAAATGTGCCATGTCTTGGTGATTTACTGTAAAACTAGTGACTTCTTCTGAAATCCATCAGATTAGGAAGAAACCAAAGCAAAGCAAAATTAAAAAGTAAAAGAGGCGTGTGGGGGCAGAGCCCCAGAAATTAGTTTCCAGGCTCTCGGCCTCACATAGACAGGTGCTGGCTCAGGTAGTAAATGGCCATCAACTGTGATTGCATGGCCATCAGCTGTGGCTCATTGGCCATCAGCTGTAACCAGTGAGCCATTGGCCACTAATATAACTGCTGTGGCTAGGCTAGCAGAATAGATGGGGGCTAGCAAGAAGATGGTGGCTGAGCCTGCTAGCGGTGCAGTGTGGGTTGCGAAGATGGTGGCTGAGCCTCCAAGCAGTGCAGTGAGGGTTGCAAATGGTGTAGCTCCTGTTTCCTGTTTCTCCAACACAGCCGCCAGTGAGAGTATAGTGGTATAGTCCCTGTCATGAGGGAGACCCTGCTCACTGCGCCATTTGTCGTGTGCGGAGGCCTTCTCGCTGTGCCATCTTTCAGGCGGGGCGGCCTGCGGGTTCTCTGCTCCCACTCCCCACACAAGAACGCAGGATATGGTGAGGCTGAAAAGGAACACCCACGGAGCCATAGGTAGGGGAGCCATACCACCACGGTCTCACTGGAGGCTGGGCACACCGGACGCCGACCTGCCGTCCGCTTTTCTGCCAACCGACCGACCGACGACTCTTCTCCACTCTCTCCTCTGTTCCTCCCTCTCGGCTCTCCTCTTCTGTTCTCTTCAGCTCTCCTCTTCCGCTCTCTTCGGCTCTGGTTGGCTCCTCGGCAATCCTCGGCAATCCTTCGTAGCCGCAGAAGTTATACCAGCGGCCAATTGGCTAACCGGCCACAGCCAAAGGCCAATCAGCCACAGCCAACAGCCATTCACCACCCAAGCCAATACCCCTCCACGTGAGGCTGAGAGCCTGTAAACTACTCTCTGGGGCTCTGTCCCCACACTCCACCCCTACAGGGTCTCGCCTCACAATCTACGCGACAAGCGTCTTCCGCGAGGGTCCCTGTGCCGTATTAGCCTACTGACACCTATGGACGAAAAGAAACGGTAGTCTTAGGAACCAACAATGGCAAATCCCTCCCATCTGGGAGGATACATGCTAGCTTTTTGTCCTGGGAAAGGAGGGTCGCTGCCACTGGCACCTTTCCCGGTTTGTGGTACCAGACCTTTATGGCAGTACTTGGGGTCCCTTGCATAGTTTCAACATGTAACAGAACAGGGGACCCCATAATAGGCCATAGTGAGAGCACATAATTTTCTCGCAAAATCATCCTGATATCGGAACCTCTGTATGCTACAGTCACTTGCGGTGGCCACTCAGCCACCACCCCTGGCGTCACTTGCAAATCATGAGTCAAACCGGCCCCCCATGGGGCTATCAGACCCAACCACCAACAGTGGGGGCTTTTGACCTGCCAGGGCCAAGTCCATTACATAGTGATATGTCCCCAGGCGGACAGTCAGACGATCCATTAAATCATGAATTGAAGGCACTGCAGCGTGCAAGGGTGGCGTCACCTTATTTAACTCCCTATAGTCCACAGTCATTCGCCAGGTCCCATCTGGCTTCTTGACAGGCCATACTGGGGAGTTAAAGGGACTGTGCGTTGGCCTCACAATATGTGCCTTCTCCAATTCCAATATTGTACGACCAATCTCCTCCTGTCCTCCTGGCAGGCGGTACTGTCGCACTGTAACCACGCGCCAGGGCTGTGGCAACACTTGAGGAGAGTGGTGAGCATGCCCGCGTGTCACCCCTTTCACCACCCAGATCCGGAGACAGAACTCTCCTACCGACGTCTGTAAGCTGAGGCCATGTAGCACGTCCACCCCTAGAATATATTCCGGAACGGGGGAGACATAAACCTTGTAGGTACGAGGAGGGAGCCTTCCTATACCCAGTGGTAAGGAAACGGCTTTCACAGTCACAGTTTTTCCCCCGTAGCC
Source organism: Rhinolophus sinicus (assembly GCF_036562045.2). NCBI lineage: Eukaryota > Metazoa > Chordata > Mammalia > Chiroptera > Rhinolophidae > Rhinolophus > Rhinolophus sinicus. The sequence continues at coordinate 84,599,373 of NC_133768.1, read as the reverse complement.
ATCAATGCAGATTGCTGGTCCGGGGAACAGTTTTGGGTTCCCATAAATGAGATTGCAGTCTGCACCTGTGTCAACTAGTGCCAAAACCCTCTGCACATTAGAAGGGGACCAATGTATGGACAGTTCCACGTGGGGCCTCCGGTCCCTGCTTGTCCCTTCTGACCGGGTACCTTGGCCCCACCCCTAATCAAGCTGCAAGGGGTCAGCCTCAAGCGGCTGCATGAAGTCCTGAAGGGACACGGGTCGCGCTTTGCCAGACTTCTCCTTTATGCTTCTCCGGAATTGTTGTTCTGGATGCAACTGTTTCCAAAGTTCAAGCAGGAGTGCGTTGGGTTGCTGGTCTATTTTCTTCCTATCGACCCCTGCTGCCACGAGATCACGCCACATCTATGCGCGTGTTACTCTCTGAGGCCCGTGACCTCGCCCCTTTACCTTTGGTTTGGGCTTCCAGGTCTCAACTGTGCGGACCTCCTGTCTTAACTTCCTTCGCCTCCGGCTTTCAACATCCCCTAGGGTGGCCATGGCAGTTGTAACTTCATGGATCCGTTGCCCTACATACGGTGTAAGAATAGCAACCAAGGATCCAAAAGCACTCGCAGGTGCAGTGTCCACAACCAGATCTCTCATGCTGGCAGTAAAAAGCTCGTCATCTGGGCCCTGCATGTTGAGATTAAAAATAGCATACCTCATACCCATTTCACAGATTATTTGCATAAGTTCTGTATATGACTGCCATTTACTCACAGTGTCTGGCAGCTCGCCAGCCTGTTCCCATACAGTGCGTACTGCAGCAGTGAGCCACGCCATTAGAGAATGGTTGCCCTGGTTGTTGGCCAACCTATTGCAGTTTTGTAACCTTTGTCGCAGGGACGGATCCACTGTCATGAAGGCTAGCTTTTCCATCTCGCCTGGGGAGCAGAGAATGCTGTCTGCTCCCTCATCCCATAAACATAATAGCCAAGCCGAGACTGGCTCTCCAGGGCGCTGTCTGTACCGCCTCCCCAGCTCCTGCAACTCAGTGGGAGTGTATGGGGTGTAGGTCGTGAACTCAGTCACAGCTGGGTTGCCGGCAGCAATGCCCCCAGGGCCCAAAGGTTGCTCACGTTTTACCCTTTGCTTTAAGATTGGCCGGGCTTGGGGGTTGGGAGCTATATTGTCTCCACACGCTTCCTCCGCCTCTGCCTCAGAGTCTCCACCTTGGGGCCCCTGTTCTAACAGGTGGACCCGGGCTTCCAGCGCTTCCAACCGAGACACCTGGTCAGGCACCTGGGCCCTTTCATTAAGTGCATTTTCTGTGTTGAGACTCAAGGCCGTGAGGAACATCCAGCCCACGCGGCCAGCTGTAGCCTTCTCCTCCTCCGGCAACCGCTCAGCCAGAGCCTGCAGGGCCCTCTCCACACTGGCCGGAGAGCCGTCCATGTCCTCCCACCCCTCCTTGGGGGTCCAACTCCTGAGAACAGTGGCCACCGAACACCTTATACTGTGTGGGGGCCACACGTCCTCCTGCCCAGAGTCAGACGCCATTCCTACCTGGTCGGAATCTTGCTCACCGTGCCAGGTGTCTGAGTGGATGGAGGCCTCGGTGTAAGATGTCCACCACCCTCGGAGCTTAAGGCCGCAGCAGATCACCGAAATGAAGGCAATGCCGTCCATGGCCAAGAGGGAGGTGTGCCTTCTGGAGGCTCGAGTCTCCCAGGCAGATCGTGCCTCCTGCTCCCGGCGTAGCTCCTCGCGGGCCTCTCGAAGCTGAACTTTTATACGCATAAACTGCTCGACCATCCTTTGGTGAGTTTCGGCCGGTACCATACCCTGCACACTGCGCCATTTGTCGTTCGGGAGACCCTGCTCGCTGCGCCATTTGTCTTGCGCGGAGGCCTTCTCGCTGCGCCATCTTTCAGGTGGGGCGGCCTGCGGGGTCTCTGCTCCCGCTCCCCACACAAGAACGCAGGATATGGTGAGGCCGAAAAGGAACACCCATGGAGCCATAGGTAGGGGAGCCATACCACCATGGTCTCACTGGAGGCTGGGCCCACTGGACGCCAACCTGCCGTCCGCCTTTCTGCCAACCAACCGACCGACGACTCTTCTCCACTCCTCTGTTCCTCCCTCTCGGCTCTCCTCTTCCGTTCTCTTCGGCTCTCCTCTTCCTCTCTCTTCGGCTCTGCTCGGCTCCTCGGCAATCCTCAGCAATCCTTCGTAGCCGCAGCAGTTATACCAGCGGCCAATTGGCTAACCTGCCACAGCCATCGGCCAATCAGCCACAGCCGACAGCCATTCACCACCCGAGCCAGTACCCCTCCACGTGAGGCTGAGAGACTGTAAACTACTCTCTGGGGCTCTGTCCCCACACTCCCCTACCTATGGCTCCATGAGTGTTCCTTTTTTGCCTCACCACGTCCTGTGTTCTCTTGTGGGGAGTGGGACCAGAGACCCCACCTGTCACCCCGCGTGACACATGGCGTAGTTGGCAGGATATGGTGCCAGCCAAAGCTCTCCAAAGGACGGTGGAGCAGTTTGTGTGTATGAACACTCAGTATCTGGAAGACCAGGAGGAGCAGCTGCCAGAGAGCTGGACCCCCGTGGAGGGGTGGGAGGACGTGGACGGTTCTCCCACCAGAACAAGAAAAGCCATGCAGCTGCTGGAGAGCTGGACCCCCGTGGAGGGGTGGAAAGATGTGGACAGTTCCCCAATGAGCAAAGGCCGGAGAAAGCGAAGGTTGTTGCGGCCCTGTGGGCTGGGAAGTGCTTGCTGAGGCAGCCCGGATGCAGGACTTGTCCCCAGAGGAAAGGCTTGCTGAGTCCTCTATGGGAGATGAGGGTGAGGTCAAGGTCGTCCTTCACCCCAGGACAGCCCTGGCAAATGACTATGGACTATGGGGAATTGCCTACCATCCCTAATTTAATGGACCGCTTGACTGCTTGAGAACACACCACCATGTAGTGGAACTTTTGTGTCTTGCCTGGCCTCCATTGAGAATATGTAAGCACCTTGACTGTGAGTCGCTGTTGTTCCAGCACAGTACCCTGAGAACCCCAGAGAGAGTGGCAGTGCCCTGAGAGCCCTGGCTGAGTCCAGGAAGTCTGGCTGTGCCCTGAGATGCCCTGGCTGTGCCCAGGAAGTCGGGCTGTTCCCAGAGAGAGTGGCAGTGCCCTGATAACCCTGGCTGAGTCCAGGAAGTCTGGCTGTGCCCAGAGAGAGAGTGGCAGTGCCCTGAGAAACCCTGGCTGTGCCCGGGGAGACTAGTGTTACCCTAAGAAGTCCAGGAAGTCTGGCTGTGCCCAGAAGTACTGGTGGTGCCCTGAGAAACCCTGGCTGTGTCTGGGAAGACTGGTGGTACCCTAAGAAGCCCAGTAAGTCTGGCTGTGCCCAGAAGCACTGGTGGTGCCCTGAGAAACCATGGCTGTGCCCAGAGAGCCTGGCTATGTCCAGGATATTGCGTTTACCTCCAGCTCCTCGCACAGGTCCCCTCGCGGAAGATGATTGTTATGTAGATTGTGAGGTGAGAGCATGTAGGGGTGCAGTGTGGGGGCAGATCCCCAGAAAGTAGTTTCTAGGCTCTCCGCCTCACATAGACAGGAGCTGGCTCAGGTAGTAAATGGCCATCAACTGTGATTGCATGGCCATCAGCTGTGGCTAGTTGGCCATCAGCTGTAACCAGTGAGCCATTGGCCACTAATATAACTGCTGTGCCTACGCTAGCAGCATAGATGGGGGCTAGCAAGAAGATGGTGGCTGAGCCTGCTAGCGGTGCAGTGAGGGTTGCAAAGATGGTGGCTTAGCCTGCTAGCGGTGCAGAGAGGATTGTGAATGGTGTGGCTCCTGTTTCCTGTTTCTCCAACCCAGCCGCCAGCGAGAGTATAGTGGTATGACTCCCGTACCTATGGCTCTGTGGGTGTTCCTTTTTGGCCTCACCACGTCATGCATTCTCTAGTGGGGAGTGGGACCAGAGACCACGCCAGACTTCCTGCATGACAAGGCATCTTTAAACAAATGCTCATCAGTGCTTAATAATGCAAGTACTTGATTTAGTTGAGCAACACTGTAGAAGTTTTCATTTCAGTTCAACTCTATGCCATTTTGTACCACTCCATATATTTTGTTGTCCCTAAATTATTTCCAGTAAATAATTTCCAGTAAATAGGACTCTTTAAAGGTTCTCAAGAATTGGGGAAAAATGGCAGCGTGAGGAGGGCCTCTGTGAAGCTCCCCTAGAATTTACAATAAATCGAACAACAATGGCTCCACAGAGGACTCCCCGAATGGCAGACGGGCAGGACGACGAGGCCCTCTACCGAAGTCACCAACAGGTGGGCGAATCGAGCGAGCCGGAGAGGACGAAAAGCAGAAGTGAGGAGACGGAGCCGCGTGGGCGCAGGACTCAGACCTGGCTCAGTGCTCTGAGCTGCATCCCAGAACTACCTCAGCTACAGGAGAGGAAAGTACTCGGACTGCTAGGGCTCCGCTTGTGGCCCACAGGGCTGAGGGGGCAGCATATAGCACAGATGAACCCAACACTCACGGCAGAGACCTCGGAGAAAACACTGAGGGAAGAAGGCTGAAAACGGCAGTTTAAGCCCTCACTGCTGAGCAGAGAACAGAAGCCTTGGGCACTGAGACTAGCCGCCCCCTCCCTACCCTTCCAGAACTCACCCCGCACCCACCTGCCCGGTGGTAGAAACAGAACAGTAGTAGTGTCAGATCAAAAGAATAGAGTGTTTGCTGTTCTGAGAACTGTGGAAGGCAGACACAAATTCACAGCCCAACTAGTTCCGGCAAAGGGGAGGGAGCTGTGGAAGCAGGACCAGCAGTGGTGGTGGTCGCCGCTATTGCTCTGGGCCACCTCTCACAACTCACCCCGGCCCTGACCCCACCTATCTGGGCGGATCCGTGCAGGAGTAAAGAGAAGTGCTGAAATATACGGGCTCTGTATCTGGAGCTGGAAGAGCTTTGGAACATAAAAAGCTCTCCAAATACCCACCAGGAGACTGCGCCCTGCGACCTAGACGAACTATTAACAGAGGACAAGCCCATCTCCCAAGGAATCTCCCCACTGTGGGAGAAGCTAGAATAGTGCAGAGAAAACATAGCACTACTGTGTGGGAGAGGAAAAATAGGCTACAGTTGGAGAAAAAATAAAACATTCTACTAACAAGTACTGGAAAACAAAAGAAAGACTTCTTCCTATCAACGTGTTGCAGAAGTCACACCTGTAGATATCTAGGAAGAGAAATAATAAATTAGTAATTGCCATGAATAACCAAGGCAACAAGATAGCTCAGAAGAAAGTGAAGAGTCTCCAGAAAAGGTACTTAAAGATACAGAAATATGTGACTTAAATGACAGAGAATTCAAGATTGCAGTTCTGAAGAAACTCAACGAGATGCAAGAAAACACAGATAGGCAGTTAAATGAACACAGAAACATAATCAAAGAACAACATGAGCATTTTACGACAGAGATTGAAATTTTAAAAAACAACCAAATAAAATTTCTGGAGACTAAGAACTCAATAGAAAAAATTAAGAATGAAATAACCAGCTTAGGCAGTAGGGTTGACCAGATGGAAGAAAGAATCAGTGACATCGGAGATAGAAACCTGGAAATGACACAGATAGAAGAAGAAAGAGACTTGAGACTTAAAAGAAATGGAAGAACTCTACAAGAACTTTCTGACTCCATCAGAAAGAGCAATATAAGAATAATGGGCATACCAGAAGGAGAAGAAAGAGAGAAGGGAACAGAGAATATATTCAAACAAATCGTCGATGAGAACTTCCCAAACTTGTGGACAGAACTGGACCCTCGAATCCAAGAAGCAAATAGAAAACCTAATTACCTCAATCCCAACAGACCTTCGCCAAGGCACATTGTATTGAGGCTGTCTAAAATCAACCAAAAGAAAGAATTCTCAAAGCAGCCAGGGAAAAGAAGACGGTAACTGACAAAGAAAAGGCCATTAGATTATTATCAGATTTTTCAGCAGAAACTCTACCAAACAGCAGGGAGTGGAACAAAATATTCAAACTATTGAAAGAGTGAAATTATGAGCCAAGAATAACATATCCAGCAAAGATATCATTTAAATATGAAGGAGGAATAAAGACCTTTCCAGACATACAGAAGCTCAGGGAATTTTATAATACACAACCTGCACTACAAGAAATACTAAAGGAGGCTATTCGACCACCATCAACAGGGACAATTTGTGGCAACCAAAACATAAAAAAGGGGAGAGTAAAGGCTTGAACCGGAATATGGGAATGGAGAAAGTAAGCGTGCTGAAGAAAATGGAATACTCTAAATATCAAACTTTCTTTTACATAAACTTAAGTGTAACCACTCAAAAAATATCGAGAACTGAAACATATACTGTAATAAAAGAAGAAACAGAGGGAAACATCATAGAATACCACCACACAGAAATAATAGGCAACAAAGAAAAGGCAAAGAAACAATGGAGACACAGATTTACCAGAAAACTAAAGATAGAATGACAGGAAATACTCACATATCAATAATCACCCTAAATGTAAATGGACTGAACTCACCAACAAAAAGGCAAAGAGTAGCAGATTGGATCAAAAAATTAAACCCAACCATATGCTGTCTCCAAGAGACACATCTCAGCTACTACAAGGACAGGCATAGACTCAAAGTGAAAGGGTGGAAATTGACACTCCAAGCAAATGGTACCCAGAGAAAATCAGGTGTAGCCATAATGATATCTGATGAAACACATTCAAGGTGAAATAGATAACAAGAGACAAAGATGGACATTTCATAATGGTGAAGGGGACTATACAACAAGAAGACATAACAGTCATCAATATTTATGCCCCCAAACAGGGAGCACCTAAATATACCAAGCAACTACTAACAGAAATAAAGGGAGAAATAGACCAAAGCAGAATTATACTAGGGGACTTAAATACATCATTGACAGCTGTGGATAGATCATCCAAACAGAAAATAAATAACGGAATATCAGCCCTAAAGGACAAATCAGATGAAATGGACATAATTGACATTCATAGACCACTTCATCCTAAAACATCAGATTATACATTCTTTTCTAGTGTACATGGAACATTCTCAAGGATAGACCATATATTGGGACATAAAACCAGCCTCAGCAAATTTTTTTTTTATATTTTATTAAATTTATTGGGGTGACAATTGTTAGTAAAATTACATAGATTTCAGGTGTACAATTCTGTATTACATCATCTATAAATCCAATTGTGTGTTCATCACCCAGAGTCAGTTTTCTTTCCATCACCATATATTTGATCCCCCGTACCTTCATCTCCCACCCCACAACCCCCAGCCCCCTTACCCTCTGGTAACCACTAAACTATTGTCTGTGTCTATGAGTTTCTGTTTCTCATTTGCTTGTCTTGTTCTTTTGTTGTTTTTGGTTTATATACCACATATCAATAAATTCAGATGGTTCTCTGCTTTTTCTATCCGATTTATTTTGCTCAGCATTACACTCTCAAGAAGATCCACCCATGTTGTCATAAATGTTCCTATACCATCTTTTCTTCCCGCGAATAGTATTCCATTGTGTATATATACCACAACTTCTTTATCCATTCATCTATCGAAGGACGTTTTGGTTGTTTCCATGTCTTGGCCACCGTAAACAAAGCTGCAATGAACATTGGAGCACACGTGTCTTTATCTTTAAATGTTTTCAGATTTTTTGGGAAGATACCCAGGAGAGGGATTGCTGGGTCTTATGGCAATTCTATTCGTAATTTTTTGAGGAATCTACACAATGCCTTCCGTAACGGCTATACCAGTCTGCATTCCCACCAAAAGTGTATGATGGTTCCTTTTTCTCCACAGCCTCCCCAGCACTTGTTACTATTTGTCTTGTTGATGATAGCCATTCTGACTGGATTGAGGTGATATCTCATTGTGGTTTTGATTTGCATTTCTCTGATGATTAGTGATGTTGAGCATTTTTTCATATGTCTATTTGCCATTTGTATGTCCTATTTGGAGAAATGTCTCTTCAAGTCCTCTGCCCATTTTTCAATTGGGTTGTTTGTTTTTTTGTTGTTGAGTTGCATGACTTCCTTGTATATTCTGGATATTAGCCCCATATTGGAGGCAGTGTTGGCAAAAATCTTCTCCCATTCAGTTGGTGGCCTCTTTATTTTGTCAATGGTTTTTTTGCTCTGCAAAAGCTTTTAAGTTTCATATAGTCCCATTCGTTTATTTTAGCTTTTACTTCCATTGCCTTTGGAGTCAAATTCATAAAATGCTCTTTGAACCCAAGGTCCATTAGTTTAGTACCTATGTTTGCTTCTAGGCAGTTTATTGTGTCAGGTCTTATGCTTAAGTCTTTGATCCACTTTGAATTAACTTTGGTACATGGTGACAAATAGCAGTCCAGTTTCATTCTTTTGCACGTGGCTATCCAATTCTCCCAGCACCATTTATTGAAGAGGCTGTCTTTGCTCCATTCTATGTTTCTAGCTTTTTGTCAAAAATTGTCTGTCCATGTTTATGTGGTTTTATTTCTAGGTTCTCAATTCTATTCCATTGGTCTATGTGTCTGTTTTTCTGCCAATACCATGGTGTATTCATTATTGTAGCCCTGTAGTATAGCCAAAGTCAGGAAGTGTGATACCTCCATTATTCTCCTTTTTTCTTAAGATTGTTTTGGCTATTCGGGTCTTTTGGGGTTCCAAACAAATCTGATGATTTTTTGTTCTATTTCTTTAAAATATGCCATTGGGATTTTGATGGGGATAGCATTGAATCTGTATATTGCTTTGGGTGATATGGATATTTTAACTATGTTGATTCTTCCAATCCATTAGCAAGGAATGTCTTTCCATTTCTTTGTGTCTTCTTCAATTTCTTTCTAAAATGTCTTATAGTTTTCAACTTATAGGTCTTTCACATCCTTGGTTAAGTTTATTCCTAGGTATTTTATTCTTTTTGCTGCAATTGCAAAAGGAATTGTTTTTGTATTTCTTTTCTGAGATTTCATTGTTAGTATATAGGAAAGCAATGGACTTTTGTACATTGATTTTGTAGCCAACAACTTTACTGTATTCGTTGATTGTTTCTAATAGCTTTTTGGTGGAGTCTTTAGGGTTTTCTATATATAGCATCACATCATCTGCAAAGAGTGATAATTTAACTTATTCATTCTCAATTTGGATGCCTTTTATTTCTTTCTCTTGCCTGATTGCTCTGGCAAGGACTTCCAACACGATGTTGAAAAGCAGAGGAGATAGGGGACAGCCCTGTCGTGTTCCTGAATGTAGAGCAAAGGGCTTCAGTTTTTCACCATTAATTATGAGATTAGCAGAGGGCTTGTCATATATGGCCTTTATTATGTGAAGGTATTTTCCTTCTATACCCATTTTATTAAGTGTTTTAATCATAAATGGATGTTGTATCTTGTCAAATGCTTTTTCTGCATCAATTGATATAATCATATGATTTTTGTCCTTTATTTTGTTTATGTGATGTATCACATTGATGGATTTGATGTTGAACCATCCTTGTGCCCCGGGATGAACCCCACTTGGTCGTGATGAATAATCTTTTTAATGCATTGTTGTATTCGATTTGCTAGAATTTTATTTAGGATTTTTGCATCGGTATTCATCAGAGATATTGGTCTGTAGTTTTCTTTTTTGTGCTGTCCTTACCAGGTTTTGGTATCAGGGTAATGTTGGCCTCATAAAATGAGTTAGGGAGTACTGTCTCTTCTTCAATTTTTGGAAGAGTTTGAGCAGGATTGGTATTAGATCCTCTTTGAAGATTTGGTAGAATTCACTAGTGAAGCCATCTGGTCCCGGACTTTTGCTTTTGGGAAGGTTTTGGATGACTGATTCAATTTCGTTACTGGTGATCGGTCTGTTTAGATTTTCCAGTTCTTCATGGTTCAGCCTTGGAAGGCTATATGTTTCTAAGAACTTGTCCATTTCTTCTAGGTTGTTGAATTTGGTGGCATATAGTCCTTCACAGTATTCTTGGATGATCCTTTGTATTTCTGTGGTGTCCGTGATAACTTCCCGTTTTTTCGTTTCTGATTTTGTTAATTAGTATCTTCTCTCTTTTTATCTTAGTGAGTCTAGCCAAGGGTTTGTCAATTTTGTTAATCTTTTCAAAGAACCAGCTCTTTGTCACATTAATTTTTTCTATTGTCTTTTTGTTCTCTATTTCATTTAGTTCTGCTCTAATTTTTGTTATTTCCTTTCTTCTGCTGACCTTGGGTTTTACTTGTTCTTCTTTTTCTAGTTGTTTCAGGTATAACATGAGGTTACTTATTTGGGATTTTTCTTGTTTCTTGAGATAGACCTGTCATGAGATAAATTTCCCTCTTAAAACTGCTTTCGCTGCATCCCAAAAATTTTGGTAGGATATATTTTCATTGTCATTTGTTTCTATGCACCTTTTCATCTCTCCTCTAATTTCTTCTTTGACCCAGTCGTTCTTTAAAAGTATGTTGTTTAATCTCCACATATCTGTGTTTTTTCCTGTTTTCTTTTTGCAGTTTATATCCAATTTCAAAGCCTTGTGATCAGAGAATATGCATGGTATGATTTCAATCTTCTTAAATTTGTTGAGACTGATTTTATGTCCCAATATATGGTCTATCCTTGAGAATGTTCCATGTACACTAGAAAAGAATGTATAGTCTGATGTTTTAGGATGAAGTGCTCTATAAATGTCAATTATGTCCATTTCATCTAATGTGTCATTTAGGGCTACTATTTCGTTATTTATTTTCTGTTTGGATGATCTATCCATAGCTGTCAATGATGTATTTAAGTCCCCTAGTATAATTGTGTTTTGGTCAATTTCTCCCTTTAGTTCTGTTAGTAGTTGCTTGGTGCTCCCTGATTGGGGGCATAAATATTGATGACTGTTATGTCTTCTTGTTGTACAGTCCCCTTCACCATTATGAAATGTCCATCTTTGTCTCTTGTTATCTTTTTCACCTTGAAGTCTGTTTCATCTGATATCATTATGGCTACACCTGATTTTCTCTGGGTACCATTTGCTTGGAGTGTCAATTTCCACCCTTTCACTTTGAGTCTATGCTTGTAGCTGAGATGTGTCTCTTGGAGACAGCATACGGTTGGGTTTAGTTTTTGGATCCAATCTGCTACTCTGTGCCTTTTTATTGGTGAGTTCAGTCCATTTACATTTAGGGTGATTATTGATATGTGAGGATTTCCTGTCATTCTATCTTTAGTTTTCTGGTAAGGCTGTGTCTCCATTGTTTCTTTGCCTTTTTATTGTTGTCTATTATTTCTGTGTGGTGGTATTCTATGATGTTTCCCTCTGTTTCTTCTTTTATTTCAGTATATATTTCAGTTCTGGATTTTTTTTGAGTGGTTACCCTTAAGTTTATGTAAAAGAAAGTTTGATATTTAGAGTATTCCATTTTCTTCAGCACGCTTACTTTCTCCATTCCCATATTCCGGTTCAGGCCTTTACTCCCCCCCTTTTTGAGTTTTGGTTGCCACAAATTGTCCCTGTTGATGGTGGTCGAATAGCCTCCTTTAGTATTTCTTGTAGTGCAGGTCGTGTATTAGAAAATTCCCTCAGCTTCTGTATGTCTGGAAAGGTCTTTATTCCTCCTTCATATCTAAAGGATATCTTTGCTGGATATATTATTCTTGGCTCATGATTTCTCTCTTTCAATAGTTTGAATATTTGGTTCCACTCCTTCCTGGCTTGTAGAGTTTCTGCTGAAAAATCTGATGATAATCTAATGGGCTTTCCTTTGTAAGTTACCGTCTTCTTTTCCCTGGCTGCCTTGAGGATTCTTTCTTTGTCGTTGATTTTAGACAGCTTCAATACAATGTGCCTTGGAGAAGGCCTGTTGGGATTGAGGTAATTAGGTGTTCTAGTTGCTTCTTGGATTCAAGGGTCCAGTTCTGTCCACAAGTTTGGGAAGTTCTCATCGACAATTTGTTTGAATATATTCTGTTCCCTTCTCTCTTTCTTCTCCTTCTGGTATGCCCATTATTCTTATATTGCTCTTTCTGATGGAGTCAGAAAGTTCTTGTAGAGTTCTTTCATTTCTTTTAAGTCTCAAGTCTCTTTCTTCTTCCATCTGTGTAATTTCCAGGTTTCTTTCTTCGATGTCACTGATTCTTTCCTCCATCTGGTCAACTCTACTACCTAAGCTGGTTATTTCGTTCTTAATTTCTTCTATTGCATTCTTAATGTCCATAAATTCTATTTGGTTCTTTTTTAAAATTTCAATCTCTTTCATAAAATGCTCATGTTGTTCTTTGATTGTGTTTCTGTGTTCATTTAACTGCCTATCTGTGTTTTCTTGTATCTCGTTGAGTTATTTCAGAACTGTAATCTTGAATTCTCTGTCATTTAAGTCACATGTTTCTGTATCTTTAAGTGCCTTTTCTGGAGATTGTTCACTTTCTTTCTGATCTATCATGTTTCCTTTGTTATTCATGGCGATTACTGGTCTACTATTTCTCTTCCTAGACATCTACAGGAGTGGCTTCTGCAACAGGTTGGTAGGAAGCGGTCTTTTTGTTTTCCAGTACTTGTTAGTAGAATGTTTTATTTTTTCTCCAACTGCAGGTTATTTTTCTTCTCCCACATGGTAGTGCTATGTTTTCTCTGCAGTATTCCTGCTTCTCACACAATGGGGGTATTCCCTGGGAAATGGGCTTCTCCTCTGGTAACAGTTCATCTAGGTCACAGGGTGCAGTGTCCCGGTGGGTATGCGGAGAGCTTTTGATGTTCCAAAGCTCTTCTAGCTCCTGATTCAGAGCCTGTATGTTTCAGCACTTCTGTTTACTCCTGCAGGGATCCACCCAGATAGGTGGGGTCAGGGGCGCGGTGAGTTGTGGGAGTTGGCCCAGAGCAATGGCGGCGACCACCACCATAGCCAGTCCTGATTCCACAGCTCCTGCCCCTTTTCTGGAACTAGTTTGCCTGCGAATTTGTGTTTGTGGTCCACAGTTCTCAGAAAAGCAAATATTCTGTTCTTTTGCTCTGACACTGCTACTGTTCCGTTTCTAGAACCGAGCAGGTGGGGTAGGGTGAGCTCTGGGACGGTAGGGAGGGGCGACTACTCTCAGTGCCTAAGGCTCCATTCTCTGCTCAGCAGTGAGGGCTTAAACCATCAGTTTCAGCCTTTTTCCCTCAGTCTTTTCTCCGAGGTCTCTGCAGTGAGCATTGTGTTCAGCCATGTTTTATGCTGCCCCCTCAGCCCTGTGGGCCATAAGTGGAGTCCCAGCAGTCCGAGTTCTTCCCTCTCCCGCAACTGCAGTTATTGCAGGAAGCAGGGAACTCAGAGCAGTGAGCTAGGTCTGCGTCCTCGCCCACCTCCATCTCCGCGCTTCTCCCTTTCCTCCTACCCCCGCTCGCGTGAACCTCCCACCTGTAGGTGATTTCGTTAGTGGGCCTCTTTGTCTTGCCTGTCTGCTGTGCAGGGAGTCCTTTATGGATTTTTTGTTGTTCGATTCCTTGTAAATTCCAGGGGAGCTTTACAGAGGCTCACCTCATGCCACCATTTTTCCAGAAACCCAGCCTCAGCAAATTTAAGAAGATTGAAATCATACCAAGTGTATTCTCTGATCACAAGGCTTTGAAATTGGATATCAACTGTAAAAAGAAAGCAGGAAAGAACACAAATACATGGACATTAAACAACATACTATTAAAGAACGACTGGGTCAAAGAAGAAGTTAGAGGAGAGATCAAAAGATACATAGAAACAAATGACAATGAAAATATATCCTACCAAAGTATTTGGGATACAGCGAAAGCAGTTTTAAGAGGGAAATTTATATCATTACAGGCCTATCTAAAGAAACCTGAAAACTCCCAAATAAATAGCCTCATGTTACAGCTGAAAGAATTAGTAAAAGAAGAACAAGTGAAACCCAAGGTCAGCAGAAGAAAGGAAATAACAAAAATTAGAGCAGAACTAAATGAAATAGAGAACAAAAAGACAATAGAAAAAATTAATGTGATAAAGAGCTGGTTCTTTGAAAAGATTTACAAAATTGACGAACCCTTGGCTAGAGTCACTAAGATAAAAAGAGAGAAGACACTAATTAACAAAATCAGAAACGGAAAAGGGGAAGTTATCACGGACAACAGAGAAATACAAAAGATCATCCAAGAATACTATGAAGGACTATATGCCACCAAATTCAGTAACCTAGAAGCAATGGACAATTTGCTATTTGTATGTCCTCTTTGGAGAAATTTCTCTTCATGTCCTCTGCCCATTTTTCAATTGGGTTGTTTTTGGAGGTGGGGGTGGGAAATGAGGGTAAGGGGCATCAAATATATGGTGATTGAAGGAGAACTGACTCTGGGTGGTGAAAACACAATGGGATTTATAGATGATGTAATACAAAATTGTACATTTGAAATCTATGCAATTTTACTAACTATTGTCACCCCAATAAATTTAAAAAAAAAAAAAGAAAAGAAAAAAAAAGAAAATGGGCAGAGGACCTGAAGAGACATTTCTCCACAGAGGACATACAAATGGTAAATAGACATATGAAAAAATGCTCAACATCACTAATCATCAGAGAAATGCAAATAAAAACCAAAATGAGATATCACTTCACCCCAGTAAGAATGGCTATCATCAACAAGACAAATATTAACAAGTGTTGGAGAGGCTGTGGAGAAAAAGGAACCCTCATACACTGTTGGTGGGAATGCAGACTGGTGCAGCCGTTATGGAAGGCAGTGTGGAGGTTCCTCAAAAAATTACGAATAGAATTGCCATACGACCCAGCAATCCCTGTCCTGGGTATCTACCCAAAAAATCTGAAAACATTTAGAGATAAAGACACGTGTGCTCCAATGTTCATTGCAGCTTTGTTTACGGTGGCCAAGACATGGAAACAACCAAAATGTCCTTCAATAGATGAATGGATAAAGAAGTAGTGTTATATATACACAATGGAATACTATTCGGCGATAAGAAAAGATGATATAGGAACATTTGTGACAACATGGATGCATCTTGAGAGAGTAATGCTGAGTGAAATAAGTCAGACAGAAAAAGCAGAGAACCATGTGATTTCACTGATATGTGTTATATAAACCAAAAACAACAAAAGAACAGGACAAACAAATGAGAAACAGAAACTCATAGACACAGACAATAGTTTAGTGGTTACCAGAGGGTAAAGGGGTTTGAAAGTGGGAGATGAAGGTAAGGGGGATCAAATATATGGTGATGGAAAGAGAACTGACTCTGGGTGTTGAACACACAATGGATTTTATAGATGATGTAATACAGAATTGTACACCTGAAATCTATGTAATTTTACTAATAGTTGTCACCCCAATAATTTTAAAAAATAAATTAAAAAAAAAGTCAGAAATGAAGAATACAATAACTGAAATGAAGAATACACTGAAAGCAATCAACTGAAGATTAGATGAAGCAGAGGATGGAATCAGTGATTTGGAAGGTAGTAGAAAACTCCCTCTTGGAACAACAAAAAGAAAGAAGAATTTGAAAAAAGAGGATAGTCTCAGGGACCTCAGTGACAATATCAATTGTAACAACATTTGCGTCATAGGGGTACCATAAAATGAAAAGGAAGAACAAGAAATTGAAAACTTATTTGAAGAAATAATGGTGAAAAACTTTGCCAACCTGGCAAAGGAAATAAACATACAAGACCGGGAAGCACAGAGAATCCCAAACTAGATGAACCCAAACAGGGTCACACAAAGGCACAGCATAATTAAAAAGCCAAAGGTTAAATACAAAGACAAATCTTTGTTTTTGTTTTTGTTTTTTTACTTACATCAAGTCATTTATTCTGCCTCCCCTTCATCCTTCACAATAGGCATTTATGGGTCACCTCTTCTGTGCCTAACACCACACAAGATTCCTACCAGGAATTCACAGTCTTCAGGAGGATACATACAAGTACACAGATAAATTACAGTATAACACAGAGAAAGTCTTACACAGATAAGGAATTTGGACAAAGACAAATCTTAAAAGCAGCAAGAGAAAGTCAGTTAGTAACCTACAAGGAAGCCTCCATAAAACGATCAGCTGATATCTCAACAGATACTTTGCGGGCCACAAGATATTGTCACAAAATATTCAAAGTTTTGAAAAGCAACGACCTACAACATACAACAAAGCAAAGGTATCATTTAAAATGCCAGGAGAGATAAACAGCATCCCAAATATGAAAAAGCTAAAGGAGTTCATCACCACCAAATCAGTATTACAAATGTTAAAGGGGCTGCTTTTAAAGAAGAAGGGGGAGAGAATAATAAACTGACAATAACTTTGTATTTGTCGATAATTACATAAAATGTAAATGGACTAAGTGTTCCAATCCAAAGACATAAGGTAGCTGGATAGATAATAAAACAAGACCAATACAATTCTGTCCACAGGAGACCTACTCCAGATTGAAAGATACACAAAGACTGAAAGTAAAGGGATGGAAAAAGATATTTTATGCAAATGGAAAAAAAACTAAGGTAGCAATACTTATATCAGACAAATAGACTTTAAAACAATGACTACAACAAGAGACAAAGAAAGATCCAGTAATCCCACTTCTGAATATTTATCCAAAGAAATCCAAAACACTACTTTGAAGTGACATGAGTATCAATATATTCATTGCATCATTATTTACAATAGCCAAGATACTGAGGCAACCTGGATGTATATCAATGGATAAGTGGATAAAGCAGAGGTCGTGTATATATATACAACGGAATATTACTCAGTCAAAAAGATTGAAATCTTGCCATCTGCAATGACATGGATGAACCTAGAGGGTATTTTGCTGAGTGGAGTAAGTCAGACACATTAAAACAAATATATGATTTTACTTATATGTGGAATCTAGAGAACAGGATAAATGAACAATCAAAACAGAAATAAGCTCATAGATACAGAGAGCATTTTGATAGTTGCCAGATTGAGGAGGTTTTTGGAGGTGGGTGAAAGTTGTCGGGAGATTAGGAAGTAAAAATTGGTACTTACAAAATAGTCATGGGAATGTAAAGTGTAGCATAAGGAATATAGTCAATACTGTAATAACTATGTATGGTGCCACATGGGTACTAGATTTATTGGGGTAGTCATGTTATATACATGTCTAATCACTATGTTGTACACTTTAAACTAATATAATATAGTACATCTACTGTAATGGAAAAATAATAAAAAAAATTAAAAAGAATAATGAAAATATAAATAAATAAATAAGGGATTGACTAAAGAAAAACAAATCCTCCTGTGAAAGCAGTTAAATGACTGTGAGTATAAAAATCTGACCTGTTATTTATGAAATTAGACTACATGATGGTGCCTATTAAAATGTCAACGATCTGGGGAAAACTTGGTTTTGGAGGAAAACTCTGTGTGTGTGTGTGTGTGTGTGTGTGTGTGTGTGTGTGTGTGTGTGTGTTGGGGATCAGACAGGATAGGGTTAAGTAAACAAAATATGCTGAGGAAGGTCTAATGCGGAAACAAACCATCTGGAAAAATCTCCAGTATGCTCACACTGCCTTCTTTCTCATTGCCTTTCCCTAGGGGCCTTGGAACAGCTGTGTTGAAATACTAGACCCAGACTGTTCACATTCATATCAAAAGTGAAATCCAAAATGTCTGCACTGAGGCTGACTAGAGAGAGCATTTGAGTGGTTCAATATTGAAAATATTTGTGGCACATTGGAATTCTTTGCTTTGGAACACCCAACTTATTATGAGTTCTTTTCCCAATACTACTTGGCTAAGCTTTTTTTTTTTTTTTTTTTCAAATCTTTTTGCTTTACTGCTTGTATTGTCTCTGCTGGTGATAAATAGAGAATTTCAAGGAAATGCTTTTTAGAGTCTATTGAGCCAGTATTTCAGTGTTCCAAGGTATGTTAAAAAGAAAAAAAGGCTTTAGGATCAGTGAGGCTTGTGTGAAAATCTGTCACTTAGGCAAACTGTTTAACCTCATCAAACCTAGTTTCATTATCTGTAAAATAGTTTTAGTTATAGTTATCCTGTGTGGCTGTTGTGAACAATAAATGATGCATAGAAAGTAAAGGAATTAATATGGTACCTGACAGATAGTCTTTGCCCTGGAAATGTTAGAAATGTTAGTTGCTAATTATTGTCATTACTATTCACTTACCATAATGGAAATACATGCTTCCCAACTTTCTGCACAGATTGGTGTGTGTGTGTGTGTGTGTGAGTGTGAGTGTGTGTAAAACTCATCTAAGTCTTTGATCAGTGATGGTTTTCTGATTATTATGACAAAATTGAATTTAACCCTGAGTGATCTAAAATGTGAATAATATATGTATCATCTAGAAATGTTCTTAGGACACATTTTCTCATAGTTTTTACTTTTCAAACTTCTAGAGGTCTTGGAATTATACTGAGTTAATAGAAGGCCATTATGTGTAAGGGAATGCAAGTGGGATGATCAAGGGTCATGGTTTAGGTTGCCCAACTCCTACCTCTGCTTCAATCTGAAAAGCTCCATTTTTATCAGAAAAGCATGGGAATTTTGTGCTAGAAGTCAAAGAAATAAAATGTTTCAAGGAGAAAGCAGTGATCAACAATTTAAAATGCAAGAAGCATTCAAATAGCCTCCAAGGAAAATGCTGAGCTTCAAAATTTCATTGTCTTCATAGAGGAGGTAGGAGTCCTAGACAGCAGTAAATTTATAGCCATGGCCCAGAGTGTTGAGGGCAGTGGCCCAAGTGTTTGATTAATGGGATGCTGTGAAACCTTTTATCAGGAGCCATATACAGGATCAAGAAAACAGGGATAGAGGAATGGCCTACTGAAGTCCTGGCACTCTATTCTCTGCGGAAATTGAGGGCTTTTACTTTCTCTCATTTATCCAAAGATGGTAGTCAAACACTTGAAGTTTCTACAGGTGTTAATTAAAGAAAAAATCATGACAGAACTTCATAGTAGAGCAGCTAGAGGATTAGGAAAAGTGGTGGAAGATCAGTGGCTGGTAAATCAAAGGGGTCAGTGATCAAGCAAGTTCTTCAACAGCAGTTAAATTATGCCACTACACAGCAGGGCTGGAAAGTGACTAGGGCCAAGGAAGTTATCAAAGGCAGTAATCAAGAAACATGATTATGAAAGTGAGACAAAAGTGACCAAATTCTTGGACAGAGGGTGAAGTCACCCATGGAGCAGCCAAGTGGAGAGCAGTAGTAGAGATCAAAGAGTTAGATTGCACTCCATGATCCCTCAGTACCTCTGTAATTCTCACATGTTATCATTGTCTGTCTAGTGAACACACTATGAAGTATTACTTTTGAAAAAAAATAGATGTGATTATGCCTTCAGGAACCATGTTGTTCTTTGGAAAGAATAGGACAGGACCTAAGGAACAAATTAGGAGATTGATACACTTTGCCTTCCAGGCATCCACTGGGCATTTCCCAACCAAATCTGCTGTCAAGTGGAAAGAATCTTATACACATTGGCATAAGGTCTGCTGTGGTACTCCAAGGTGATCTGATCTTATATTTTAACTTTCAAATGAAAAATTCCTACCATCAGTGATAAGTCAGTGACCTTTTTAGACTACTATAATTACAAACACTGTTTGCTGTTGTTTCTCAAAGGGTGACGTAGTGACCATTGAACTATGGTGGCCAAAATATGGAAACAACCAAAGTGTCTTTCAATAGATGACTGGATAAAGAAGATGTGGTACATATACACAACAGAATACTACTCTGCCATAAGAAAAGATGAAATATTGCCATTTGCAACAACATGAATGGATCTTGAGATTCTTATGCTAAGCAAAATAAGTCAGACAAAAAAAGTCGAGAACCATATGACTTCAGTCATATGTAGGATATTAAACAGAAAGCAACAAAGGAAGAAGACAAACAAATAAAGAAACAAAAGCTCATAGACACAGACAACAGTTTAGTGGTTACCAGAGGGAAAGGGGGGAGGGGGGATAGCAGAAGAGGGTAAATTGGGTCAAGTATATGATGATGGAAGGAGAACTGACTCTAGGTAGTAAACACACAATGTGATATATAGATGATGTATTACAGAATTGTGCACTTGAAACCTATGTAATTTTACTAACCATTGTCACCCCAATAAATTTATTTAAAAAGAAAAAAGAAAAAAAAGTATAAAAATAAATGTAAAATATGAAATTTATTAAAAATTATTTTAAAAGAAAAAATTTGGAATTACTGGCTCTCTCTCAAATTAGCTATTCAGAATATTTTAGGGCAAGACATAAGACATTTTAATGTACCTACCAGGTGATATTTATCACAAGCTTGAGAACTACTGACTGATATGTGAAGTCATCCATTAAGCTTCATTTAGGCTAGTCTTGAGATGTCACAAACATGATCAAATTAGATTCCTTCCCTGGAGTGGATACATATATGACATCCAAAATACAGTTATTTAACTTAAAGTGAATGTAGTTTGATGGCTACTGGATGACTCTTGTTCTTTTTATTTTTTTAAAATAAGTTTCAGGTATACAAAACAATGCAATAGTTAGACATTTCACCCCTCACAAAGTGATAACCCCCTCCCCCAATCTATTGCCCCTCTGACATTGTATATATCTATTACAATTCCACTGACTCTCTTCCCTATGCTGTACTCCACATTCTATGACTATTTATATTAGATTATAGTTCACATACACTATTAGTTAATTTCAGCTTCAGGTGTACAGTGCAGTGGTCAAGCATCTACACTGTCCATGAAATGGTCTCCTTAATAAGACATGTGCCCATCTTACACTCTATAAAATCTTTACAACATTATTGATTATATTCCCCAAACTGTATTTCATGTCCCCGTGGCAATATTGTAGTTACCAATATTTATGTTGTCTAATCCCTTCCCCTTCTTCCTCATCCCCACCCTCTCCCTTTTAGCAACCATCAGTTTTTCCTCTGTATCTCTGAGACTATTTCTGTTTATTTGCTGATTTATCCAGTTCTTTAGATTCTACACATCAGTGTAATCATACGGTACTTGTCTTTCTCTGACTGATATATTTCACTTAGCATAATCTCTAGATCCAGCCATATCATTGCAAATGGTAAGATTTCATTCTTTTTTATATCGAGTAATACTTCATTGTATAAATGTACCAAAGTTTCTTAATCCAGTCGTCTACCGATGGGCATTTCTGTTTCCAAGTTTTGGCTATTGTAAATAGCGCTGTAATAAACATACGGGTGCATATATTTTTTTGAATTAGCATCTTGGATTTCTCTGGATAGATACCTAAGAGTGGAATTGCTGTGTCCTAAGGTAACTCTATTTCCATTTTTTTGACATACCTCCATACTGATTTCAATAGTGGCTGCAACGATCTGCAATTCCACCAACAGTGCACCTTTTCTCCACAACCTTGCCAGCAGTAGTTGTTTGTTGATTTATTGATGGTAGCCATTCTGACTGGAGTGAAGTGGTATCTCACTGTTGTTTTTATTTGCATTTCTCTAATGATTTGTGAGAGCATTTTTTCATATGTCTGTTGGCCATCTGAATGTCCTCTTTAGAGAAATGTCTCTTCCTATCCTCTGCACATTTTTTAATTGGATTGCCTGCTTTTTTTTTTTTTTTTTTTTTTTTGGTGTTGAGCTGAATAAGTGTTTTATAAATTTTCGGTATTAACCCCTTATCAGATGTATCATTGACAATTATCTTCTCTCACTCAGTAGGCTGCCTTTTTGTTTTATTGATGGTTTCCTTTGCTGTGAAAAAACTTTTAAGTTTGATGTAATCCCACATGTTAGTTTGTTTTTTTCTTCTTTTACTTCCCTTGCCTGAGGAGATATATCAGTGAAAGTATTACTCAAAGTGATGTCTGCAAATTTATTCCCTGTATTCTCTTCTAGGAGTTTTATGGTTTTCAGTCTTACATTTCAGTCTTTAATCCATTTTGAATTTGTTCTCATATATGGTGTAAGGAGGTGGTCCAGTTTCATTTTTTTGCATGTGTCAGTCCAGTTTTTCCAGGATCATATATTGAATAGACTGTTTTTACCCCCGTGTAAATTCTTGCTTGCCTTGTCATAGATTAAATGACCATATATGAATGGATTTATTTCTGGACTGTCTATTCTGTTCCATTGATCTATGTGTCTGTTTTTATGCCACTACCATACTGTTTTGATTACTATAGCTTGTAGATGATTTGATGTCAGGTATCATGATACCTCCCTCTTTGTTCTTATTTCTCAAGGTTGCCATGGCTATTCTGAATCTTTTATGGTTCCATATAAATTTTAGGATTATATGTTCTATTTCTGTGAAAAATGTCCTTTCTAGTTTGATAGGAATTGTGTTGAATCTATATATTACCTTACGTAGTATTGACATTTTAACTATATTAATTCTTACTATTAATGAACATGGTATGTGTTTCCATTTATTTGTACCTTCTTTGATTTCTCTCTTCAGTGTCTTATAATTTCTTGAGTAGAGGTCTTTTACTCCTTTGGTTAAATTTATTCTTATGCATTTTATTGTTTTCGAAGCAATTGTAAATGGGATTGATTTCTTGATATCTCCTTCTGATGGTTTATTATTGGTGTATACAAATGCAACTGATTTCTGAATATTAATTTTGTATCCTGCTACTTTACTAAATTCATTTATCAGTTCTAATAGACTTTTGGTGGAGTCTTTGGGGTTCTCTGTATAGAGTATCATGTCATCTGCATATAAAAACAATTTTACTTCCTCCTTTCCAATTTGGATGCTTTTTATTTATTTTTGTTGTGTGATTTCTGTGGCTAGGACTTCCAGACCTATGTTGAATAAAAGTGGTGAAAGTGGGCAGCCTTATCTTGTTCCTGATCTTAAGGGGAAAGGTTTTAGCCTTTCCCCATTGAGTCAGATGTTAGCTGTGGGTTTATCTTATATGGCCTTTATTATGTTGAGATATGATCCTTCTATTCCCACTTTGCTATGAGTTTTTATCATAAATTGCTGCTGGATTTTGTCAAATGATTTTTCTGCATCTGTTTATATGATCATATGATTTTTATTTTTCATTTTATTAATGTGGTGTGTCACATTAATTGATTTGCAGATATTGAAACAACCTTGCATACCAGGAATGAATCCCACTTGATTGTGGTGTATGATGTTTTTAATGTGTTGCTGAATATGATTTGCTAGTATTTTGTTGAGGATTTTTGCGTCTATGTTCATCAGGGATATCAGCCTGTAATATATGTGTTTTTTTCTTTTGTAATGTTTTTGTCTGGTTTTGGGATCAGAGTAATTGTGGCCATGTAAAATGTGCTTGGGACCCTTCCCTCTTTCTGGATTTTTGGGAATAGTTTGAGAAGAGGTGTTAATTCTTTTTTGAGTGTTTTATAAAATTAACCTGTGAAGTCATCTGGTCCAGAACTTTTGCTTGTTGGGAGCTTGTTGCTTACTGATTCAATTTGTTTGGTAGTAATCAGTCTGTTCGGAGTTTCTGTTTCTTCTTGATTCAGCCTTGGAAGATTATACACATCTAGAAATTTATCCATTTCCTCCAGATTGTCTAATTTGTTGGCACATAGTTACTCACAGAATTTTCTTAAAATTTTCTTTATTTCTGTGGTATATGTTCTCACTTCTCCTCTTTCATTTTTGATTTAATTAATTTGGGTCCTCTCTCTCTTTTTCTTGGTGAGTATGGCTAAGGGTTTGTTGACATTGTTTATCTTTTCAAAAAAACAGCTCTTGGATTCATTTATCTTTTGTATTTTTTTTAGGTCTTTATTTCATTTATTTCTGTTCTGATATTTATTATTTCCTTCTTTGTACTCCCTTTGGGCTTGTTTTTCTGTTCTTTTTCCAGTTCCCTTAGGTGTAAAGATAGCCTGTTGATTTGAGATTTTTCTTGTTTCTTGATATAGGCCTGTATTGCTATGAATTTCCCTCTTAGCACTGCTTTCGCTGCATCCCATAGATTGTGGGTAGTTGAGTTTTCATTTTTGTTTGTCTCGAGGTACCTTTTGATTTCTTCCTTGATCTCATTACTGACCTACTTGCTATTTAGTAACATGTTATTCAGCCTCCACGTATTTGTATGTTTTCCAGATTCCTTCCTATAATTGATTTCTAGTTTCATAGCATTGTGGTCAGAGAAGATGCTTAATCTGATTTCAGTCTTCTTAAATTTAGTGAGACTTGTTTTGCGGCTTAGCATGTGGTCTATCTTTGAAAATGTACCATGTACACTTGAGAAGAATGTATATTCTGCTTATTTGAGGTGAAATGCTCTAAAAATATTGGTTAAATCCAACTGGTCTAAAGTGTCAATTAAGGCCACTGTTTCCAAGTTGATTTTCTCTCTGGAGGATCTGTCCATTGGTGACAATGGGGTGTTGAACTCCTTTACTACAATAGTGCTGATGTTGATCTCTGACTTTATGTCAGTCATAAATTGTTTTATATACCTCGGAGCTTCTACGTTGGGTGCATAGATGTTTACTAGGGTTATGTCCTCTTGTTGGATTGATCCCTTTATACTTAGGTATGGCCCTTCTTTGTCTTTTATTGTAGTCGTCATTATAAAACCTATTTTGTCTGAAATAAGTATTGCTACTCCAGCTTTTGTCTCATTTTCATTTGTATGAATTATCTTATTCTATCCCTTTACCTTCAGTCTGTGTGTGTCTTTTGATCTGAGATGAATCTCTTGTAAACAACATAAGCATGGATCCTGTTTTCTTATCCACTAAGCCACTCTATGTCTTTTGATTTAGCCCATTCACATTTGAAGCGATTATTGATATGTACATATCTTTTTGCCATTTTGTTATTCATATTTCTGGTCTTCCTTTGTTAGTTTGTTTTCCCCTTTCTTCTGTTTAGAGAAGACCTTTTAACATTTCCTGCAATGGTTTTGTGGTAATGAATTCCTTCAGCTTATTCTTTTCTGAGAAGCTCTTTATCACTCCAATTTTAAGTGAGAGCCTACTAGGTAGAGCAATCTTGTTTGTAAGCCTTTGTTTTACATAACTGAATATTTCCTGCCACTCCTTCTGGCCTGCACAGTTTCTGTAGAAAAGTCAGCTGATAGTCTTATAGGCGTTCCCTTGTATGTAACCTACTGTCTTTCTCTAGCTGCTTTTAGGATTCCCTGTTTGTCTTTAACCTTTGCCATTTTAACTATAATGTGTCTTGGTGTGGACCTGTTTGGGTTCACCTTGTTTGAAACTCTCTGTATTACCTGGGCTTGTATGTCGATTTCCTTCACCAGGTTACAGAACTTTTTGGTCATTATTTCTTCAAATATGTTCTCGGTCCCTTGTACTGTCTCTCCTCCTTCTGGTATTTCTATGATGTGAATGTTGTTGTGCTTGATGTACTACAGGTCTCTTAAACTATTTTCATTGCTTTTTATTCTTTTTCCTTTTTGTTGTTCTGAATGGGTGATTTCTGCTATCTTGTCTTCTAAATCTGATCTGATCCTCTGCTTCTTCTAATCTACTGGTGATTCCTTCAAGTGTGTTCTTCATTTAAATTATTGTGTTCTTTAGTTCTAAGTGGTTGTTTTTTATGATTTCTCTATTCTTCTTTATGTCCTCAATAAGTTCCTTAAACATTCTTATTATCAATGTTCTAAACTCTGTTCTGATAGATTGAATCCCTCTTTCATTAAGTTGCATT
Organism: Rhinolophus sinicus; assembly: GCF_036562045.2. Lineage (NCBI taxonomy): Eukaryota > Metazoa > Chordata > Mammalia > Chiroptera > Rhinolophidae > Rhinolophus > Rhinolophus sinicus. Next base: position 84,573,703 of record NC_133768.1, on the reverse strand, counting down.
TCTAGAGGTTTCTTCTCATCTTTAATTTGGGACATATTTCTTTGTTTCCTCATTGTGGCTGTCACTCTGTGATTGCTTTGATGTATTAGGTAGATCACCTATGTCTCTCAGTCATTGCTGGTGGTCTTATGTAATATGTGTCCTTTATATTCGGATTGCACAGTCTCCCTATTCTCCTATCCCATGTATTCCAGAGGTGTCACTGTTGTAGTTGATCTTTAATTGCTTTTGGCTGGTCTGAGGCTGGGATTGACCCTCAGGCTTATTAGCTGGAAGAATTAGCTCTGCTAACAATGTATGAGTTGCTGTGTAGAGGTTGACCCCTCAGAGAAGGCTTGGCCTTTGTGGGCTCTTGTGGCTATGGAAAATTTCCTTAGAGGGTGCCACTTTTAGGTTCAATGAGGTACCCTGTTTCCCTGAAAATAAGACCTAGCTGGACAGTAAGCTCTAATGCATCTTCTGGAGCAAAAATTAATATAAGACCTGGTACTAGATTAGATTAGATTATAAAGATATTATAGTAAAATAAGACCAGGTCTTATATTAATTTTCACTCTAAAAGACACACTAGAACTGATTGTCCGGCTAGGTCTTATTTTCGGGAAACATGGTAGTACTCTGGTTTGGTCTGTCACTGACCTCTGGGTGTATTGGTTCTGGTGTCTCTTGGGCAAGGCTTCCACTCGGCTGTTTCAGCCCTGTCAGTTATCAGGTCATGGCTACCTGGTAGGTGTCTCAAAGCTGTATGCCATTGGCTGCTGCCCATGCTGGACCTGGAGACATGTGGGTTTGGTCTCTGTGAATTGAGGCTGGCTACCACCAATATTGGTCCTGAGGCAGTTTGGCAAAAGTCCCAGAGCCCCCTAGGCCTGTTGCCACCTTACAGTTGCCCGTAAGGCCCGATTATTGAAAGAGGCTCTTTAGGAGCATGTGTCTGGCTATTTGACCTGGTGTTGAGGTTTCCCTCGATGATGTGGCACTAGCTGGGAAGGATGCAGTTCAAGTGAGTTACGAGACATGACTGGTGGTTTTTAAATTGTAAATGGAGATCTAGGTCTTATGCCAATTTCTGGCATTTGACCCCTTTGTACAGCATCCCAAGGGCACCCAAGGGCACTACAGCCAGCCTCCACCTCAATCTCACAAATTCCCAAGAGCTGCTCCTGAGTGGCTGTGGTGCAGGTGTGGGGTCACTGAACACCACAGAGATGACCCCAGGGCTCCACGGACTATCTGCTACTGTAAAAAACCTTTCCACAGTTTGTGGGGGTGGGTTCAGTCACCCAGGCACCCAGAATGCCCCATCAATGCAGCTATAGGTGGGCGAGGTGGTGTTACAGGTGGGTAAAGGCTGTGGTCAGTGTTTTCTACAAATTCAGTGCAGTCTCAGCTCCTGGACCAGTGATAGACCCTCTTCGCAAAACAAAAACAAAGCAGGGCAAACCAACACAATGAAAAAACAAATACACCCCCACAAAAACTTGATAAACAATGATCAGACAGGAGAAATAAGACAAAATCAGCAGAACAAGATGGAAAAACAGCAACCAAAGCAATAACAAGACAAACCTGGGATACAACAACAAGAAAACAGATAAAAGCAAAAGAAGAAAAAGAAACGGAAAAGATAAAAGAGAAAGAAAAGAAACAAAGAATACAAAGTACAAAAAGAAAAAGGGGAAAATGGTAATAATAATTTTTAAAAAGGGGGGAAGAGCTGAGGAGTAAAAATGGCGGCGTGAGGTGAGCCTCTGTAAAGCACTCCTGGAATTTACAACGAACTGAACAACAAAAACTCCACAAAGGACTCCCTGCACAGCAGACAGGCAAGACGAAGAGGCCGACTACCAAAGTTACCTACAGGTGAGCAATTCGTGTGAGCGGGGGAGGAGGAAAGGAAGAAGTGCGAAGACAGAGACACGCGGGCGCAGGACGCAGACCTAGCTCAGTGCTCCGAGCTCGCTGCATCCCGGAACTACCGCAGCTGCGGGAGAGGGAAAACTCGGACTGCTAGGGCTCCGCTTATGGCCCACAGGGCTGAGGTGGCAGCATATAACACGGGTGAACCCAACGCTCACGGCAGAGACGTTGGAGCAAAGACTGAGGGAGGAAGGCTGAAAACGGTTGTTTAAGCCCTCACTGCTGAGCAGAGAAGGGAAGCCTTAGGTACTGAGACTAGCCGCCCCCTCCCTACCCTCACAGAGCTCGCCCCGCCCCCACCTGCCTGGTGCTAGAAGAAGAACAGTGGCAGTGTCAGAACAAAGGAAAGGAATATTTGCTGTTCTGAGAAGTGTGGACCGCAGACACAGATTCGCAGCCAAACTGGTTCCGGCAAAGGGAGGGAGCTGTGGAAGCAGGACCGGCTGTGGTGGTGGTCGCCCCCGGCATTGCTCTAGGCCACTTCTCACAACTCAACCCACCCGAGACCTCACCTATCTGGGCGGATCCCTGCAGGAGTAAACAGAACTACTGAAACATATAGGCTCTGAATATGGAGTTGGAAGAGCTTTGGAATATCAAAAGCTCTCCGCATACCCACTGGGACACTGCGCCTTGTGATCTAGAGGAACTATTAAGAGAGGAGAAGTCTGTCTCCCCGGGAATCCCCCCATTGTGTGAGAAGCTGGAATAGTGCAGAGAAAACATTGCACTACCGCGTGAGAGAAGAAAAACAAACTGCAGTTGGAGAAAAAATAAAACATTCTACCAAAAAGTACTGGAAAACAAAAGAAAGACTACTTCCTATCAACCTGCTACAGAAGCCACTCCTGTAGATGTCTAGGAAGAGAAATAGTAAACCAGTAATCGCCATGAATAACCAAGGCAACAAGATAGCTCAGAAAGAAAGTGAAAAATCTCCAGAAAAGGCACTTAAAGATACAGAAATATGTGACTTAAATGACAGAGAATTCAAGATTGCAGTTCTGAAAAAACTCAACGAGATGCAAGAAAACACAGATAGGCAGTTAAATGAACTCAGAAACACAATCAAAGAACAGCATGAGCATTTTACGAAAGAGATTGAAATTTTAAAAAGAAACAAATAGGATTTCTTGAGATTAAGATCTCAATAGAAGAAATTAAGAATGAAATAACCAGCTTAGGTAGTAGAGGTCACCAGATGGAGGAAAGAATCAGTGACATCGAAGATAGAAACCTGGAAATGACACAGATGGAAGAAGAAAGAGACTTGAGACTTAAAAGAAATGAAAGAACTCTACAAGAACTTTCTGACTCCATCAGAAAGAGCAATATAAGAATAATGGGCATACCAGTGGGAGAAGAAAGAGAAGGGAACAGAGAATATATTCAAACAAATTGTCGATGAGAACTTCCCAAATTTGTGGACACAACTGGACCCTCGAATCCAAGAAGCAAATAGAACACCTAGTTACCTCAATCCCAACAGGCCTTCTCCAAGGCACATTGTATTGAAGCTGTCTAAAATCAACGACAAAGAAAGAATCCTCAAGGCAGCCAGGGAAAAGAAGACGGTAACTTACAAAGGAAAGCCCATTAGATTATCATCAGATTTTTCAGCAGAAACTCTACAAGCCAGGAGGGAGTGGAACCAAATATTCAAACTATTGAAAGAGAGAAATCATGAGCCAAGAATAATATATCCAGCAAAGATATCCTTTAGATATGAAGGAGGAATAAAGACCTTTCCAGACATACAGAAGCTGAGGGAATTTTCTAATACACGACCTGCACTACAAGAAATACTAAAGGAGGCTATTCGACCACCATCAACAGGGACAATTTGTGGCAACCAAAACTCAAAAAGGGGAGAGTAAAGGCCTGAACCGAATATGGGAATGGAGAAAGTAAGCGTGCTGAAGAAAATGGAATACTCTAAATATCAAACTTTCTTTTACATAAACTTAAGGGTAACCACTCAAAATAAATCCAGAATTGAAATATATACTGAAATAAAAGAAGAAACAGAGGGAAACATCATAGAATACCACCACACAGAAATAATAGACAACAACAAAAGGCAAAGAAACAATGGAGACACAGCCTTACCAGAAAACTAAAGATAGAATGACAGGAAATCCTCACATATCAATAATCACCCTAAATGTAAATGGACTGAACTCACCAATAAAAAGGCACAGAGTAGCAGATTGGATCAAAAACTAAACCCAACCATATGCTGTCTCCAAGAGACACATCTCAGCTACAAGGACAAGCATAGACTCAAAGTGAAAGGGTGGAAATTGACACTCCAAGCAAATGGTACCCAGAGAAAATCAGGTGTAGCCATAATGATATCAGATGAAACAGACTTCAAGGTGAAAAAGATAACAAGAGACAAAGATGGACATTTCATAATGGTGAAGGGAACTGTACAACAAGAAGACATAACAGTCATCAATATTTATGCCCCCAATCAGGGAGCACCGAAATACACCAAGCAACTACTAACAGAACTAAAGGGAGAAATTGACCAAAACACAATTATACTAGGGGACTTAAATACATCATTGACAGCTATGGATAGATCATCCAAACAGAAAATAAATAACGAAATAGTAGCCCTAAATGACACATTAGATGAAATGGACATAATTGACATTTATAGAGCACTTCATCCTAAAACATCAGACTATACATTCTTTTCTAGTGTACATGGAACATTCTCAAGGATAGACCATATATTGGGACATAAAATCAGTCTCAACAAATTTAAGAAGTTTGAAATCATACCATGCATATTCTCTGATCACAAGGCTTTGAAATTGGATATCAACTGTAAAAAGAAAGCAGGGAAATAACACAAATACATGGAGATTAAACAACATACTTTTAAAGAAGGACTGGGTCAAAGAAGAAATTAGAGGAGAGATCAAAAGATACATAGAAACAAATGACAATGAAAATACATCCTACCAAAATTTTTGGGATGCAGCGAAAGCAGTTTTAAGAGGGAAATTTATCTCATTACAGGCCTATCTCAAGAAACAAGAAAACTCCCAAATAAATAACCTCATGTTACACCTTAAAGAACTAGGAAAAGAAGAACAAGTAAAACCCAAGGTCAGCAGAAGAAAGGAAATAACAAAAATTAGAGCAGAACTAAATGAAATAGAGAACAAAAAGACAATAGAAAAAATTAATGTGACAAAGAGCTGGTTCTTTGAAAAGATTAACAAAATTGACAAACCCTTGGCTAGACTTACTAAGATAAAAAGAGAGAAGACACTGATTAACAAAATCAGAAACGTAAAAGGGGAAGTTATCACGGACACCACAGAAATACAAAGGATCATCCAAGAATACTATGAAGGACTATATGCCACCAAATTCAACAACCTAGAAGAAATGGACAAGTTCTTAGAAACATATAGCCTTCCAAGGCTGAACCATGAAGAACTGGAAAATCTAAACAGACCGATCACCAGTAACGAAATTGAATCAGTCATCCAAAACCTTCCCAAAAGCAAAAGTCCGGGACCAGATGGCTTCACTAGTGAATTCTACCAAACCTTCAAGGAGGATCTAATACCAATTCTGCACAAACTCTTCCAAAAAATTGAAGAAGAGACAGTACTCCCTAACTCATTTTATGAGGCCAACATTACCCTGATACCAAAACCTGGTAAGGACAGCACAAAAAAAGAAAACTACAGACCAATATCTCTAATGAATACCGATGCAAAAATCCTAAATAAAATTCTAGCAAATCGAATACAGCAATGCATTAAAAAGGTTATTTATCACGACCAAGTGGGGTTCATCCCCAGGGCACAAGGATGGTTCAACATCCCCAAATCCATCAATGTGATACATCATATAAACAAAATAAAGGACAAAAATCATATGACTATATCAATTGATGCAGAAAAAGCATTTGACAAGATACAACATCCATTTATGATTAAAACACTTAATAAAATGGGTATAGAAGGAAAATACCTTAACATAATAAAGGCCATATATGACAAGCCCTCTGCTAATCTCATAATTAATGGAGAAAAACTGAAGCCCTTTGCTCTACGTTCAGGAACACGACAGGGATGTCCCCTATCACCTCTGCTTTTCAACATAGTGTTGGAAGTCCTTGCCAGAGCAATCAGGCAAGAGAAAGAAATAAAAGGCATCCAAATTGGGAATGAAGAAGTTAAATTATCACTCTTTGCAGATGACATGATGCTATATATAGAAAACCCTAAAGACTCCACCAAAAAGCTATTAGAAACAATCAACGAATACAGTAAAGTTGCTGGCTACAAAATCAACGCACAAATGTCCTTTGCTTTCCTATATACTAACAATGAAATCTCAGAAAAAGAAATACAAAAACAATTCCTTTTGCAATTGCAGCAAAAAGAATAAAATACCTAGGAATAAACTTAAGCAAGGATGTGAAAGACATATATGCTGAAAACTATAAGACATTTTTGAAAGAAAATGAAGAAGACACAAAGGAATGGAAAGACATTCCGTGCTCATGGATTGGAGAATCAACATAGTTAAAATGGCCATATTACCCAAAGCAATATACAGATTCAATGCAATGCCTATCAAAATCCCAATGGCATTTTTTAAAGAAACATAACAAATCATCAGATTTGTTTGGAACCACAAAAGACCCCGAATAGCCAAAGCAATCTTAAGAAAAAGGAACAATAATGGAGGTATCACACTTCCTGACTTTGGCTTGTACTACAGGGCTACAATAATCAAAACAGCATGGTATTGGCAGAAAAACAGACACATAGACCAATGGAATAGAATTGAGAACCCAGAAATAAAACCACATAAATATGGACAGATAATTTTTGACAAAGAAGCTAAAAACATACAATGGAGCAAAGACAGCCTCTTCAATAAATGGTGCTGGGAGAATTGGATAGCCACGTGCAAAAGAATGAAACTGGACTGCTATTTGTCACCATGTACCAAAGTTAATTCAAAATGGATCAAAGACTTAAGCATAAGACCTGACACAATAAACTGCATAGAAGAAAACATAGGTACTAAACTTATGGACCTTGGGTTCAAAGAGCATTTTATGAACTTGACTCCAAAGGCAATGGAAGTAAAAGCTAAAATAAACGAATGGGACTATATGAAACTTAAAAGCTTCTGCACAGCAAAAGAAACCATTGACAAAATAAAGAGGCCACCAACTGAATGGGAGAAGATTTTTGCAAACAGTGCCTCCGATAAGGGCTAGTATCCAGAATATACAAGGAACTCATGCAACTCAACAACAAAAAACAAACAACCCAATTGAAAAATGGGCAGAGGACTTGAAGAGACATTTCTCCAAAGAGGACATACAAATGGCAAATAGACATATGAAAAAATGCTCAACATCACTAATCATCAGAGAAATGCAAATCAAAACCACAATGAGATATCACCTCACCCCAGTCAGAATGGCTATCATCAACAAGACAAATAGTAACAAATGTTGGAGAGGCTGTGGAGAAAAAGGAACCCTCATACACTGTTGGTGGGAATGCAGACTGGTGCAGCCGTTATGGAAGGCAGTGTGGAGGTTCCTCAAAAAATTACGAATAGAATTGCCATATGAGCCAGCAATCCCTCTCCTGGGTATCTACCCAAAAACTCTGAAAACATTTAGAGATAAAGACAAGTGTGCTCCAATGTTCATTGCAGCTTTATTTACAGTGGCCAAGACATGGAAACAACCAAAATGTCCTTCGATAGATGAATGGATAAAGAAGTTGTGGTATATATACACAGTGGAATACTATTCGGCAGTAAGAAAAGATGATATAGGAACATTTGTGACAACATGGATGGATCTTGAGAGAGTAATGCTGAGTGAAATAAGTCAGACAGAAAAAGCAGAGAACCATGTGATTTCACTGATATTTGGTACGTAAACCAAAAACAACAAAAGAACAAGACAAACAAATGAGAAACAGAAACTTATAGACACAGATAATAGTTTATTGGTTGCCAGAGGGTAAGGGTGGTGGGGGGTGGGGGGTGGGAGATGAGGGTAAGGGAGATCGAATATATGGTGATGGAAGGAGAACTGTCTCTGGGTGATGAAAACACAATGTGATTTATAGATGATGTAATACAGAATTGTACACCTGAAATCTATGTAATTTTACTAACAATTGTCACCCCAATAAATTTAATAAAAAAAAAAAAATTAAAGTTAAAAAAAATATTATTCATCACGACTAAGTGGGGTTCATCCCCGGGGCACAAGGATTGTACAACATCCCCAATGCATCAATGTGATACATCACATAAACAAAATAAAGGAGAAAAATCATATGATTATATCAATTGATGCAGAAAAAGCATTTGAGAAGATACAACATTCATTGGTGATTAAAACACTTAATAAAATAGGTATAGAAGGAAAATACCTTAACATAATAAAGGCCACATATCATAAGCCCTTTGCTAATGTCATAATTAATGGTGAAAATCTGAAGCCCTTTACTCTACGTTTAGGAACATGACAGGGTTGTCCCCTGTCACCTCTGCTTTTCCACATATTGTTGGAAGTCCTTGCCAGAGCAATCAGGCAAGAGAAAGAAATAAAAAGCATCCAAATTGGGAATGAAGAAGTTAAATTATCACTCTTTGCAGATGACATGATGCTATATATAGAAAACCCTAAAGACTCCACCAAAAAGCTATTAGAAACAAGCAATGAATACAGTAAAGTTGCCGGCTACAAAATCAACGTGCAAAAGTCCATTGCTTTCCTATATACTAACAATGAAATCTCAGAAAAAGAAATACAAGAAACAATTCCTTTTGCAATTGCAGCAAAAAGAATAAAATACCTAGGAATAAACTTAACCAAGGATGTGAAAGACCTATATGCTGAAAACTATAAGACATTTTTTAAAGAAATTGAAGAAGACACAAAGAAATGGAAAGACATTCCATGCTCATGGATTGGAAGAATCAACATAGTTAAAATGTCCATATTACCCAAAGCAATATACAGATTCAATGCTATCCCCATCAAAATCCCAATGGCATATTTTAAAGAAATAGAACAAAAAATCATCAGATTTGTTTGGAACGACAAAAGACCCCGAATAGCCAAAGCAATCTTAAGAAAAAAGAACAATAATGGAGGTATCACACTTCCTGACTTTGGCTTGTAATACAGGGCTACAATAATCAAAACAGCATGGTATTGGCAGAGAAACAGACACATAGACCAATGGAATAGAATTGAGAGCTCAGAAATAAAACCACATAAATATGGACAGATAGTTTTTGACAAATAAGCTAAAAACATGCAATGGAGGGAAGACTGTCTCTTTAATAAATGGTGCTGGGAGAATTGGATAACCACATTGAAAAGAATGAAACTGCACTGCTATTTGTCACCATGTACCAAAGTTAATTCAAAATGGATCAAAGACTTAAGCATAAGACCTGACACAATAACTGCATAGAAGAAAACATAGGTACTAAACTTATGGACCTTGGGTTCAAAGAGCATTTTATGAATTTGACTCCAAAGACAATGGAAGTAAAAGTGAAAACAAATGAATGGGACTATATGAAACTTAAAAGCTTCTGCACAGCAAAAGAAACCATTGACAAAATAAAGAGGCCACCAACTGAATGGGAGAAGATTTTTGCAAACAGTGCCTCCGGTAAGGGGCTAATATCCAGAATATACATGGAACTCATGCAACTCACCAACAAAAAAATAAACAACCCAATTGAAAAATGGGCAGAAGACCTGAAGAGACATTTCTCCAAAGAGGACATACAAATGGCAAATAGACATATGAAAAAATGCTCAACATCACTAATCCTCAGAGAAATGCAAATAAAAACCACAATGAGATATCATCTCACCCCAGTCAGAATGGCTATCATCAATAAGACAAATAATAACAAGTGTTGGAGAGGCTGTGGAGAAAAAGGAACCCTCATACACTGTTGGTAGGAATGCAGACTGGTACAGCCGTTATGGAAGGCAGTGTGGAGTTTCCTCAAAAAATTACAAATAGAAATACCATATGACCCAGCAATCCCTCTCCTGGGTATCTACCCGAAAAATCTGAAAACATTTATACATAAAGACACGTGTGCTCCAATGTTCATTGCAGCTTTGTTTACGGTGGCCAAGACATGGAAACAACCAAAATGTCCTTCGATAGATGAATGGATAAAGAAGTTGTGGTATATATACACAATGGAATACTATTTGGCGGTAAGGAAAGATGATATAAGAACATTTGTGACAACATGGATGGATCTTGAGAGTATAATGCTGAGCGAAATAAGTCAGACAGAAAAAGCAGAGAACCATGTGATTTCACTGATATGTGGTATATAAACCAAAAGCAGCAAAAGAACAAGACAAACAAATGAGAAACAGAAACTCATTGACATAGACAATAGTTTAGTAGTTACCAGAGGGTAGGGAGATGGGGGGTGGGAGACGAGGGTAAGGGGGATCAAATATATGGTGATGGAAGGAGAACTGACTCTGGGTGGTGAACACACAATGGGATTTATAGATGATGTAATACAGAATTGTACACCTGAAATTTATGTAATTTTACTAACAATTGTCACCCCAATAAATTTAAAAAATAAATTTAAAAAAAAGTTGGGAAGAAAAAGAGGACTGAAAGAAAAGAAAACAACCCCAAACAACAACAACAAACAGCTAAATAAAAAAATAAAAAGCAGAAAATTAAAAGAAATAAGAAAAAAGAAAGAAAGAAAAGGGCTCTCCATCCTCTTAAATCTGTAGATCCCTTGCTCAGCAATAAAGAGTCTCAGTACAACTCCGCACCAGTTGTGTTTAGGGGAAGGGCCCAGCACCTCCTCTGCTGGCCTTCCTCTCAGGTTCACAGTGAGCTGCCTGCAGTTGGCTGCCATGGGCTCTGGGGGCGTGCTCACCATAAAAAATGCCCACTGGTTTCTGTGGGCTGTCCGCTGCTGCAAAAGCCCTCTCTGGCCTGTGGAGTTGGGAGTCAGGCACCAGAGGCCCAGGGTGCCCTGTTAACACAGCTCTAGGTGGGTAGGGCAGGCCCCCAGGGCACCACAGGGTGTGGTCAGTGGTGCCCACCAAGTCTGAGCAGCGTGTGCTCCTGCACTAGCAACAGCCCACACAAACGTGCCACAAATGCCTTGCCCAGATGGCGCCACCATGCAGCTCCCAGTCCAACACTCTCAGGAAAACTCTCAGTCTCTGCCTCTCCCAATCAGCTGCCCGGCAGGCAGGCAGAGCAGCCCAACAACCAGTCACCACTCTGGCACCATGGCACTAGCCATGTGCAGAGCTGGGACTCAAGGCAGCATGTGTGCTTGTGAGCACCCATGTCTCAATCAGCAGCCTGTCTGAGCCAGAAGCGTGTCCAACATTCAGGCCTCTCCCTAGCAACGAGACTCTTGTTTCTTGATGTGTTTAAATCTTTTTCACATACCCCAGAACTCTATTTTTACTTTTGCTTAAATATATTCTGAGTGCAGAGGTGATGATGGTGGGATTTGTTTTCTTTCTTTTTATTAGTTTTAGGTGTACAACACAAGGTAATGATTATTTACACACTTCACAAAGTGATAACCCCAACAAGTCTACTACCTATCTGATACTATACACAGCTATTACAACGCCACTGACTATACTCCCTATGCTGTATTTACATCTCGTGAGTATATGTATATATGTATGTGTGTGTGTGTATATACATGTATACATATATACATATATATTTTATATAGTAATATACTATATGTAAATATAAATACATAGTTATAGTTGACATTTAATATTATTTTATATTAGTTTCAGGTGTACAGCACAGTGGTTAGGCATTTATACAATTTATGAAGTAATCCCCCAATAGGTCTGTACCCATCTGACACAATACATAGTTTTTACATTATTGACTGTATTCCCTATACCCCCAACCCCTCCCACTTAGCAATGATCAGTTTGTTCTCTGTATCTATGAGTCTATTTCTGTATTGTTTATTCATTTATTCTGTTTTTTTTAGATTCAACGTAAGTGAGATCTTTTGGTATTTGTCTTTCACATTCTGAATTAAGTCACTTAGAATTGTACCTTTTAGGTCCATCCATGTTATTGCAAATAATAAGATTTCATTCTATTTTATGCTAGAGTAATACTCCATTGTATAAATGTACCACAATTTCTTCATCCAATTATCTATTGATAGGCATATTGGTTGTTTCCATATTTTGGCTATTGTGAACATTGCTGCAGTAAACATAAGGGTGTACATAAGGGTATTTTTTTCAAATTAGTGTTTTGGATTTCTTTGGCTAAATATACAGTAGTGGAATTACTGGGCCATTTTTAATTATTTGAGGAATCTTCATACACTTTCCCACAGTGGCTGTACCAATTTGTACTCCCACCAGCAGTGCACAAGAGTTCACTTTTCTCTACAACCTCTGGGACACTTATTGCTTGCTAATTTATTGATGACCGCCATTCTGACAGGAGTTAAGTGGTGTCTCATTGTTGTTCTTTGCATTTCTCTGATGATTAGTGATGTTCAGCATCTTTTCATATGTCTATTGGCCATCTGTATGTCCTCTTTGGAGAAATGTCTGGTCAGTTCCTCTGCACATTTTTTTGGAGTGTGTGTGTGTGTGTGTGTGTGTGTGTGTGTGTGTGTGTTGAGTTTTTTAAATAAATTTTAGAGAGTAGCTCCTTATCATATGTATCATTGGCAAATATCTTCTCCCATTCAGTAGGATGTCTTTTCCTTTTGTTGGTGATTTCCTTTGCCGTGTAAAGACTTTTAGTTTGTTGGAGTTCCATTTGTTTATTTTTTTCTTTTGTTTCTCTTGCCCAAGGAGATATATCAGTCAAAATATTACTAAGGGTAATGACTTAGTGCTTACTTCCTATATTTTCTTCTAGGAATTTTATGATTTCAGGTCTTACATTCAATTTTTAATCCACTTTGAGTTTATTCTTGTATATGGCATACGAAGGTGGTATAGTTTCAATTTTTTTACATGTATCTGTCCAGTTTTCCCAGCACCATTTATCGAATAAACTCTCTTTACCCCAGTGTAAATTCTTGTTTCCTTTGTCATAGATTAAATGACCATATAGGGATGGATTTATTTCTGGGCTCTTTATTGTGTTCCATTGATCTATGTGTCTGTTTTTGTGCCAATACCATGCTGTTTTAGTTACTATCCCTTGTAGTATAATTCGATATCAAGTAGTGTGATAAGTCCAGCTTTGTTAATCTTTCTTGGGATTTCTGACTATTCAGGGTCTTTTATGGTTTTATATAAATTTTAGGATTATTTGTTCTAGTTCTGTGAAAAAAATGCCATTGGTATTTTGATAGGGATTGCACTGAATCTCTAGATTGCTTTGGGTAGTATGGACATTTTAACTATATTATTTCTTCCTATCCATGAACATGGTATATGTTACCATTTATTTGTAGCTTCTTTAATTTTTCTCTTAAATGTCTCATAATTTTATGAGTACAGGTCTTTTACTTCCTTGGTTAAATTATTCCTAAGCATTTTTTTAATGCAATTGTAAATGGGATTGTTTTCTTAATTTCCCTTTCTGACAGCTCGTTATTGGTGGATAAAAATGCAACCACTTTCTGAATATTAATTTTGCGTTCTACTAGTTTCCTAAATTCTTTTATCAGTTCTAATATTTTTTGATGGAATCTTCGGTGTTCTCTATCTATAGTATCATGTCATCTGCAAATAATGACAGTTTTACTGCTTCCGTTCCCATTTAGATTCCTTTTGTTTCTTTCGCTAGTCTCACTGCTGTGGCTAGGACTTCCAGAACTGTGTTGAATAAAAGTGATGAAAATGGGCATCCTTGTCTTGTTCCTGATCTTGAGGAGAATGCTTTTAGCTTTTCCCCATTGAGTATGAATTTAGCTATGGGTTTGTCATATATAGCCTTTATTACGTTGAGATGTGTTCCCTCTGTTTCCACTTTGCTGAGAGTTTTTATTATAAATGGAGGCTGGAATTTGTGAAATGCTTTTTCTGCATCAATTGATATGTCCATATGATTTTTTTTTTTTCTTCATTTTCTTTATGGGGTATATCACCTTAATTGATTTGTGGATATTGAACCAACTTTGCCTACCAGGAATAAATCTCACTTAATCATGCTTTATATATGATCATTATAATGTATTGCTAAATTCAGTTTGCTATGATTTTTTTGAGGATTTTTGCATTTATGTTCATCATGGATTTTGGCCAATTATTTTCTTTTATTGTAATGTGTTTGTTTAGTTTGGGTGTAGGGTAATGGTGGCCTTGTAAAATGAGCTTGGGATCCTTTCCTCCTGTTGAATTTGTTGGAATAGTTTGAGAAGAATAGGTGTAAATTCTTTTTTGAATGTTGGTGAAATTCACCTGTGATGCCATCTGGTCCAGGACTTTTTTTTTGTTGGGAGGTTGTAGATAACTGATTTGATTTTGTTAGTTGTAATTTGTTGGTTCAAATTTTCTGTTTCTTCTTGACTCAGGCATGGAAAAATCGTACGCTTCTAGGAATTTATCTGTTTCTTTCAGATTGCCCAATTTGTTGGCATATCGTTGTTCATCATATTTTCTTCAATTTCCCCCCCCTGTGGGGTCCACTGTCACTTCTCCTTTTTCTTTTCTGATTTTATTTATTCTCTCTCTCTCTCTCTCTCTCTCTCTCTTAGTCTGATTAAAGGTTTGTCAATTTCACTTATATTTTAAAAAAACCCAGCTCTTGCTTTCATTGATCTTTTTATTGTTTTTTTAGCCTCTGTTTTGTTTATTTCTACTCTGATCTTTATTATTTCCTTCCTCATTCTCACTTTGGGCTTTGTTTTTGCTGTTCTTTTTCCAGATTCCTTAGGTGTAAACTTAGATTGCTTGTTCAAAATTTTTCTTTTTTAGGCAAGCTTGCATTGCTATGAATTACCCCCTTAAGGGCTGCTTTTACTGTGTCCAATAGATTTTCAGTTATTGTGTTTTAATTTTTGTTTGTCTCAAGGTATTTTTGATTTCTTCCTTTATCTCATTGTTGACCTATGTATTATGTAGTATGATGTTATTTAGCCTCCATGTGTTTGTGTTTTTCAGTTTTGTTTGTTGTAATTATTTTTTAGTTTTGTACCATTGTGTTCAGAGCAGACACTAGGTTTTATTTCAATCTTCTTAAATTTATTGAGACTTGTTTTGTTGCCTAACACATGGTCTATTTTGGAAAATGTCCCATGTGCACTGGAAAAGAGTGTATATTCTGCTGTTTGGGGGTGAAATGTTGTAAAAATATCAATTAAATCCATCTGGTATAGTGTGTCATTTAAGGTGCTGTTCCAGTGTTGATTTTTCTGGGTGGGAGACCTGTCCATTGGTATTAGTGGGGTGTTAAGTCCCCTACTATGATTATGTTACTGTTGATCTCTGCCTTTATATTGGTCAGTATTTTTTTTATATATGTTTAGGTGCTCCTTTCTTGGGTGCATAAATGTTTACTATGGCTATATCTTCTTGTTGGATTGATCCCTTTATTAATTATGTAATGTCCTTCTTTTTCTCTTATTATAGTCTTCATGTTAAAGTCTGTTTTGTCTGATATAAATATGTTACCCCAGCTTTTTCCTCATTTCCATTTGTGTGGAATATCTTTTTTCATCTCTTTACTTTCAGTCTATGTGTGCCTCTCGATCTGAAGTGGCTCTCATGTAGACAGTATATGCATGGGTCTTGTTTTCTCATCCATTCAGCGACCCTATGTTATTTTATTGGAACATTTAATCCATTTACATTTAAATTGATTAGTGATAAATACATAGTCATTGTCATTTTATTATTCATACATTTGATCTTTGTTTGTTTTCTCCTTCTGCTTAAATGAGTCCTTTTAACATTTCTTGCAATACTGGCTTGGTGGCAATGAATTCCTTTAGGTTTCTCTTGTCTGGGGAGCTCTTTATATCTCCTTCAATTTTAAATGATAGACTTGCCTTGCTGTATAGAGTACTTCTAGGTTATTAATACTTTGCTCTCTCTCTCTTCTCCTTCTAGCACTCCTATTATCCGAATGTTATTAGGCTTGATGCTATCCCAAATGTGTCTTAAACTATCTTCCGTTTATTTTATTTATTTATGTATGTATCTATGTATGTATATATGTATGCATGTATGTATGTATGTATGTATGTATGTATGTATGTATGTGTGTTTTTACTGTTCTGATTGGGTGTTTTTTGCTACCTTGTCGTCTAAATCAGTGATTTGATCCCTTGCTTCATCTAATCTGCAGTTGATTTATTCTAGTGCATTCTTCATTTCTATTATTGTTGTCTTTATTTCTAACTCGTTCTTTTTTTATCATTTCTATGTCCTGCTTTATGCTTACTATCTCCTTGTTGAAATTCTCACTAAGTTCTTTAAGAATTTTTACAACCAGTGTTTTAAACTCTTTCTCTGGTAGGTTGGTTGCCTCCATTTCATTTTGTTCTATCCCTGGAGGTTTCTCCTGTTCTTTTATTTGGAACATGTTTCTTTGTTTCCTCATTCTAGCTGCCTCCCTGTGTTTGCTTCTATGTATTAGTTAGATTTCCTGTCTTTCAGTCTTTGCTGGGTTGCCTTGTGTATTATGTGTCCTGGGTGGACCAATGATGCAATCTTTCTGATCTCCTGTGTGTGTGTTCCATGAGTGTCCCTTGTGTGTATTGTATGTATTCTCCTGTTACAGTTAAGCCCAGGTTGCTTTTGGTGCATCAGTGGGTGGGACTGACTCCCAGACTGACTGACTGTGAGCATTGGCTTTGTCCACAGTGTATGAAATGTGTAGGTACTGATGACTTTGAGTCAGGTTCACACCCACAGGCTCTTGTGCTTGTTTAGTCCAGCCTTTGGGTGTGCCACTTGTGGGGCTAACCAGGTAGTGCTCTGGTTGGTCTGAACCTGGTCTCTGGTTGTGTTTTCTCTTGTGTCTCTTGACAGGTGGTCCCGTAGAGACCTATTTCAGCCTAGCCTGTGATTGGCTCAGGGTTCCTCAGTAGGATATGCACAATTATATGTGGTTGGCTGCTTACTGTGCTGGACAATGAGTCATGTGGGGATAGCCTTCTTGTGAACTGAGCCCAGCTGCCACCAGTATTGGGCCTGGGGCAGCTTAGTTGATGGCCTAAGGCCCTCTACGCATGTTGCTGCCTGCTGGCTGCCCATAAGGCTAAGCCTTTGAAAGAGCATCCTTAGGTGGATGTGCCAGGCTGGTTGACCTGGTGTTGAGAGTGCTACAGCAATGCAGCCCTAGGTGGGTGTGGCTGGTTACCATGAGGTTATGAGGTGTGGGCAGTACTTTTTTACAAAGTTACTGCAGTTTTGGTTCTTTCAGACCTGTGGACTTCACAAAACACCCCAAATACACCACTTGCCTCAGGTTCATAAATCCCTAAGAGTTGCCCAAGTGTGGCTGCTGGGTAGGTTTTGGGTCACTGCCCAGCACCAAAAGATGCCCGGGGCCTCAATGAGCCATCTGCTGCTATAAAAGGCTTCTGCAGCTCATTGGGCAGGGGTGGCCACTGTGTAGCTGAGATTACCCCTGGTGTTGCAGTACTAGCTGTGCAGGGCACAGACCCAGGGTGTCAACAAGGTGGTGTGCATAGGTGGATTTTACCAGGCCAATGTGATCTAAAATTTGGCTTTTTCTGGGAGAGTTCAACTCAGAAAAGATAACACCCTCGGGTAAGCTACATGTGAGGTAGGCTCCACAGAACGACAGTGGTTGATCTCTCCAGCCCTCGCCCAAGACATATAACTCAGTCTTTCACTGTATATCTCTGGCACCTTTTAAGTTGTTGCCCCTCCACTGGAGACTAGGTGAGTGTTTGCAAGCAAGTGAGTCTGTGTTCAGTCTCTCTAAGAGTGAGTCTGAGTTTCCAGTCATCTTCAGTCTCACAGGGATGGACTGAGTTCTCGCTAATTTTCGCTGTCAGATGTTGTGGGAATTACTCTTCCTGGTATAGGACCTTGAGCTGCAAAGCCTGGTTTGGGGCTCAGACCCCTTACTCTTTTGGGGGAACCTCTGCCAAGGAGGTGTCTTGTTGAACACTGGGAGCAGTGTTCAACCACTACCTGTGGGTTTGTGGTCAGCCCATTTCATGTCTCTGTCCCTCCTACAAGTTTTTGTGTGGCCTCTTCTTTAGATCCTTAGTTATAGGGGTTCTGTTGAGCTAGTCTTCAGATGATTCCTGAAGTTGATTATTCTATAATTTATTTGTAATTTTGGTGTGACCCTGGGAGGCTGCAGGCACAGTGTTTACTTAATCTGCCATCTTGGACCTTCTATGGTGGGTATGTTTTTTAAACTTCCGTTTTAGTGGATCTAAGATTCATTCACTATAGCTCCTATGAGCACAGGCAGCATACCAGTAACATTTTATTTTTGTATGAGATGCAATGAGGAAGAAGCTGAGGGAAATGCACTCCACGTTTCTTTTTTTCTGTAATCATGTTAGCTAAAGATTGGGGAAATATTTGTGAGAAAGCACTAGATACAGGGGAAAAGGCATCTAAATCATACCCCGTTGCTAAATAATGAAAACATTGACCTCTAGATGGCTAAAATTGATCTTAAAATAGTGGGGAAGAAAAAAAAAATGCCATTATCATAAAGGTGATTTAGGGATAGAAGTCTGACCTTTCTTCATTCTGAAAAAGTTACATTATTGAAGACCCAGTAAATTATGACACTGCTGAAGTAAAATATTGTTATTATGTTTTGTGTTTTTTTTTTCCTATAAAGAAAATTTTGATCCTTTTATTTGCTTTTTCATGAAGTCTAATAGGCAGGCTAACAAAAAAGTACAGACATTGTGAAATGCTAAGGGGGCAGAACCCAGGCAGATATAATGAAATGTTTTTAGAAAAACAAACAAAAAAACCCCAAAAGACCATTTTACTCTGGCTGTAACCCTAGAAATATGACTAAGCCTTCCCTTCCTTCCAACAAGCTACTGGAGTGGCTGTTGGAGGGACTGTGAGAGGTTAAGCTATTGTTTTAAAGAGGTATTATGGCAGTTTAATTGTTCAACATTTATTTATTGAAAGCCTCTAGCTTGCCTGTTATTGTGGTGGGTGCTATATTAAGATCACACCAATTTATTCCTTTGTGCATTTTTTCTTTAAAAGAAAGACATTAATGCTGACATTAGTATAGCCTATAAGACATCTGAAACAAGTGTTCAATAAGTTCAACAATTCAGTCAAATTGGATTTTTGGTATTTATTAATATTACCTCCACCCCTTTTCATTCACTGCCTTCAGTTAGTTGAATTCAACCCCTCAGCATTGTGAATTAGGTCAGCCTGATTTGTGCATGTAGATATCGATATTCAAAATAAATAATGCTTAATAAAATATCCCAAGCTACCCAACGTCAATTGAATTGCTTGAGTCGCTCTCAACAAACCAAATTGGAAACAGCGTAAACCTCACCTTGGCTCATTCAACTCAAAGATTGAACTCACAGACAATATCAACCCTGATAAAATATGAGGCTAGATAAAACATGGTTTGAGAGGATCATTTCAAGGACTGATCAAGTTCAGAAGGTGCTCTTTTTTTTTTTTTTTTAAAGATTTTATTGGTGAAGGGGTACAGGACTTTATTGGGGAACAGTGTGTACTTCCAGGACTTTTTTCCAAGTCAAGTTGTTGTCCTTTCAATCTTCATTGTGGAGGGTGCTGTTCAGCTTCAAGTTGTTTTCCTTTCAGTCTTAGCTGTGGAGGGTGCAGCTCAGCTCCAGGTCCAGTTTCCGTTGCTAGTTGCAGGGGGCACAGCCCACCATCCCTTGTAGGAGTCGAACCGGCAACCTTGTGGTTGAGAGGATGCGCTCCAACCAACTGAGCCATCTGGGAGGCAGCTCAGCTCAAGGTGCCGTGTTCAAACTTAGTTGCTGGGGGCAGAGTCCACCATCCCTTGCAGGACTCGAGGAGTTGAACCAGCAACCTTGTGGTTAAGAGCCCACTGGACCACGTGGGAATCGAACTGGCAGCCTTCGGAGTTAGGAGCATGGAGCTCCAACCGCCTGAGCCACCGGGCCGGCCACAGAAGGTGCTCTTTATTGCTATTGAAATTTTAAGTCTGGGGGAAGCTAATAGTCTCTTTGGTAGTTAGCTTTGGGTAGGCGTGACTTCAGGGTCAAAGATAAAATAATATGATTACCAACTGTATACCCACATACTATGCAATTCCTCAACTCTGCAAATTCCCATTATGCCCATCCAACAGGACTTTATTACAGATCAATAAATAAGAGGGAAGGAGAGCAATTATAGCTGGTGCTCTGAGGTGGAAGGAAAGGAGCACAGCTGCATTTAATTGTGTCATGACTGTTGTGTTTGGCTTCAGGTTTACATTCAGCTGATCATAATTTGTTTCTCAAGCAAGTTTTAGGTTTCCCTTCATAAACAAGTCTTCAACCAACCTCCTCAAATGGCTTTTCAGTGCTTAAGGCGCTTACTACAGTGGTCTCCTATGAGGTAATAACAATGAAGTTAAAAGGAGGGAATTGTGAATCATAAGGTTTGATCACAGGCCATGGTTTTCCTGGGTATTAGCTTTAAGATGCTAATTAATGGTTACCTCATCAATCAACTAGGATGGTTGCCTGATTGCTCAGCCCAGAGGAAGACATAGCATAGTGCATCTATAGTACCATGACACTTTGGGTTAATATCAATCTAACTATCACGCCTGCTTCTTTATTCTGGTGGAATAAGTATGGGCCATGGCAAAATATGAATATAGGACATAAAAAATTTAGGTATAGAAAAGAATAATAAGGCTGCCTACTGTCATAGTCATGGTTACTGTTGGTAGGTAAGTTAGGGATACTTGGAGAGCTTGGAAACTTGTGTGAACATGGCAATGAATCTGTGAACACACACATACGACCTATTATCTTGAAACACTGGGTCCTTAAAAATATAATCTTCAGATAAATACCCAGTAAGGTAGTTCTATTTTTAATTTTTGAGGAATCTCTAAACTTTTATGTAGTAGTTGCACCAATTATGCTAAGTGAAATAAGTCAGACAGAAAAAGACAAATGCCATATGATCTCACTTATATGTGGAATCTAAAGACAAAATAAACAACAACAACCAAAAAACCAACCAAACAAACAAACAAACAAACACACACACACACAGACAAAAATAAACAACAACAACAAAAAGAAATTAACTCATTGTGGGGACAGAGCCCCAGAAAGCAGTTTCCAGTCTCTCGGCCTCACATAGAAAGGTGCTGGCTCAGGTAATAAATCGCCATCATCTTTGATTGGATGGCCATCAGCTGTGGCTAGTTGGCCATCAGCTGTAACCAGTGAGCCATTGGCCACCAATATAACTGCTGTGGCTATGCTAGCAGAAAAATGGGGGCTAGCAAGAAGATGGTGGCTGAGCTAGCAAGAGTGAATTGCAGAGAGGCGGATGCTGACGGAGAGAATATAGTGATATGACTCCCCTACTTATGACTCCATGGGTGTTCCTTTTTGGCCTCACCATATCTTGCATTCTCTTGTGGGGAGCGGGAGCTGACACCCCGCAGGCTGTCCCACACGACACCTGTGTTCTTGTGTAGGGAGGGGGAGCAGAGACCCTGCAGGCCGCCCTGCACGACACTCATATACACAGAAAACAAACTGATGGCTACCAGATGGGAAGGGGGTTGGGAGACTGGATGAAAAAAGTGATTTGCAGAATTAAGAAGTACAAATTTAATGTTACAAAATACTCAAAGGTATATAAAATACAGTGTAGAAAATAGAGTCAATAATATTGTAATAACAATGTATAGTGCCAGATGGGTACTAGATTTATTGAGGTCAACTAAGTCACACGAGGTCTGACAATTACGTTCGCAAACTCATCATAGAAAAAATGCTACATACCTTATTGCTGAATATCACTATGGTCACCTTCTAAGTACTCCACTTGGGAAGCTATACATGGTCTACAGCACCTACTCCACCTTTCAAAGCAATTTTGGAACTCCTTTTCTGGAATGGCCATCGGAGCTGTCATTGTATTATCCTTGATGTCCTGAATGTCATCAAAATGTCCTCCTTTCAATATTTCCTTTATCTTTGAATAAAGAAAGAAGTCATTGGGGGCCAGATCAGGTGAGTAGGGACAGGGTGCCAGTACAGTTATTTGTTTACTGGCTAGGAACTCCCTCAAAGAGAGTGCCCTGTGAACTGGTACATTGTCGTGATGCAAGAGTTATGAATGGTTGGTGAAAAGTTCAGGTCGATAACGTTTCCATGCAGCCATTTCAGCACTTCCAAATAGTAAACATGCTTAACTGTTTGTCCAGTTGGTACAAATTTATAATGAATAATCCTTCTGATATCAAAAAAGGTTAGCGACATTGTTGTAACAAGTTCACAAACTTAATTGTCACACCTTGTATATTATATAAATGTCTAACCATTATACTGTGCAACTAAAACTGATATAAAATAATATTGAGGTCGAGTGACATCATCAAAATGGTGGCACGAGGTGAGCCTCTGGAAATCTCCCCTGCAGTTTACAACAGATTGAACAACTATAACTCTAAAAAAGACTCTCTGCACAGGAGACATGCAAGACGAAGGGGCTGACTATTGAATTCACCTAAAGGTGGGCAAATTGGGCAAGCAGGGGAGGACGAAAGGGAGAAGTGCTGAGACAGGACTGTGCGGTGGGCGCAGGACTCAGACCTAGCTCAGTGCTACAGCTCGCTGCATCCCCAAAATGCCACAGCTGCAGGAGAGGGAAGAATTCGGACTGCTAGGGCTCCCCTTATGGCTCACAGGGCTGAGGGGAGAGTATACAACATGGCTGAACCCAATGCTTACAGCAGAGACCTCGAAGCAAAGACTGAGGGAAGAAGGCTGAAAACAGTGGTTTAAGCCCTCACTGCCGCAGAGAACAGAAGCCTTAGGCACTGACTAGATGCCCCCTCCCTACCCTCTCAGAGCTTGCCCCGCCCCAACCTGCCCAGTGCTAGAAGGGGAACAGTAGCAGTGTCAGATCAAAAGAACAGATTATTTGCAGTTCTAAGAACTGTGTTCTGCAGACACAGACTTTCAGCCCAACTAGTTTGGGAGAAGGGGAGGGAGCTTTGGAAGAAGGACTGGCTATGGTGGTGGTCGCCGCCATTGCTCTGGGCAACCTCTCACGACTCACTCCACCTCTGTCTCCACCTATCTGGGCAGATACCTACAGGAGTAAACAGAACTGCTGAAACACACAGGCTCTGAATCTGGTGCAGGAAGAGCTTTGGAACTTCAAAAGCTCTCCACATCCCCACAGGGATGCAGCGCCCTATGACCCAGAGGAACTGCTAACAGAGGAGAAGCCCACTTTCCAGGGAAGAATCCCACATTGTGTGAGAAACCAGAACAGTGCAGAGAAAATATAACACTACAGTGAGAACCAGAATAAAAGTCTGCAGTTGGAGAGAAAATAAAATATTCTACCAACACCTATTGTAAAGTAAAAGAAGGACCTCTTTCTACAAACCCATTGCAGAACCCACTTCTTTAGATGCCTAAATAATAATTCACTCACTGCCCTGAATAACCAAGGTAACAAGGCAGCTGAGAAATAAATGAAAAGTCTCCAGAAAATATACTTAAAGACATGGAAATATGTGACTTCAATGACAGAGAATTCAAAATTACAGTTCTTAGAAAAATCAACGAGATGCAAGAAAACACAGACAGGCAATTTAATGAGCTCAGACACAATCAAGGAAGAAATTTAACATTTTACCAAAGAGATTGAAATAAAAAAAAAACAATTAGAATTTCTGGAGATTAAAAACTCAATACAGGAAATTAAAAACGAAATATCCAGCTTAGGTAATATAGTTGACCAGATGGAGGAAAGAATCAATGACATTGAAGATAGAAATCGAGAAATGACACAGATGAAAGAAGAGAGAGTTGAGAGTTAAAAGAAATGAAAGAACTACAAGAACTTTCTCACTCCATCAAAAGATCAATGTAAGAATAATGGGCATACCAGAAGGAGAAGAAAGGAAGAAGGAAACAGAGAGAATATTCAAACAAATAGTCAATGAGAACTTCCCAAACTTATGAAAAGAACTGGATCTTCAAATTCAGGAAGCAAATAGAACACCTAATTACTTGAATCCCAACAGGCCTTATCCAAGGCACATTATATTGAAGCTGTCAAAAATTAATAACAAAGAAAGAATCCTCAAGGCAGCCATGGAAAGAACACGGTAACCTACAAAAGAAAGCCCATTAAATTATCATAAGATTTTTCAGCAGGTACTCGACAAGCCAAGAGGGAATGGACTCAAATATTCAAATTATTGAAAGAGAGAAATTATGAGCCAAGAGTAATATGTCCAGCAAAGATATCCTTTACATATGAAAGAGGAATAATGACCTTTCCAATCATACAGAAGCTGAGGGAATTTTCTAAAACATGACCTGCACTACAAAAATAGTGAAGGAGGCTATTCAATTTTTTTAAAAAAGCAAAAGAATACAAAACCATGAGTAGTATTATGAACAGACAGACAGAAGCAGGAAATGGCAACCACTACACCAAAAAAAACACACACAAAAAAACACTATACACTTAAGCATAACATACACGGTAAAGGAGAAGAAAAAAAACACTTAAAAGAGAAACATTAAAAAGACAACTTACTACTGCAGTACAAAAACAAACAAACAGAATAAATAGAGATAATTTGTGACAACAAAAACATAAAAGGGGAGAGAGTAAATGTCTCAATTAGCACAAGGGAACGGAGAAAGGATGTATGCTGAAGCAAATAGAATATTCTAAATATGAAACTTCCTTTTACATAAACTTAATGGAAAACACTAAAAAAAATACAGAACTGAAATATATAAAATAGAAAAGAAGGAACAGAGGGAAAAAAACCCCACACAGAATACCACCACAGTGAAATAACAAATAACAATAAGAAGGAAAAACAATGGAGTCACAGTGCTACCAGAAAACCAAAGAGAGAATGATAGGAAATCCTCATATATCAATAATCACCCTAAATGTAAGTGAACTGAACTCACTAGTAAAAAGGCACAAAGTAGCAGATAGGATCAAAACACTAAACCCAACCATTTGCTGCCTCTTACAGACACATCTCAGCTATAAGGACAAATAGACTCAAAGTGAAAGGGTAGAAATTGATACTCCAAACAAATGGTATTCAGCGAAAAACATATGTATCTATACTGATATCAGGTGAAACAGACTTCAGGATGAAAAAGGTAACAAGAGGCAAAGATGGACATTTCATAATGGTAAAAGGGAATATACAAGAAGATGACACAACAATCATCAATATTTATGCCTCTAATCAGGGAACACCAAAATATACAAAGCAACTACTAACAGAACTAAAGGGAGAAATTGACCAAAGTACAATTAGAGTAGGGGACCTAAATACATCATTCACAGCTATGAACAGATCATTCAAACAGAAAATAAATAAAGAAATATCAGCCCTAAATGACACATTAGATGAAATGGACATAATCGCATTTATAGAGCACTTCATCCTAGAACGTCAGACTATACATTCTTTACTAGTGTACACAGAACATTCTCAAGGATAGACCATGTATTGACACATACAACTAGCCTCAGCAAATTTAAGAAGATTGAAATCATACCAACCATATTCTCTGATCATGAAGGTTTAAATTGGATATCAACTTCAAAAAGAAAGCAGGATAAACTACAAATGTGTGGAAATTAAATAACGTACTTTTAAAGAAAATTGAGTCAAAGAAGAAATAAGAGGAGAGATCAAAAGGTACATAGAAACAAATGAGGAAGAAAATACATCCTACCAAAAGCTTTGGGGTGAAATAAAAGCAGTTTTAAGAGGCAAATTTATGTAATCACAGACCTATCTCAAGAAAGAAGAAAAATCTCAGATAAATAACCTCATATTACACCAGAAATACATGGAGAAAGAAGAACAAATGAAACCCAAAGTCAGCAGAAGGAAGTTAATAATGAAAATCTGAGCAAAACTAAATGAAATAGACAACAAAAAGACAATAGAAAAAAATAAAGCAACAAATAGCTGGTTCTTTGAAAAGATTAATAAAATTGACAAACACTTGGTTACACTCACTAAGACAAAAAGAGAAAAAACACAAACAAAATCAGAAGTGAAAGAAGGGAGGTTACCACGAATCCCACAGTAATACAAAGGATTATCCAACAATTCTAAGGAGGATTATATGCCACCAAATTCAATAACTTAGAATAAATGGACTTGTTCTTAGAAACATAGCATTCCTAGGTTGAATCACGAATAACTGGAAAAATCTAAATAAACCGATCACTACTAAAGAAACTGAATCACTTATCCAAAACCTTCCCAAAGGCAAATGTCCTATACCAGATGGCTTCACAAATGAATTCTATCAAACCTTCAAAGAGGATCTAATACCTGTCCTACACAAACTCTTCCAAAAAATTGAAGAAGAGGCAATACTCCCTAACTCATTTTATGAGGCCAACACCTGAAACCAAAACCTGGTAAAGATAACACACAAAAAGAATATTACAGAACAATATCTCTGATGAATACAGATGAAAAATTCTAAACAAAATTCTAGCAAATCGAATTAAAGAATGCATTAAAATCTCAAGATTCATCCATGTTGTCACAAAAGGTACTATTTCATCTTTTCTTACAGCAAGATGGTATTCCATTGTGTATACATACCACAACTTCTATATCCATTCATCTATTGAAGGACATAATTGTACACCTGAAATTTATGTAACTTCACTAACAATTGTCACACTAATAAACTTTAATTTAAAAAATATATGACCTCAAAAAAAAGAGAAGAATGCATTACAAAAATTCTATATTACGACCAAATGAAGTTCACCCCAGGGGACAAGGATGGTCAACATTCCCAAATCGATCGATGTGCTACACAACATAAACAAAGGACAAAAATCGTATGATTATATCAATGGGTGCAGAAAAGGAGTTTGACAACATACAACATCCATTTATGATTAAAACACTAAATAAAATGGGTATAGAAGGAAAATACCTTAACATAATAATGGCCATATATGACAAATCATCAGCTAATATCATAATTAATGATGAAAAACTGAAGCCTTTTGTTCTACATTCAGAAACAGGAGAGGGCTGTCCTGATTACCTCTGCTTTTCAACATACGATTGGAAGTCCTAGCCACAGCAATTGGGCGAGAGAAGAATTTTTTACAAGCAATGACTCCAATAAGGGGTTAATATCCAAAATATATAAGGAACTCATAGGACTCAACAAAAAAAAACAAGCAGGTAATCCAATAAAAAAATGGGCAGAGGAATAGACATTTCTCCAAAGAGAACATACAAGTTGCCAATAGACACATGAAAAAATGCTCCACATCACTATTCATTAGGGAAATGCAAATATAACCCACTATGAGATGTCACCTCACACCAGTTAGAATGGCTATCATCAACAAGAAAATAGTAAGTGTTGGAGAGGCTGTGGAGAAAAAGGAGCCATCATACATTGTTGAAATGCAGATTGGTGCAGCCGCTATGGAAGGCAGTGTGGAAGTTCGTCAAAATATTAAGAATAGAATTACCATATGACCCAGCAATCCCTCTCTTCAGTATCTACCCAAAAATTCAGAAAAAATTTATCCATAAAGATATATGTGTTCTGATGTTCATTGCAGCTTTATTTACGGTGGCCTAGACATGGAAACAACCAAAGTGTCTGATAAATTTTTGGATAAAGAAGTTGTAGTATACATACACAATGGAATACTATTCTGCCATAAGAAAAGCAGAAAGAGTGCCATTTGCAACAACATAAATGAATCTTGGGATTATAAACCTAAGAGAAATAAGTCAGACAGAAAAAGCAGAGAACCATATGATTTCACTGATATGTGGTATATAAACCAAAAACAACAAAAGAACAAGACAAACAAATGAGAAACAAAAACTCATAGACACAGACAATAGTTTAGTGGTTACCAGAGGGTAAGGGGGGTTGGGGGTGGGAGATGAGGGTAAGGGGGATCAAATATATGGTGATGGAAGGAGAACTGACTCTGGGTGGTGAACACACAATGGAATTTATAGATGATGTAATACAGAATTGTACACCTGAAATCTATGTAATTTTACTAACAATTGTCACCCCAATAAATTAAAAAAAAGGAAAATGTAGAGAACCATATGATTTCACTGATATATGCTATATAAAACTGAAAACAACAAACGAACAAGACAAACAAATGAACTCATAGACAGACCATAGTTTAGTGGTTACCAGAAGGGGGGGGGAAGGGTGTGGTTGATGGGGGTAAAAGGGATCAAATATATGACGATGGAAGGAGAACTGACTCTGGGTGGTAAACACACATGTGATATATAGATGATGTATTACAGAATTATATACCTGAAACCTATGTAACTTTACTAATACTTGTCACCCCAATACACTTTAATTTAAAAAAAAAAGAAAGTTAAAAAAGTCTTTCTTTCAATATTTCCTTTATCTTCAGGTCGAACAGAGACAGTGGAAATGTAATGTCTGTGTGATGTCAGAGGGATAGTGGATGGGGGGAGGGGGGTTCACACAGTGTGAAGGATATAAATGATAAACGTCTAAGTATCGCTTTGTCTTGTGCACCTGAAACTAATTTAAAAAAATCAAAAGCAAAAAAAAAATAAATACCTATGTTGAAAAAAATATATATAGGAGGCATATATTGTTAAAAGCAGCTAGATTTACAAAATTTTTCTCTTGAATCTTTAAAAAAAAATGGGATGTATTTGTAGGTCATTCTCTGATTACATTTAAAATGCGTTTTAAAATCAAGAATCATAGACTCAGGGCAAAATCTCTAATTCTAATAAAATGTATTTTTATATTAAAAAAAGAAAGAAAGAAAGAAGTCATTTGGGGCCAGACCATGTGAGTAGTGAGGGCGTGCCAATACAGTTATTTGTTTATTGGCTGTTAACAACTCCCTGATAGTGTCCTGTGAGCTGGTGCATTGTAGTGATGGAAAAGCCATGAAATATTGGCCAAAAGTTCAGGTCGTTTTTGGGTAATTTTTTCACTCAGCCTTTTTAGCACTTCTAAATACTAAACTCGGTTAAATGTCCAGTTGGTTAAAATTCATAATGAATAATCCCTGTGATGTTAAAAAAAAGTTAGCAACAGCATTGCAACAAGTTTGCGAACTTAATTGTCAGAACTTGTAAAATACTCACCCTAGAATTCAAAGTTTTCATTGGTAGTCTACCAATCTAATTTTCCAGTTATCTTTT
Source organism: Rhinolophus sinicus (assembly GCF_036562045.2). Classification (NCBI taxonomy): domain Eukaryota; kingdom Metazoa; phylum Chordata; class Mammalia; order Chiroptera; family Rhinolophidae; genus Rhinolophus; species Rhinolophus sinicus. The sequence goes on along the minus strand of NC_133768.1, from coordinate 84,544,349 downwards.
CAGATTTGCTTTTTTATTACAGTGACAATGGTTGGTAAAATTACGTAGGTTTCAAGTGTACAATTCTGTAATACATCATGTATGTATATACATCATAATTTGTGTACACCACCCAGTCTGTTCTTCTGTCACCATATATTTGATCCCGTTTACCCTCATCTACAACTCCCCTCCCTTACCCAATGGTAACCAATAAACTGTTGTCTGTTTCTATGAGTTTTTGTTTCTTTGATTGTTTGTGTTATTCCTTTCTTGCTTTCATATTATATCCCACATATGAGTGAAGTCATATATTTCTTGCCTTTTCCCGTCTGACTTATTTCACTTAACATACTAATCTCAAATCGATCTTGCTGTAGAAAATGGCAATATTTCACCTTTTCTTATGGCAGATGGTATTCCATTGTGTATATATACTACATCTTCTTTATCTAATCAACTATCGAAGGACACTTTTGTTGTTTCCATGTCTTGGCCACCGTAAACAATGCTGCAATGAAATCATAACACGTATGTCTTTACGGATAAATATTTTCAGATTTTTGGGATGTACACCAAGGAGAGGGGATTCTGTGTCATATGATCATTCTATTCTTAATTTTGAGGAACTCCACACTGCCTTCCATAGCAGCTGCACCAATCTGCATTCCCACCAACAGTGCATGAGGGTTCCTTTTTCTCCACAGCCACTCCAACGCTTCTTATTATTATATTTGTTTTGTTGATTATAGCCATTCTAACTCATGTGACGTGATATTTCATCGAGGTTTTTATTTGCATTTCTCTGATGATTGGTGATTATGAGCATTTTTTCATATGTCTATTCGCCATTTGTATGTCTCCTTTGGAGAAATGTCCATTCATGTCCTCTGCCCATTTTTTAATTGGATTGTTTGTTTTTTGTTCTTGTTCAGCTTGTATGAGTTCCTTATATATTTTGGATATTGGCCCTTTATGCGAGGAATTGTTTGCAACAGTCTTCTCGCATTCAGTTTGTTGCCGTTTCTTTATTTTGCTTTACAGACACTTTTTAGTTGGATATAGTCTTATTGATTTATTTTAGCTTTTATTTCCCTTGACTTTGAAGTCAAAATCATAAAATCCTCTTTGAACCCAAGGTCCATAAGTTTAGTGCCTATCTTTTCTTCTATGCAGTTTATTGTTTCAGGTTTTTTGTTTAGATCTTTGGTGCATTTTGAGCTAATTTTCATACACGGGACAGACAGCAGTCTAGATTCATGCTTTTGCACGTGGCTTTCCAATTCTCCCAACACTATTATCCATTGTATGCTTTTGGCTTCTTTGTCAAAAATGATCTGTCCATATTTATGATGGTTTATTTCTGGGTTCTCAATTCTATTCCATTGGTCTATGTGTCTGTTTTTCTGCCAATACCATGCTGTTTTGATTATTGTGGCCCTGTAGTACAAGCCAAAGTCAGGAAGTGTGATACCTCCATTATTGTTCTTTTTCCTTAAGATTGCTTTGGCTATTTGGGGTCTTTTGTGGTTCCAAACAAATCTGATGATCTTTTGTTCTATTTCTTTAAGAAATGCTTTTGGGCTTTTGAAGGGGATTGCATTAAATCTCTTTATTGTTTTGGGTAATATGGCCATTTTAGCTATGTTGATTCTTCCAATCCATGAGCACGGAATGTCTTTTCATTTCTTTGTGTCTTCTTCAATTTCTTTAAAAAATGTCTTATAATTTTCAGCATGTGGGTCTTTCACATCCTTGGTTAAGTTTATTCCTAGGTATTTTGTTCTTTTTGCTGCAATTGCAAAAGGAATTGTTTTTTGTATTTCTTTTTCTGAGATTTCATTGTTAGTATATAGGAAGGCAATGGACTTTTGTGCATTGATTTTGTAGCCGGCAACTTTACTGTATTCATTGCTTGTTTCTAATAGCTTTTTGGTGGTGTCTTTAGGGTTTTCTATATATAGCATCATGTGATCTGCAAAGAGTGATAATTTAACTTCTTCATTCCCAATTTGGATGCCTTTTATTTCTTTCTCTTGCCTGATTGCTCTGGCAAGGACTTCCAACACTATGTTGAAAAGCAGAGGTGATAGGGGACATCCCTGTCGTGTTCCTGAACATAGAGCAAAGGGCTTCAGATTTTCCACATTAATTATGAGATTAGCAGAGGGTTTGTCATATATGGCCTTTATTATGTTAAGGTATTTTCCTTCTATACCTATTTTATTAAGTGTTTTAATCATAAATGGATGTTGTATCTTGTCAAATGCTTTTTCTGCATCAATTGATATAATCATATGATTTTTGTCCTTTATTTTGTTTATGTGATGTATCACATTGATGGATTTGCGGATGTTGAACCATCCTTGTGCCCCGGGGATGAACCCCACTTGGTCGTGATGAATAATCTTTTTAATGCATTGTTGTATTTGATTTGCTAGAATTTTATTTAGGATTTTTGCATCTGTATTCATCAGAGATATTGGTCTGTAGTTTTCTTTTTTTGTGCTGTCCTTACCAGGTTTTGGTATCAGGGTAATGTTGGCCTCATAAAATGAGTTAGGGAGTACTGTTTCTTCTTCAATTTTTTGGAAGAGTTTGTGCAGAATTGGTATTAGATCCTCTTTGAAGGTTTGGTAGAATTCACTAGTGAAGCCATCTGGTCCCGGACTTTTACTTTTGGGAAGGTTTTGGATGACTGATTTAATTTCCTTACTGGTGATCGTCTGCTTAGATTTTCCAGTTCTTCATGGTTCAGCCTTGGAAGGCTATATGTTTCTAAGAACTTGTCCATTTCTTCTAGGTTATTCAATTTGGTGGCATATAGTCCTTCATAGTATTCTTGGATGATCCATTGTATTTCTCTGGCATTCGTAGCATTCTCCTCTTTCATTTCTGATTTTGTTCATTTGTTTCTTTTTTCTTTTTATCTTAGTGAGTTTAGCCAAGGGTTTCTCAATTTTGTTCATCTTTTCAAACAACCAGCTCTTTGTCACATTAATTTTTTCTATTGTCTTTTTGTTGTCTATTTCACTTAGTTCTGCTCTAATTTTTATGATATCCTCCTTTGCAGACTTTGGGTTTCATTTGTTCTTCCTTTTCTAGTTCCTTAAGGTGTAATATGAGGTGATTTATCTGGGATTTTTCTTCTTTCTTGAGATAGACCTGTAATGATATAAATTTTCCCCCCTTAATTCTGCTTTTGCTGCATCTCCAAAATTTTGTCAAGATTAATTTTTATTCTCATTTATTTCTATGTATCCTTTGATCTCTCTTCTTTTTTCTTCTTTGACCCAGTCATTCTTTAAAAGTATGTTGTTCAATCTCCATGTATTTGTGCATTTTTTTGCTTTCTTTTTGTAGTTGATATCCAATTTTAAAGCCTCGTGATCAGAGAATATGCTTGGTATGATTTCATTATTTTTAAATTTGCTGAGGCTATTTTTGTGTGTCAATAGATGGTCTGATTTTGAGAATGTTCCATGTACACTAGAAAAGAATATGTAGTACGATTTTCTACGATAAAGTGCTCTATGAATATCAATTATTTCCATCTTTTAATGTGTCATTTAGGGTTGAAATTTCTTTATTTATTTTCTGTTTGGATGATCTATCCATAGCTGTTAATGATGTATTTAGGTCCCCTTCTATAATTATGTTTTGGTCAATTTCTCCCTTTAGTTCTTCTAGTAGTTGCTTTTTATATTTTGGTGCTCCCTGATTGGGGGCATAAATACTGGTGACTGTTGTCTTCTTGTTGTTTAGTCCTCTTTATCATTATGAAATGTCCACCTTTGTCTCCTGTTACCTTTTTTATCCTGAAGTCTGTTTTACCTGTTGTCAGTATAGCTACGTCTGCTTTTCTCTGAATACCATTTGCTTGGAGTAACAATTTCCACCCTTTCACTTTGAGTTTATATTTGTCATTGTAGCTGGATTGTGTCTCTTGGAGGCAGCATATGGTGGGGTTTAGTTTTTTTGATCCAATCTGCTTCTCAGACTTTTTATTGGTGAGTTCAGTCCATTTATATTTAGGGTGATTATTGGTATATGAGGATTTCCTATCATTCTATTTGTGGTTTTCTGGAAGGACTATATCTCCATTGTTTCTTTGCCCTTTTGTTGCTGTCTGTTATTTCAGTGTGGTGGTATTCTATGATTTTTCCTTTGTTTTGTCTTTTTTTTAATGTTATATATTTCCATTCTTTTTTTTTTTTTTTTTTTTGAGTGTTTACATTAAGTTCATGTAAAGGAAAGTTTCATATTTCGAGCATTCCATTTTCTTTAGCATGCTTATTTTCTCCATTTCCTTGTGTTGGTTCCAGCCTTTACTCTCTCCCATTTTATGTTTTTGTTGTCACAAATTATCCCTACTTATGCTGTGAGTTGATTTCTGTGTTGGAGTAGCAAGTTGCTCTTTTCCTCATTTGTTTTTCTTTCTTCTTTACCCTGTATGTTATGTTTCAATGTATAGTGTCTTATTTGGTGCAGGCGTTGCCATTTCCTGCTTCTGTCTGTTCATAATACTATTCATGGTTTGGTATTCCTTTGCTTTTTGTTTCAGGTTGAATCGCTTCCTTCAGTATTTCTTGTAGTGCAGGTCATGTGTTAGAAAGTTCCCTCAGCTTCTCTACATCTGGAAAGGTCTTTATTCCTCCTTTATATCTAAAGGGTATGTTTGCTGGATATATTATTCTTGGCTCATAATTTCTTTCAATAGTTTGAATATTTGATTTCACTCCCTTTGGGCTTGTAGAGTTTCTTATTAAAATTCTAATGATAATCTAATCTGCCTTTCCTTACACATTAGTGCTTCCCCCTCCCCTCTTCCATACCATGGCTGCTTTTAGAGTTATTTTTTTGTTACTAGTTTTTGACAGCTTCAATACAATGTGCCTTGGAGAAGGCCTGCTCAGATTGAGGTAATTAGGTGTTCTGTTTGCTTCTTGGATTCAAGGATCCAGTTATTTCCACAGGTTTGGGAAATTCTCCTCACTATTTGTTTTAATAGACTCTGTGTGTCTTTCTCCAACTCTTCTCCTTCTGATATACCCATTAATTTTATATGGCTTTTTCCAATGGAGACAGATATTTCTGGTAGATTCCTTTCTTTTTTTTTAATTTATTGGGGTGACAATTGTTAGTAAAATTACATAAATTTCAGATGTACAATTCTGTATTACATCATCTATAAATCCCATTGTGTGTTCACCACCCAGAGTCAGTTCTCCTTCCATCACCATATATTCGATCCCCCTTACCCTCATCTCCCACCCTCCACCCCCTTTACCCTCTGGTAACCACTAAACTATTGTCTGTGTCTATGAGTTTCTGTTTCTCTTTTTTTTTTTAAACTCTCAAATCTCTCTCCTCTTCCATCTGTGTTATTTCCAGATTTCTATCTTCAATATCCCTCATTGTCTCTTCCATCTGTTCAGCTCTATTTCTTAAGTTGTCTATTTCATTCTTTATATCTTGTATTGAGTTCTTCATCTCCAGAATTTTTTTATTTCAATCTCTTTTGTAAAATATTCATTTGTTGTTGTTGTTGATTTGTTTCTGAATTCATTAAACAGCCTATCTGTGTTTTCTTGCATCTCCTTGAGTTTTTTCAGAACAGTAATCTTGAATTCTCTGTCATTTAAGTCAAATGTTTCAATATCTTTAAATTCATTTTCTGGAAAGTTTCAATTTTCTCTCTGAGCTCTTATTACCGAGGTTATTCATAGCAATTAATGAATTTTTATTTCTCTTCCTGAACATGTACAGGAGTGGTTCTGCAGCAGGTTGATATGAAGAGGTATTTCTTTTGCTTTCCACTGGGTGTTGCTGGAAGGTTTTATTTGTGCTCCTGCTGCAGCCTTTGATTTTCTCTTACACTGTTGCATTTTATTTTCTCTAGTGCTGTTCTGGTTTCTCATGTAATGGGTGGTTTCCTGGAAGGTTGTCTTCTCCGTAAGCAGGTCACCTGGGTCTCAGGGCACTTTGCCTGTGGGGGAATGTGGTGGGCAATAGAGTTATAAGCTTCTGAAACTTTATGATGCCTCTTCAGCCTGATGCAGAGTCTGTATATCTCAACAACTGTGGTTGCCCTCACAGGGATTTGCCCTAAAAGGTGAGGGCAGGGTGGGCTGTGAGAGGTGGCTTGTACATTTGTGGCTCTGAGCAAGAGGACTACCAGCCCAAAGCTCTCTTGCTTCTAAACTTCTTTTTCAATTGCTAGAATTGATCGCTGTGTTCATCTGCGGTTGCGGCTGCAAGACTGTCTCTCCAGTTTTAAGGGCTGTGGATATTCTGCTCTTTAATCTGACACTGCTACAGTTTCTTCTGGAGCCCACTTCTAACACTGGCAGTGTGGGGAGACATCTGAGAGGTTGTCAACCAGTTTCTGTGTCTTTGATTTCTGTTTTCTGCCTGACAGTGAGGGCTTAAACCACAGTTCTCGACCTTCTGTATTTGGTCTTTGCTCTGAGGTCTCTGCCCCAAACAGTGGGATCGCCATATTATATGCTGATCAGGCAGGACTGTGGGTTCCAGGGAGTGTGTCTGCAGCCTGAATTATTCCCTCTCCTGAGACTGCAGTGAGCTCCAGACTGCATCCTGTGACCCACATCTTATGTCTCTGCACTTCCCCCTTCCCTCCTCCCTTGCTCACCAGATGATCCCATGTGCAGATCTCTCAGATGTGCCTTTGTGTTGCTTAGATTATCCTTTGTTGAATTATAGCTATACAGTCTGTTGTAACTTCCAGGGAGATTTCAAGAAATACTTCTCACACTGCCATGTTTGTGATGTAAGACCCAGATTTTCTTTGTATTATCTACCTCATGAACCCTACTATTGTTCCAAACTTGACTTCTTGCATATCTTGGACATACCCATGACTCTAGTCATGCTGCTTTCTTCCAAAGCAAATGCCCTCTTTTTCATACTTGTTTACTAAAATCCTTCCAATTCTATGTTAAATATTGGCTCTTCCGTTCATGCCTTTCCTAAGAGATACATAAGATGAATACCCAAATAAATGGCTTTCATGCCAGGTAAAATAAGATAAGCTGTGTCTCAGACCAAAATAAATCTCAAATGACTATGGAAAATAAAGCTCTCTGAGGGCCATTAATGTCCCTGTCTTTTTCTCCATCATCAGCCCAATTTCTGGCATAGTTTCTGACATAGTAGATACGAAATTAGAATGTGATAAACAAATACTGAATGACCTAGAGAAGGGGAAGATCATATTCCACATAATATGCTTCTTGAAGACAAGAATTTTTTTTTTAATTTATGCTCATGTCCTTTATAGCCCTACATAGTCGATTATCAAGAACTGTTTGTTAAATTTAATGGAAAACATAGTGTCCTATAAACAGTTTCATTACTTGAATACTGATTATATTTGAACTCAGTTTGTACTGGTTCAGTGTCATTAACAAGATGTAGGTCTGGGACAGAATGATGTATTGTTATTTGACTGACAGATTTAGGGAGGATGTATCAAATGAAGCCAATCTGAGGGTTTCATGGAGGTAATTAAAGTCTTCACATGAAGAACATTGAATGGAAAACACATAAAGTTTAAATAAAGTGCTCAGCAAGATGATCAATCCAGGTAAACATTAGTTTTTACTGTCTACCACCTATAAATCATTTCAATGAGTTGTCTGTGAACAGAGAATAGTTTTATTTTGTGTCTTCTGGACCCTGCAACTTGGTCCAACTGTTGTGGAAACAATGAAACAACAAGAGTTCCATTGTGGAGGAGTTAAAACTTAAATTTTGTTGATATTGTTGTTATCTGATGACCTTCATTTGTCTCTTTTTGTTTCCTGTACATGTGCACAGGGCTGTTGTTCTTATTCACTCCATGTTAGACAGCAGACCCTCTATGATCTGGGCTTTTCCCCATATACTCTTTCCAAATCCAAACTGACATAGTACCAGGTCCTCAGAATTCAATGTAAAGAAAGTAAGTGAAGATGATAAGTGGTTTCTTCTGGCTTCCAGTGTGACATACTTGCATTTTAATGGGTTTCTAAAAGCAAAGCCTTTACCCAATAGAAAACCTTAATCAGAGGGGTTTTAAGTGCTAAAGCAGGCTAGGACAAATCAGGACCCTTCAGAGTGCTCCATATGAGCCTGAGTCCTTTGAGGATTAAATGCAGTTACATCAGCCAAGACTCTCAGGAGAAGAATTGACATGTTCACTTGTCATTGGGTTTTTTGGGCATATCTTTAAAGCACTTAGAAGTCATCAAAGACAAGTACAATTACTTGGAGCTAGAGGAAGTTGCTTCAAAGGAATAATGTAGAAAACCCACTTAATCCAGAAGTTTGTAAGCATATGGAACCCATGACTTTAGGAAGTGATGCAGTCAGGAAAGGTCAAGAAGGGCTGAGAGAAATGTTTGGATTCTAGATCCAAGGAAAGGTGCATATACAATGGGCTTAGCCATCAACTTCTTAAAAGGATGTCATAGGTGACATCCTCTTATAGGGTTCCTATTTGGCTGGATGATAGAACCAAGAATAGCATTTCTGATATTCTCATATTAATTCTTTTGGAAACTTCATTTCTTCTTTTTCTCTCCCATTTTAATCTGCCATCTTTTCTTCTCTTTTCTCCTTTGCCTTCCAAATCCAGAGACATTTCAAACATTTTCTCTCCTCATCAGTCCCAGAATTCTGAGCTCCTAGAGCTGCACTGTGCAATATGGTCGCCAGTAGATACTTATGACTACTTAAATATAAATTTAAATTAATTAAAATTTAAAAAATAATAATAATTAAGCTCCTCAGTTGCACTAGAAAAATTTCAAGAGCTCAATAGTCCCATATGGTTAGTGGCTAAGCTACTACAGCTGATATAAAAGATTTCCATGGTTACAGAAATTTCCATTGGACAGCACTTAACCCCATTTCCATTCTCCTCTCTCCCAAAGGCCTAGAAATTAATAAATTTGACAATAGAAATATTTATAATGCATATTATACGAGGCATTGCACTCAGCTCTTTACATATGTAATGTCATTTAACCCCCTCAAAATTCTTATGAGTTTGATACCATGATTATCTTCATTTTATAAATGAGAAAAACAAGTCTCAGAGTGATTAAATAACTTGTCTAAAGCCATATAGTCAGTAACTGGAAGAGTTGGGTCTGGAAGCCAAGCCTGATTTTCAAAGCCCATGCTTTTACCTACTCAACTAGACTGTCTCCCATCAATTCCTCATTCTTCCTCTCAAGTTCATCTTGTCATCATCTTTCTGATATCCCACAAGTAGACGACATTGCTTGTAGAAAGACCCTGGCATTCATCATGTTGTGAGCCCCACAGATTTAACTTGAATATCCCCTTTCTCTCATCTACTACATGGCTATCTCTTCTTACTCACTTTCCCACTTGTCTTTTTCTATCCTGTAGGTGCATATTGTGAAGAATAATGGTGCATTACTGATTTGTTTCTTAAAGTGAACCACACACACACAAACGTTTCTCTAGGTCTAACTGCTTTTCCTCCAGAACTCTCTATGAGCAAAAGTTGGAGAGAAGACAGGTAAAATAGAAGTCCTTCTGGCAACAGTGTCAGTGTTTGAGAAGAGGAAATGTTATTTTGTAAGACTATAAGAACCCTAACCTCCCTCCTACCCAAACCCAGCCCAACTCTATGATCTACTTTGTACTCTGTCTTAAACTAGGGGGAAAATGTCTGTACCTGTCTCCATAATCTCTCTGCCTATATTCATCTGTATATCTGTATTTTCAGTATATTCTCAAACATCCCATAATACTGGAAAATGTATATTTCACTCACAAATTTCTTAAACTAATATTTCCTAAATTAGTGTTCTATGGGATATTGCTATGCAAAATGTTAAAATGTGTTTTATAAGGATAAAAATATTTAATGATCAAATGTGCTTGGGAATTACTGGATCAAAAATGCTTAGCAGATTTCTTTACGGTGGGACTTCTCAAAATCTTGATATAAATTGAGATAAGCCTGCTCAAAATCATTTAATCCCTACCACAGTTTACATGGCCCTACATAAACTGGTCCCTGCCTTCCTTTTCAACATCATGTTGTTACCATGCAAAAGGTCTGGCTGCTCACCACATGAAAACCAAAACTTGAGAGGCTTAGTGGAAAGAAAAAATAGATTTATTCCAAAATGTCAGTATTAAGGGAGACAGTGGACTCCCTGTCACAAAGACTGACTTCCTGCTCTTAATACCACCAAAAGGTTTTATATGCATGCAAGGAGAGGTACAAATAAAGAAAAAGGAGAAGTTGGCCAGGCAACTTCAGGAAAAAAAAAATTCCCAGAGGCTGATGTTCCTCAGAGTCAGGAGTGGATCTTATACAGATGCAAAAACCTCTCCCAAGTCACCAAGCCAAGCTTGCATTCAGCCAGCCAAAAGTAAACAGAACCATTGAAACTGGTGGGTGTGCATAATAAATGCATAACAAATAGAGTCATTAAGGTTTGGAGGGAGGGAAGAAAAAACAAAAACAAGCTTTCAAAAAGTCTCAAGCCAACTCATAAGGTCAAATTGAATTACATCAGAGAATTAAATCTCAACATTGAAGGTATAGGGTCACCTTTACAATCTGGGACCTCTCTTTCCCTTAACGTTTGGCTCCAACCACTTCAGCTTTTTTGCTCTTCCTTGAACACACTAATTTCTTTCTTGCCTCAGGGCATTTCAGATCAATACCTCTTTGGAGAGCCCCTCCTTCATGATTCTATCTAAAGTTGTTCCAACACATCCCCCTGCCACTCTCAATCTCATCACTTTGTTTTATTTAATTCAAAACATTTATTATCTAAGGTTATCTCATTTACTTATTTATTGACTTGTATATTTTCTGTCTCTTTAGTTAGGATGTTAGCTCCATTAGGCAAGGAACTTATCTGCCTTATTTACCATTCTATCTCCAGATTCTCCAATAGTGCCTGAAACACAGAGTGATCAATAAACATTTGCTAAATTCAAGTTGTAAATAGTCATTTAAATTGTAAATAACTGAAATTATTAACATTGCTTGAAATTACAAATAACGTCTACCTATGTAGAAAATGATATAAAAATTTCCCAGAACTTATTTGAACAATTTCCTCTCTCCAACACACACTTAAAATTAACTCTGGACTCATGCTCCACAGTACACAAATTGGAAAATGATGACCAAAATTTTTTTGAGGATTTACTTTTTGAATTTTGAGGGTTAATAATGTCTTATAAAATTGATAAGGACCTAAAGAATTTTGACGAAAAAGCAGTCACAGTTCATATCCAAGAATAAAAGCCAGCAATTTATTTCCTTTCTTCCCACTTTTCCACCCTCTGCCCAATCCAATGCTTACATAAAGTTTCTCCACAGAAAGTTAGCAGAAATATTTTTTAAAAAAGTAAAAGGAGATAGCAATAGGTAGCATTTTTGGGGGGTGATCTGTTAACAGATTCTATTAGGGACAAGGAAGTAAAATCAGAAGGGTCACTCCACTTTCTCAAAATGTCAGTGAAATGAAGTAGCAATGTCGAGCAACCCTACCTGCAGGCACTTAGGAGGAGACTGTAACTAACAGGAATAACAAGCCAGCACACAAACAGTTTTAATTTCATCTTGTGAACAGAATGTGGCCAGACAGATGTGTGGTCCAGTGTGATAATTACCAGTGTTTGCTTGGAATATAAACTATCTTGTCTTCTTCTTCATTTTATTTCCCAGTGAATGGGTTTAAAGAGTCATCTTTGAGATTTTAGTTAGGCTTTCTGCTTTTCTTCCAAGGACACTAATTAAATATTTGATGAAATTCTGGAAATTGACTTTTAATTCTGATATGCAAGCAGACTGCTTAGTCATAAGTCAGAAAAAACATACTTACACAATGAGAAGGGTCTCTTACTCAATGTAATGTCAAAATTAACGCTAATTTGATTTTTTAAAAGGAGGGGGTCAGATTGTAGAAATTATAGGCCAGTGATATTGACATCAATCCTTAGTAGAAATCTTCAGTGAATTCATAAAGAAATGGGCTGCAGACACTAAGAAAAGGCAGTGGTGATCACAATGGCCTAGTATGGCTTCACTAAATGTTAGATTATGTCAACCTAATTCCATTTCATTTGTTTAATAACAAGCAAAGGAATATCACAGTAATTGCATGTAAGCTCTACCACTAGACTTCAGGTTTAAAATCATAGTGATGGAGAAACTGACCTAAAATGGTGGCCTGAGTGGAGAGAGAAGTCCCCAGCCTAAGCCTCAGCCCACTTCCGCTTAATCCCCTCCAAGCCACACCCCAAGCCAATCACCAGAGGACACCTACCCCTTTCCAACTCAAGGAAGTCCCCAACCCATAAAAACTTGCTCAAAACCTTGCTAGGGGCTCAGTCTTTGGGAAGGATCCCACTGAGCCCGCCGGCTTAATAAAGCTGACCTTCCTAACTCTCTGAGTGCCAGTCCTGGCATCCGTAACATTTTGGTTCCCTGACCAGGAAACCCAACTGTGCTGGCTCCTTGAGCCACCAGTTTGGGCGAGAGCAGGCCATAGGGTGGTGGGAGAGCCAAGATGGGGCTAGGCGCTTCCTGCTGATTTCAGCAGACCCGGGACCGGCAACCTCCCACCAGCTCCGGTCCGTGACTCCCTGCTGGACCCCCAGTAGAGAGAAAGGACAGACAGTCAACCAGGACATTGGACACAGTAAGACCCTAGGGCCCGGACCCAGTTAGGCCTGCCTAAGGGCAGAAGGGGAGCCTGATCACCTCCCGCTCAGTCCCACTTTGGACTCTAGTTAGGGTTGTTCTGGGGGAGATTGTCTTTCCTTCCTGTGTGTGCTTGGTCCCAAATGGGATTCTGTGTGGATCCATGGCCTGTCAGCTACAGAGCCCGAGTGAGCCCCAACCTGAGTTCCATGGTAGTGTCGTACGGCATAACGGTGATTCACACTGTTGGAGTGCGACCGGGCGCAGGGCTTATATGGGCAAAGCTTAGCCAAGATGTACCCAAAGTTCCCGCAAGGGACACGGCCAGGCAGGTGCCTGATTGAGAACCTTCCTTGTCTACGTGACACCAAACATCATGGGAGGGAGTCAAGGGAAGTCCACAGTTCTAGACTGCATGTTAAAGAATTTCAGGAAGGGTTTTGGAGGCGACTATGGGGTCAAAACTATCCCCAGACGTCTCCACACTTTATGTGAACTGGAATGGCCAAGTATTGATGTGGGATGACCCTCAGAAGGCACTCTTGACCTCCCCACAATTTGCTGAGGCTACATATTTGTCACCGGGACCCCAGGACATCCAGACCAGTTCCTTTACATTGACTCATGGTTGGAAATAGCCCGAACACTTCCTCCTTGGGTACGGTCCTGCTCCAATAGTAAGGGACAGTCCAGAGACCTCGTTGCACGGAACCCACGAGGCCATACCCAGAAAGACAAGACTAAGACCATTTACCAGGGAGATACCAATGAAAAGCCGCCACCACCTCCCTACGCCTCCCTACAGCCAATGGCTGGTGCAGCCTCGCTGCTTCCAGACACTCCGCTTCCAGCCTCAGCCTCCCGGTGGTCCCAACCCAACCAGACCGGAGCCCGACTTCATAGGGTTAGCAGGAATCAAGTCGGACTGAGGAGGACCTGGCTCATTCGACCTCGGCCCCCACGAGCCCACGGTTGACTTAGATATAGGGGGCCAAACAGTAATTTTTATGGTAGATACCGGAGCAGAACACTCAGTGGTCACCATGCCAGTGGCACTGCTTGGGGACCGCAGAGTCACCATAATGGGAGCCACAGGGGATCAAGCTAAGAACCAGCCATTGTGCCAGGCTCAGACTTGTAAATTAGAAGGACACACCGTGTCACATGAGTTCCTCAACTTACCAGAATGCCCAATCCTTCTCCTGGGACACAACCTCCTTACCAAGTTAGGAGTGCAAATCTCCTTCGAACTATCAGGCCAAGCTACCATGTCACTGCAGCCCCCATCTGAGGGACATATTCGGTCTATCACCACTCCAAGGGAAAAAGAATGGAGGATTTATGGGACCGGCAGTATAGAACAGAACCGGGAAGCATACAGGACCAATTTCCCAGAGGTTTGAGCTGAAAATAACCCACCTGGGCTAGCAAAACATGAGGCCCCAGTTCTGGTGGAACTGAGACCCAGAGCCCAACCCCAAGGGCTACACAAATACCCCATCTCCAGGGAAGCTTGGGCAGGAATTCAAAACACCTCGCCTGTCTCAGAGCAGCAGGGATACTTGTACAGTGCCAGTCGCCATGGAATACGCCCCTCCTGCCTGTAAGGAAGTCCAATGGAGAATACTGGCCAGTACAAGATTTAAGAGCAGTAAACCAAGCCACAGTCTCTCTACATACACCTACACCCCATAGTCCAAAATCCGTATACCCTCCTCAGTCAGCTGCCCCTAGAGCCTGGATGGTTCACCTGCCTGGACCTGAAAGATGCATTCTTCTTCATTTAATTGGTGCCCCAGAGCCAATCACTGTTCGCTTTCGAATGGACTGAACCTGATACTGGCCAGCAGCTCCAGCTGACATGGGCTTGGCTCCCACAGGGCTTTAAAAACTCCCCAACCCTCTTTGGGAAAGCACTAGCCTCAGATTGAGCCACCTTCCCTTGAGGAGAATACCGCTGCACTCTATTGCCATACATGGATGATCTGCTCCTAGCCTGTGTCACCGAAACCAAGTGTCAAACCGCGACACGGGCACTCCATTCCCACTTAGCCGAGATGGGGTATAGAGTCTTCTGGAAGAAAGCCCAGCTCTGCAGAGAACAAGTACAATACTTGGGCTTTATCATCCCCAAAGGACAGAGGGCCCTCAGCACCGAGTGGAAGAAAGTCATCACTTCCCTCCCTCGGCCCACCAACCGGAGAGCACTCCCTGAGTTCCTCTGGGCCGCCGGCTTCTGCTGGATCTGGATCCCTGGCTTTTCGGCAATAGCTTGGCCCTTATATGAGGCTCTCACTGGTCAAGAAAAGGCCCCCGTGCTATGGACAGAAGATCAAGAACGCGGCTTCCAGCAGCTCAAGAGCTCACTTGAACAGGCCCCAGCCCTCGGGTTACCTGATGCTGAGGGGCCATTCCACTGTTTCGTCGGTGAAAGAGATAAAGTAGCCTTAGGACTGCTGGCCCAAACAGTTTGACCATGGCTCCGTCCCATCACCTAACTCTCAAAGAAACTAGACCCAGCAGGTTGGCAACCACGCCTGCGGGCCCTAGCAGCCACTGTGATTCTCATCAAAGAGGCAGATAAGCTTACCTTAGGCCAGAGACTCATAGTTAAGGTACCCCACGCAGTCACCACCTTAATGAACAGTCAAGGACCCCAATGGCTGTCAAATGCGTGGCTGACTCAGTATCAAGGGCTACTCCTGGAAAACCCTCGGAAGTCGTTAGAAACTGTGCGCACCCTGAACCCAGCCATCTTCCAGCGAACTGAGGCAGGGGATCTAGAACATGACTGTATAGAAGTTATCAATGAGGTCTACACCACCAGACCCGATGTCCGGGACAGCCCACATCCTAACCCAGACCTTACTCTGTATACTGACGGCAGCAGCTTCCTGAGGGTCGGAAAACGTCACACGGGGTGTGTGGTAACTACCACAGATGAGGTACTCAAGGCAGGGGCACTTCCATCGGGATGGTCGGCCCAACAGGCAGAACTATGGGCACTAATAAGAGCACTTACTCTATCCGAGGGCCGAAAAGTCAACATGTACACCGACTCTCGGTATGCCTTTGCAACCGTCCATATCCATGGGGCTATATACAAAGAAAGAGAGGCCTTCTGACTGCGGAGGGAAAAACTATTAAAAATAAACAAAAAATGCTTAAGCTCCTACAAGCCATTGGGCTTCCCTAAGAGGTTGCAGTTATCCATTGATGGGGTCACCAGAGAGGCAACGAGCCCTCAGCAGTTGGGAACAAGCTCGCCGACACCATGGCCAAATTAGCGGCGATGGGAAGCTCTAGTGAACTACTCTTGGTCACTAACACTACCACCACGTCACTCCCACAGTACACAAAAGAGGAACTCAGATGGGCAAAGTCAGAAGGGGCCACCAGATTGCCACAAGGGTGGTGGCAACTGCCCGACAGAAGACTTCATCTCAGCCCTGCTAGGTCCTCAAGTAACAGCTGAATATCACAAATTAACCCACTTAGGAAAAACTGCTCTCGAGGGCCTCCTAGCCAAAAACTTCTACATTAGCCAGCTGTCAGCTCTTTGCAAGTCAATCGGAGAACACTGCCTCACTTGTGCAAAGAACAGTCCAAAGTCTGGCCCTAGTCCCATCCCTGGGATTCGGAAAAGCAGTACCGCACCCTTTAAGGACCTCAAAGTCGACTTCACTGACATGACAAACTGCCACGGTACTAAGTACTTGCTAGTCCTGGTCTGTACCTTCTCCAGGTGGGTTGAAGCTTTCCCCACTCGGACTTAGAAGAGCCGCAAAGTAGCCAAGGTCCTCCTTAGGGAGATTATCCCCCGCTACGGGATTCCACTTTCTATCCACAGTGACAATGGGCCATCCTTCATAGCAGAACTCCTCCAGATGGTAACCAGAGCCATGAGCATCAACTGGAGACTCCATACAGCACACCAACCACAAAGCTCAGGGAAAGTTAAACACATGAACCATACACCCAAGGAGACATTAGCTAAACTCCACCAGGGGACCTCCCTAGGGTGGGTGGACCTCCTACCGCTAGCTGTTCTTTGGGCGTGCTGCACCCCTGGAAAATCTGGATTCTCTCTCTTCGAAATTATGTTCGGGAGGCTCCCTCCCCTGCTGACCAGCCTCCCTGGTGACATTCACCAGCTGGGGTTCTCCAGCCTCCAAAACCAGATGGTGTGCTAGGCAAGGTCCTCACAGATGTACGGGCTTATATTCTGGAAAGGGACCCCATTTCTCTCGGGGCCGTGGTACACCCCTTTACCCTGGGAGATCAAGTCTGGGTCAAAGATTGGAAGCGCGAGCCTCTCTGACTCCAGTGGACAGGCCCTCACTGTTATACAGCCCTAACTATTATACTTGTCATTCCCCCCTGTTCTTAAAGTTTCAGGCATCGCTCCGTGGATCCATCACACTCTGAATAAAAGAGCCCAGCTGGAGGATGACACCTGGATCGCCCAGCCTGACCCGGCCCATCCACTCCATCTGACCCTCAAGAAACAGCCGGAACCTCGCTGTCTTCCACCTGGCCTCTGTCTTCACTGTCATTGGACTCCTACTATTTCTAGGCTTTACTGGTCCTCTTGGCACCTACCCCTAGCCTGCCCCTCCTCACGATCCTTCTCCATGCTACCATCGCGCCATGCATAGTTAACGCTGTCATACATTTCATAGAGACCTCTGTCACCCGTCGGGCTACAGCCCGGATCCTTGCCCTGTGGGGTTATTGTCCTCTTAGCTAATATGATGATCTCTAAGTTGTTACCACTTACAGTCATCAACAGGGGGGACATGATGGAGAAACTGACCTAAAATGGTGGCCATAGCAGAGAGAGAAATCCCCAGCCTAAGCCTCATCCCACTTCCGCTTAATCCCCTCCAAGCCACAACCTGAGCCAATCACCAGAGGACACCTACCCCTTTCCAACTCAAGGAAGTTCCCAACCCATAAAAACCTGCTCCAAACCTTGCTAGGGGCTCAGTCTTTGGGAAGGATCTCGCTGAGCCTGCCGGCCTAATAAAGCTGACCTTCTTAACTCTCTGAGTGCCACTTGGGTTCTTTCCGGTCCTGGTATCTGTAACAATAGCTCTACCACTTATTAGTTGTGGAATCTCAAACAACTGATATCATGACTCAGTTCTCCAGTTTTCTGATCTATAAAATCAAAATAGAAGTAGCTTTATTTCATAGGATTGTTGTGAGGGTAATATGTGCTTATGTATGTAAAAGTTTTGGAATAATATTTAAGGACTTTAGAGCATTATCTAGCAATTGATCAATATGTATTAGCTATTGTTATTTGGGTGCCTGGAACGTGAGCTGTACAGCAATAGTGGTAGATGGTTCCATAGGTAGTTGAATAACTCCAGTGCAAACATAATAATTAATTAATTAATGTCAATCAAAAAGGGAATTTCTAATTTTGTTCTGTTCATCATTTTAATCAGTAAAATTGTTGAATATATAGACAGCATGCCTATTAACTCAGTAGATATTAAAAGTTTTTAAAAGATGGGGTGAAATTATAATAATAGCTCATTTAGTAAGTGTAAATTTTAAGTCCTAACTCTTGGGTTTCAAATCAATGGTACAAATGTACGGGGCATAATATCTGGTCTAACAGAATATTTAGAAATAATTATTAGTGTTAGGTGTACAAAACAACATAGTGATTAGACATTTATATAGCTCACAAAATAATAACCTCAATAAATCTATGATCCACCTGACACAGAATCCCAGAGGATTATTTGACTATATGATCAATATGATTCAACATTGATCAGCCATGCTAATGGGGCCTTAGGCTACACTGATACAAATGTACTACACAGAACAAGAGGGGTGCATTGGCCCAGCCAGTCCTCTGTTAACATTTGGTCTGATGTCATATTTTAAGAAGCATTTGACCACTGGCCAACATTTTTTTTTTTTTTATTAATTAGTTTCAGGTGCACAAGACAAAGCAAAACTTAGACATTTATCATTTATATCCCTCACACTGTGTGAACCCCCCTCCCCCCATCCACTATCCCTCTGTACGTTCCCAAAACCTCTCACCTTCCCCTTATCCCCACCCCCCTGCCCATCTAGCAACCCTCAGTTTTTCCTCCATGTTTCCAAAACTGTTTCTGATTAGTTCATTCACTTATTCTTTTCTTTAGATTCCACATATAAGTGAGATCATATGGTATTTGTCTTTCTCTTTCTGACTTATTTCACTTAACATAATGTTCTCTAGGTCCATCCATGTTGTTGCAAATGGTAAGATTTCTTTCTTCTTTATGGCTGCGTAATACTCCATTGTATAAATGTACCACAGTTTCTTAATCCAGTCATCTACTGATGGGCATTTCGGTTGTTTCCAGGTCTTGGCTATTGTATATAGTGCTGCAATAAACATAGGAGTGCATAAAGATTTTTGAATTGGAGTTTTGGATTTCTCCGGATAGATACCTAGGAGTGGGATTGCTGGATCATAAGGTAGTTCCATTTTCAGATTTTTGAGATATCTCCAAACTGTTTTCCATAGTGGCTGCACCAATCTGCATTCCCACCAACAGTGCACCAGCGTTCCCTTTTCTCCGCATCCACGCCAGCACTTGTTGTTTGTTGATTTATTGATGATAGCCATCCTGACTGGGGTGAGGTGGTATCTCATTGTGCGTTTTATTTGCATTTCTCTAATGGTTAGTGAGGTTGAACATTTCTTCATATGTCTGTTTGCCATCTGTGTGTCCTTTTTAGAAAAATGTCTCTTCATGTCCTCTGCCCATTTTTTAATTGGGTTGTTTGTTTTTTTGGAGTTGAGTTGAGTGAGTTTTTATAAATTTGTGATATTAACCCCTTATCAGATATATCATTGGCAAATATCTTTTCCCAATCAGTAGGATCCCTTTTTGTTTTATTGATGGTTTCCTTTGCTGTGAAAAAGCTTTTTAGTTTGATGTAATCCCACATGTTTATTTTTCCTCTTACTTCCCTCGCGCGAGGGGGTATATCAGTAAAAATCTTACTCCGGGTAATGTCTGTGAAGTTTCTTCCTATATTTTCTTCTAGGAATTTTATGGTTTCAGATCTTACATTTAAATCTTTAAGCCATTTTGAATTTATTTTTGTATGTGGTGTAAGGAGGTGATCCAGCTTCATCTTTTTGCATGTGTCTGTCCAAGTTTCCCAGCACCATTTATTGAATAGACTGTCTTTACCCCACCGTACATTCTTGCTTCCATTGTCATAGATTAAGTGGCCATATAGGCATGGATTTATTTCTGGACTCTCTATTCTGTTCCATTGATCTATGGGTCTGTTTTTATGCCAGTACCATGCTGTTTTGATTACTGTAGCCTTGTAGTATAATTTGAAGTCAGGTATTGTTATACCTCCCACTTTGTTCTTATTTCTCAAGATTGTTGAAGATATCCGGGGTCTTTTGTTATCCCATATAAATTTTAGGATTATATGTTCTATTTCTGTGAAAAATGTCGTTGGTAGTTTGATAGGAATTGCGTTGAATATATATATTGCCTTAGGCAGTATGGACATTTTAACTATATTAATTCTTCCTATCCATGAACATGGTATGTGTTTCCATCTATTTGTATCTTCTTTCATTTCTTTCTTCAGTGTCTTATAATTTTCTGAGTACAGATCTTTTACTTCTTTGGTTAAATTTATTCCCAGGTATTTTATAGTCTTTGGAGCAATTGTAAACGGAATTGCTTTTTAATTTCTCCTTCTGATGTTTTATTATTGGTATATACAAATGCAACTGATTTCTGAATATTAATTTTGTATCCTGCTACTTTACTAAATTCATCTATCAGCTCTAATAGTTTCTTGGTGGAGTCTTTAGGGTTCTCTAAATATAGTATCATATCATCTGCATATAATGACAGTTTTACTTCCTCCTTACCGATTTGGATGCCTTTTATTTCTTTTTCTTGTCTGATTGCTGTGGCTAGAACTTCCAGCACTATGTTGAATAGAAGTGGAGAAAGTGGGCAGCCTTGCCTTGTTCCTGATTTTAAGGGGAATGGTTTTAGTTTTTCCCCATTGAGTATGATGTTAGCTGTGGGTCTATCATATATGGCCTTTATTATGTTGAGATATGATCCCTCTATTCCCACTTTCTTAAGGGTTTTTATCATGAATGGCTGCTGAATTTTATCAAATGCTTTTTCTGCGTCAATTGATATGATGGCCAACATTTTTTGATGATAGAAACTATGTTTTAGTCATTGTTGTATCTCTAATACATAGCAAAGTGCTTAGAATGTTAGAAATGCTCATGAAATGTTTGATTAATTAAAAAAAATAACCAAGTATACCACATCCATAAAATAGGACCAAGATCATGTATGTGATTTAAGAAAAATTTGAAAACACTGAAGCTGTTAAGCCTGGGGACACATGATAAGCTATCTTCAGATACTGCTATGTAGAAGAGGTGTTAGACTTTTTCTGTGTAGTCTGAGGTAAGTTTTAAAACTAACAGATTTCAGCTAAATCTGGTAATATTTATATAGTTTATTGAGTACTTTATCATACATCATTTTATGTGATTTTTATTTTTATACCTACCCTATGAGGTAGTTACTACTGGGATTTTACCCTAATATAATAGAAAATAGTACTAGTTAACACTTATATTGTGCTTACTATGTGGCAACCACTTAGCACATATAAACTCATTGACATTTTACTACACTGAGTTAGTTACTCTTATTATAAGGTACACCTTACAGGAAATCAACATGAAGCATGGAGGGGTGAAGTAACATGCCCAAGATCACACATCTAGCAACGGCAGAGCCAAGGTTTTATTCCCCTCAGTCTGGGCTTCAGTTCACTCTCTTAACTGTTATATCACACTGCCTTTCATGTTATCACTGAGTTGCAGATAGATCAAGTGGCTTGCTTAAGATCATACAGCTAGAAAGTGGCAGTAAGGACCTAAATTGTGACTAATGATCTGGTGCTCTTTCCACTACCACTAGATTTTTCTCCTATTGGATGAAATTTTGACTTTTTAGAGCTATTCAACATGTGATCAGGTGCAGAGGTTGGAGACCTACCTATGAGACAACCTGTGGAGAGGGTGCCTATGTAGAGTGTAAAAGGTACTTCAATGATCATTAAGTTTTATCCCAAGTTAAGATTCTATGAGTCCATGAACACAATATTTCAGGAATAGTAGAGGGAGTCTGCTGAGGAGAACAAGATGATGAGGGCAGTTCAGACTGTACCATGACAAGAAAGTATTTCTCGAAATGTGGTGCCCAGAATATCTGTCAGAATAATCTAAGTCATTTTTTTTTCTGTTGCAGGTTTCCAGGTTTCTCCTGAGTTACTGAACCTATTTTGGGGGTAGGGCAAACATGCCAAGTTATTCTTGTTGACACAAATTTTGAGAACTCATTTAGAGTTGACCAGGGACATTTTAGCAAGAGTCTTCAAAGTCATACTAAGGAAAACAAAACAAAACAAAAAACTGGTTTTAAGGAAAAAGTAATATGAAAAGGCTTTTTGATTAAGAAGTTCACTCCAGTTATAGTGAGAAAGATGGGCAAGAGAATGGTGAAAATAGAGGTGAAAGTAATAGACAGGTATCTATTTTAGTAATCCAGGCAAGATATATTTCCAATCACAGAATATTAGTTATAGATAGGGTGTTTTTTTAAACTAAATTTTATTGGGGTGACAATTGTTAGTAAAGTTAACAAAGATTTCAGGTGTACAATACTGTAATACATCAGCTATAGATCACATTGTGTGTTTACCACCCAGAGTCAGTTCTCTTTCCATCACCATATATTGGATCCCCTTTACCCTCATCTACCACCCTCCTTCCCCCTTACCCTCTGGTAACCACTAAACTATTGTCTGTCTCTATGAGTTTTTGTTTCTTCATTTATTTGCCTTGTTCTTTCATTGTTTTCAGTTTTATATACCACATATAAGTGAAATCATATGGTTCTCTACTTTTTCTGTCTGACTTATTTTGCTCAGCATTATAGTCTCAAGTTCCATCCATGTTGTCACAAATGGTACTATTTCATCTTTTCTTATGGCAGAATAGTATTCCATTGTGTATATATACCACATATTCTTTATCCAATCATCTGTCAAACGACACTTTGGTTGTTTCCATGTCTTGGCCATCTTAAATAAAGCTGCAGTGAATATTGGAGCACATATATCTTTACAGATAAACGTTTTCAGAATTTTGGGTTAGATACCCAGGAGAGGGATTGCTGGGTTTTATGTTTATTCTATCTCAGATTGGTATTATAGCCAGAGACTCTAAAATCCCTGGTTCTTTCCCATTCAGTGACTCATCGCTTCTTGCAGGGCTCTGTAACAAGAAGCCTATTTGGAAAGAAAAGTAATCAAATGGGAATCTAATTACTATTCCATTAATAGCTGAGCAAGAACTCAATAATCATTGAATAAAACTAAATGGGATGATAAGGCTTAAGATGGAGACTCAATAGAGTATCTTAATCACTTCCACTTCCTAATCCTAATCTTGGGAGTTTTGGACTTAGATGTGCCTGCTTGGGGCAGGGGTTAAGCAGAGAGTGAATGAGAGAGAGAAGCCAGATCTCAAGAATGGTCCTAAGCCCATTGACCCAACTGGCTACAGGGAGTGGCATAGAGAAAATACAAAAAAGAATGCCAAGTTTTTTCATGAGGAAGAAATGTTGTGAGAAAGAGGAAGGTATGGAAGAAGAGGAAAACTTGAATCTTCATCAACAATATAGACCTTTTCTAGAAGTACAAGTAAGAGAGTGTTCTGAATAGGTTCTGGAACAATAACTATATCCACTATTCAAATGTGACACAAGCTATGTTTCAGACTTTGAATGATAAGCATATCAACTCCTCTTCCCTTGTGGCGGCACTGTTAAGGGAACAGAAAAGAGGCAGAAATTTGGAGAGAAGGGTGGAATTTCCCTTTACAACACTCAAAACAAGGAAGCTTTTATTGTATTGTGACAGTATGTTCTCTAGGTCCTGGCCATGGTTCTAGCAAAAGGCATCAGGAAGAAAGCAGGGGGATTGTTTAGATAATGTGGATAGATCCTTTTGAGCTAGTATCTCACTAGAGAAAGTAGAAGTTTGTCTATTGAGTTCCTCAAGAAGCGTTTCCAATCATTATCCTGTGGAACAAGAATAAGCCAGCAGCTATTCTACATGACCTATTCAACCAGAGTTTTGCATTCCTTTTCACCAAATTCAACCACTGTGAGAAATCAGGATGCAGGCCCAAGTCACCTTTCCCTTCAGTGACATTACAGAAAATGTCCCCCTCTGTTCCCTTTACTCTTTGCCATCTGTTGACTAAAATATATCACTTTTTACCAGAGAGAAGATCTCGATCTCATGTTCCTTTTGTGAATTGGGCTGCAGTGGTTTGAAGCTGCATCCAAATCCAACCCCCAATCCAAATTCCACCAACAAGTTTTCTTTCTTGAGAAAATCGTCTTCTCAGGCCTGAGCCTCAGAATCATTGCAGCCTAATCAGCTTGTCATCCCTTAGTGCCACATATTCTTCTTTGGCAAGCATTCATTTTGGGGGCCATCCTGTTAAACTCATAATGCCATCTCCATTGAACTCATTCTTATAAGAAGAAAATAGGGGGCTATAGAAAACTTATTTTTAAATTGAAGTTAAGTAGTTTTGTCACATTTTAAATGTCAGACAGAACTGTTCCACAGCACAAATCTGCCAAGTCTATGCAGGCGGCTGTTTTCAATAGGACTATTTGTGCCCTATTGTACTAATCTTTTTTTAAACACACACCTTGCTGCAAAAGGCCAAGAACACCCACACAAGCAGTGGGCACTGTTACTTTTTTCTTTCCCCAAGTGGATGAATAGGCGCTTATTCCATTTGGAGTGTTGCACTGTGAAGTGTTTCCCAATCATTTTCTTTTCTTGATGGACATTGAGCCTTCTTGAGACACAGCAAGCAACAGACCCTGTACTCAACCACATGGCCATCTACTCCTCCAGCCATCTGCCCATCTATCTGCCTCCTTTTGATCACCCTCCCCTCTTCCTCCACATAGAGTAGATCTTCAATTCAAGAATGATTAGAAATTGCATGCAGTGAATGAGTGTGGGGACTGTCTGGTGAATTAGAACTCCCTGTTTGTTTGTTTTTTTTCAACCATGAATGCTGAAAATCTTCCTATTATGTACACTTTTTCACCTTAGCAAGATGCAGTCTAGTTACCAACAATGGAGTGACCTTTGATAATTTGTAAAGTCTTTAGGACAGTATCTGACCTTAGTAAAGCAGTATGCCTGTTGGTTTAGAACTCAGAATCTGAAGTCAAATGACATAGGTCCTGGCTCCTCCACTTATTAGCTATGTAATCCCAGAAAAAGTTACATAACCTCTGTGAGGCTCAGTTTCTTCATCTGTAAAATGGAGCTAATAATACCTACCTCACAGTGTTGTCATGATGATGAAATGACATATCTGTCAAGTCCCTGGCAGTGTCTTCCATATAATAAATAAATACTTGTTGTATATTGTTTTTAGTAACTGGAAGTGTTCAATAAAATGTTAGCTGTAAACAACATTATTTATTATTTAATTTTATTATCCTTTAAGCCCTATGTCTTCATCCTGCCAATCAGTGCCTACTGATTCTGCATCTATCTTAGACAATCAACAAATATATGGGGGTTTCTATAACTATGTGGGTATAAAAGTTTACCTGGGATAGTACAGAGAAGGTTGACATATTCCTAGCCCTAAATGAGCTTACAGTGTACATGGGTAGATAAAATATCTGCATCAACAAATAAATCTAATACTCATAATATTAAAGTCCCAGATACGTGATCAAGATGCAGTAAGATATTGGAGTTCAGGGAAAGTGAATATTAATATGGGCTTGGCTAAAGATTGAGCTATGGACCATGACTAATAAAATGAAAAAGGACAATAATGATGATGATATATCCTATTTGTTTGAATCGCTAATATGGGCTAGATGTCTTACATGCATTATCTCATTTAACCCACATAATATTCCTAAAAAATAGGTGACATTATCATCCTCAATTTCAGGTGAGGGAACTAAGGTTTAGAGAAACTATTAATATGAAACTTTGCCTAAAGGCGGGGGAGGTGAGACAAGCAAAGGCACATAGGAACTGGTGTTTAGGGATCAATTAAAGGAACATCTGACCGGTATAGAAGATATATATATATATATATATATATATATATATATATATATATATATATATATATGGAGAAGAGCCTGGAAAGTTAAACTGGGGTCTGATTGTGAAGGTCCATATAAGCCAGGCCAAGATCAGTCTGGCACCAAGAAAGGAGATGGGGATCAATTTGTGTGGTGTTAAGACACCCCTTGTGAGTGGTCTCTAACTAAACCTTTAATTTAGGTGTTGGTTTTGTGAAAAGCGATTATATTAATAATGCCATTTGTTTGAAGTTTTGAGGTAGATTTTGTTTATTTAGGGGTCACCTGAGAATGTGTGTACATGTGGGAAGCAAGAGAGATTCAGACCACTCAATATGCCTTGACCTACTAAGAATGTTTACTAAGGATATTTCTGTAATGCACCAAGACATCTTTGTACCCAGTCTGGGATCTGGTGGTGCATGTCTCTCAGTGTATGTTGGTGAGAATCATGAAAATGATTTGGATTTCTTCTGATTAACAAAGAACTTCAGGATCTCTTCCAACATAGTGTTTAAAAACTTGAGAAAATGCCACATACATAACGTAAGCAGTTCATAATTTGCAAAATAGTTGACTACCAAAAGTTCATTTATCAAACATTTTTTTTTTATAACTTGGGACACTCTATACCTTGAAAACAATGCTATATAAAGTGCTACTTAATTTTTCTGCACAATGGAGATGATGATTCTTTTTGAGAACCTTATGTACAGTAGGAATTTGATAGCTGGCAGTAATTATGCTTTCAAAGGTCTAAAAGAGGCATTAGTCAGAAGATGTTGGTCTGGACAGTAGGTAAAGTTGAATACTTCCCATGTAATATACCATTGTCCATTTATTTTTTAAAAAATTAAAAGACTTTTAGAGAAATTCCTGGTTGCATAAGGATATATCCAAATACACCAAGCTATGTAAGTAAACACAGCTTCAGCAGATCAATGTGATGAGATGCTTTTTTAGAATAATTTCTTTCTAGCTTATGCAGTAGTTCTCCCTTATCCATGGTTTTTCTTTTCATGGTTTCAGTTGCACAGTTTGAAAGCATTAAATGAAAAATTTCAGAAATAAACAATTCATAAGTGTTGTCAAGCAGCAGCCTAACCGTCTGTCCCCTCGTGCCTATCCCTAAATAAAGAAGTCTGTGAGACTGTTCCTTTCAGGGACTTTGCTTCACCTTTGTGCTTACACTTCATGTCACTCTGTTTGGCCAAAAGATGGTGGTCAGCCAATAACAGGTAGATTCCTCATGGGAGGAAAACTCAAGCCAGGCAGAACCACGTGGGGACCACCAGAAGAACTCACGGGGTCCATAGAGGTGGGCATAGACCCCAACCTTCCCCCGGCTAAGGAGAGCTTCTGCCTATGTGGCTATATTCCTTCCCACAACCTGCTTGGGAAGTGAGTCAATGATGTGATAACATCAGTTCTCCTTCCAGTCTTATCAATAAGTTTCAGCATAAAGGATTTGTCCCTGGGGAGGCACATACCATAATTGTTAAGACATCATGGGACTTTCTAGTCCGCCTGTTTGCAGGCAAGGGTGATTGATTTAAATCAGTTTTCTGGTGTGATGTATGAGACTCACAGACCATGGGGAAAACAATACTGCTTCCTTGTGTGTATATCAATAAAAGCCAGAAGGTGGCCCGATTCAGGGATCTCAGTCCTTTGAGGCTGGGAGAGCTTTGGCCCCCTGTTTCATAACTTTCTTGGTTTCTGTTTCTTAATCCTTTGCCGCCCCTTCTCATTCTCTCACTGCCTGTGTTGCGCTGGATGCGACACATAAGTTTAAAAAAGTGTCCACTGAACATGGTAAAAGGAGGTTAGTAAAAGTAGATTTAAAGGAGTGATGATAATAGGAGCTTACTTAAGTGTACTGAAGATTGAATGTATAGACACAGTACAGATAACTCATTCATCAAGTGTGGAATTAAGAGGAGGAAAGTGATACAGGACAATTGTTAGAAGGCATTATGGGTTCACTTGTGTCCCCCAAAAGGATAGGTTGAAGTCCTAATCCTCAGTACCTCAGAATGTGACCTTGTTTGGAAATTGTCAGTGCATATATAATTAGTTAAGATGCAGTCATACTGGAGTAGGATCACCCCTTAATCAAACATGATAGGTGTCCTTATAAGAAGAAAATGCCAAGTGAAGACAAACACACACAGAAAGACTGTCATGAGAAAGCAGAGGGAGAGATCAGAGTGATGCAGCAAATGCAAGTTTGTGGGTTTAGAGAGGGAGGTTGAGGAAATTCCCATCTGATGCATTATAATTTTTCTGAAATGTAGGATTTGGCATGTTTACTGAGAGTGAGAGAATATATAAATATTGGAGGTTCAAAGACAGTGAAGAAGTACAGAAGAACAAATAACTCATGTGGTGAACAGGAGAAAGAACTGAGCAGATCACCAGATTTGCAAGAATCATTGAAGGCCCATAGTGTTTATGTTCACTGAACAAACATTTACTGACCTAGTCTATGCAAAGCACCTGTGCTAGTACCTAGCATTATGACACTAAACAAGACAAAAATATCCTTACTTTTATGAAGTTTGCATTTTCATGGGGAGAAACAAGAGACAAATGAAAAGGAAAATAACATATAATAAAATTATTTATTGAATAAAAGAATTCCATTTAAGCCAAATATTAATGTGCATATATCTTATTTGAATCTGGAAGCAGCTTGGCCAATGCAAGTAAATGACAAATCTGTTCTAGACATTTATACATTCACCTGTACAAGACATGACTCTTATATGCCTGTCATAAATCCCAGATGAACAAAGTAAATGTAACTATTCTTATAGTTCACATGTGTCCCAAAGATCGTGATGATTTGCACCATGTCACTCTGGCATTGCTGACTTAGCAATTAATGTGCATCTAACTTAAAGGCAACTATTGCTAACTGGCTTATGAGAGAGCTTGACATGAATGAAACCTCAGCTTTATCATCTATGTAGCTTCAAGTTCTATATCTGACCCCCAAGGCAGGAGGGACTAGTTGTCCTGTGTTATCAGTCTCAAATGTTAAGGAAAGCTTTAGCAACCTAGGTTCCTCTTAACTCTATGTACTAAGATTTTACCTAAGGTTGTCTTGAAACTACATGGGTATATAGTAATCAATCCATATCTGTAGTTTTGCTTTCCGCAGTTTCAATTACCCACGGCCAACAGCAGTCTAAAAATATTAAATGGAAAAAAAAAATAAACAATTCATAAGTTAACAGTTTGTCCAGTTGGTACAAATTTATAATGAATAATCTCTCTGATATCATAAAAAGACTAGCAACATCATTCCAACAATTTCATGAACTTAATTGTCCGACCTTACTCTACTTACTCTAGTGCCTAAAGGCAACAAATCAGACTGATGATCTACTAAGACAGCTAATGCAGAGCTTCCTGCCTTTGGATGATGTTAGAGACTGTGCTAGACAGCTTCTGAGATAACCCCCAAAGATCTCCAACTCCTGGTATTCATGTCCTGTGTAATTTTCTCCCTTTTAGTATAACTTGAACGTATTGAGTCTCTTTTAATAAATAAAACATGTCAGAAGTAAAAGGATGTCACTTCCTAAATTATGTTATAAAAAGATTTCCTTCTTAGAAGTTTGCTCTTTCTATCTTTATTGCTTACTCACTCAGATGGAAGCCAATAGCCATATTGTGAGTTGCTTGATATGAGAGGCCCAAGAAGGAACTGAGGTAGACATCCTCAGTTCTCAGTGAGGACTTGAGCTTGATGCCCAACAGCTTGTAAGGAACTGAATCCTGCCAACAACCACATAAGTGAGCTCAGAAGCAGATCCTCCCTCAGTTAAGCTTTAAGATGAGACCACCGTGCAGCCCTGGATAAAAGTTTGACTGTGACCTCATAAAAGATCTTGAGCCAGAGGCACCTAGCTAAGCTGTGTACAAATTCCTGATCTACAAAAACTACAATAATTGTTTGTTATTTTAAACTGCCGAGTTTTGGGGTAATTAATATAGCAAAAGATATCTAATACAGAGACAAACTGCCATATGTTTTGCCTATTCTATGGGTAGGTAAACCAGAATTCATTATTTGATATTTTAGTTATCCTCTGCTTTGTGATGAGGAAATTTGCCCATTCCTTACAGGATAACAACATACCAATTCTCTAGAGTTTCTGGAGCCTTTTGGGACTCTCTGCCATCACATCAGTGTATCCATAACAAGGAAGTCTTGTTGGAGTACAGTAGTAGTACAGTGGGGTGTGTTCTAATCCTGTCCCTGCCATTTACTAGCATTATGACCTTGAAAAAATTACTCTGTATCATTGTCTCAGTATTTTTCATTTGTAAAATAGGAATAATAATTATGTTATCTACTTCATTGGGTTGATATGAGACTTTAATGAGTGGTTAAAAAGTACCTGGCACAAAATAAGTGCCACATAAGTATTGGATAAATAAAATACTCTTCCTATTTCTTTTTATTCTCCCACACCAGCATATCCATTAGATTAAGAGCTGATCAAAGGCAAGATGATACCTTATTCTTCCCTATAAACACAATATCTAGCACAGGATCTAATATAGAATAGGTGTTCAAAAATAAGACTTGAATTGAACTAATGATAGAGTGGTCTTTCTTATTACACAATACTAATAGTCCTGGAATGATGGTAAGAACATACCACTGATTTGGGCCTATTTGGCTTTAAAATGCCACTTGTTGAGCACAAACTACCAAGTGAATTATACAGACATGGCTGTGTTTGTGCTTGAACTGTTTGTTCTAGTTTGGAGCCCTGTCAGAGCTCCCATGGTGGCTGCTGAAGTGCTCAGTTCACCATGAGGCTCCAATATCAATGGCTGAAGGTTTTGTAAGTGTTGTATATAGCTCACATTTGGAGAGCCCATACTCTGCCCTAATGTTTACCTCATATGACTTTTTTAATCCTCAAAACAATTCCATAGCAATTTTCATTTCCGTTTTACAGTTGCAGAAACTATAGTTCAGAAATTTTAGCTGATTTGCTCAAGGACACAGAGCAGAGATTTGAACCTAAGTGTTCTGACTTCAAAGCTTATTTCATAGAGTCAGAAAATTTGACCTCTTTCTTTAATGCCTCTTTATAACAGCCATTGGTTTCATAAATAATTCCTCTCTAGGGCAAGGCCCAGTAATGGTAGCTACTTAAACCAGAGTAGAAGTGACAGACCAGCACATTTAGAAACTATTGTAGAAGTTTAGTTGATTTTGGAGGTGAGTTGAGAGCCAAGGACCCTAAACAAGTAGAGACATTGTCCTATAGAAATCAGTGAGTTAAAAATGGCTCCATAGAATTTAAGGCTGGGTAATCACTATGTTCTACTCCCAGTAGTTCAGGAGAAGTCAGGCCAGAACAATGATACTGAATTTCAGCTTCGGCTTTTACTAACTGTGTAACTTTGGGCAAGTCACTTAACATTTCTGATCCTTATATTTACCATTTATAAAATGATGGTAATGTTGAATACCTTATATGGCTGTTTTGGGGGTTACATAAGACAAACAATGCATGCAAAATGCTCATTGCAATGTCTGGCATACAAGAATGTCTTAATAAATGATAGATATAATTATTACTACTACCGCTACTACTAATAAGTATGTAAGTGTAATACACACACACACACACACACACACACACACACACACACACATATATATATATGTATGTGTATATATATATATATATATATATATATATATATATATGCTATTAATGTTATAATAAAATAAGTACACAGACCCTTGAAGTACTCCTATGAAATTTCTAAGGATCAGACTATTTTACAAATGGATTGAGACATCTTAAAGGAAGCAGAGGGTGGTATATACAGTGTGGAGTTAGTCTACTCAGGTGAGATGTTTTACATTTGTAGCTGTTGTGACCTTGAGCAACTTGCTTAACTATTTTAAATCTCATTATTCATCTGTCTATCAATCAGTGTTCTCCATAGAAACAGAACCAGTAGGATATCTATATATATAAATTTCAAGGAATCTATTCACTTGATTGTGGGGGCTGGCACATCTGAAATCTGAAGAACAGGCTGGCAGGCTCAAAACTCAGGCAGAAGTTGTTGCTGCAGTCTTGAGGCAGAACTTCTTCTCTGGGAAAAGTCAGTTTTGCTTTTAAAGGCCTTCCATCTGATTGGATGAGGCTCACCCACATTATCAAGAATAACCTCTTTTACTTAAATCAACTGATTGTGTATGTTAACCACATTTACAAAATACCTTTACAGTGACATCTAGATTAATGTTTGAATAAGTGGATACTACAGTCTAGACAGGCTGACACATATAACTAACCATCACAAGTGAATAATAGAATCTGTCTCATAGGTTCATTGAAAGGTTTAAATGAAATATTCCATGTAGAGAATTCAGCACAATGCTTGTCATACAACAAGCACTCAAAACAATATTACAATAGTATAGCTTCTCTGCTTAGGAGGCAATGACACTCAGCTGTGCTGTGAGAGTGTGGGTGGCTTCTTGAGTTTCTGTGAGCCAACACCTAATGTCTCATGTATTGATCTCTTGTTTATGAGGGCAGGTACAGTTCTAGTTTCCTGGCTAAAGGAGAACCATGTCATCATATTTATGAGTATCCAGACACAGAATAGGTACCAGTCCTGAAATGTCTAGAATTGGGTTGAGGCTGGATTGGCAAGGAGATGACACAGCTAATTGGTTGAGCAAAAGAGGATGGGTTCTATAAACCTAAGTCACAGTAAGGTCAGCAGAGGCATGCACAGGGATTCTGGTGTGCTACTCAGCAGAAGCAACATCCTTTGACAAGCTTCCTGAAGCTATCTCCCTGGTCTGAGCCTCTATCCCCTCTCACCTGTACTAGAGTAATATTCTCCTTACTGGTCTTCTGGCTTTTCCCATTGCTCCTTTCAATACATTATTCACACAGCAGCCAGAATTGTGTTGTTAAAATATAAGTTAGTTCTCCTTCCATCACCATATATTTGATCCCCCTTACCCTCATCTCCCACCCCCCACCCCCCACCCGCCTTACCCTCTGGTAACCACTAAACTATTGTCTGTGTCTATGAGTTTCTGTTTCTCATTTGTTTGTCTTGTTCTTTTGTTGTTTTTGGTTTATATACCACATATCAATGAAATCACATGGTTCTCTACTTTTTCTGTCTGACTTGTTTCGCTCAGCATTACTCTCTCAACACACAATGGGATTTATAGATGATGTAATACAGAATTGTACACCTGAAATCTATGTAATTTTACTAACAATTGTCACCCCAATAAATTTAATAAAAAAATATATATATATATATATATATATATATATATATATATATATATATATATATATATATATATATGTCAGTTCTTGTCACTTCTTTGCCTAAAACTCTCATGGTTGGCCATCTCATTTATAGTAAAATCCAAAGTCTTCACAATAGACTATGATTGGGACTCTAGTTTCTTATCTCATCCCTTTGCTGCTCTCCCTTTAGTTCACACTAGTTCAGCCACACTGGCCTCTTTGTTGTTCCTTGAATACACCAAGCACACCCCTACTCCAAGTTTTTCGTTCTGGATGTACCCTTTGCTTGGAAGACTCTTCCCTTCAGATATCCACATAGCTCATTCCCTGATCTGCTTCAGGTCTTTGCTCAAATACCACATTATTAGTGAGGCCAACCCTGACTGCCCTATTTAAAACTGAAACACCTTCCCACAGCACAGAATTCTTCCTTGACCTGATTTATTATTTTTCATTGGCCCTCATCAAAATATGATATTAATTACAAAATTTATTTGATTCATTTAATGTCTGTCTACTCTTGTGACACTCTGAGCCTCATGACAGTGGGGTCTATGTTTTATTTCCTGCAGAATCACTACTGAATGGTATATATTAGTTGCTTAATATTTGTCAAATGAATGAATGAATACAGGTATTAAGAGGTTTTCTAAGTATTTTATTAGTTTCAGGCCTACAGGACAACATAGTGATCAGACATTTACATAACTCATCGTGGTAACCCCAACAAGACTACTACCCATGCGTTATTAGAACATTAGAACATTAGTTATTAGAATATTACTGATTATATTCCCCATGCTGCGCTACTCATCCCTGTGATATTTTTTTAAAAATTACAATTAACATTCAATACTAATTTACATTACTTTCAGGTGTACAGTGTAGTGGTTAGACATTTATGTAATTTATGAGGTGATCTCCCTAATAAGTCTGGTACCCACTTACACAATACAGTTTTTACAATATTATTGACTATATTTCCAATACTGTACTTTACATTCCCATGACTCTCCTGTAACTACAAATTTATACTTCTTAATCCCTTCACCTTTCTCATTCAGGCCCCCAACCACCCTCGCATCTAGTAACCATCAGTTTGTTCTCTGTATCTATGGCTCCATTTCTGTTTAGTTTGTTCATTTATTTTGTTCTTTAGATTCCACATATAAGTGGGATAATATGATATTTTTTTCTCAGTCTGACTTATTTCACTAAGCAGAATACCCTCTATATCCATCCATGTTGTTGCAAATGGTAAGATTTCATTCATTCTTTTTTATGGCAAAGTAACATTCCATTGTATATATATAACACACCTTCCTTAATCTCTGTTGATGGACATTTTGGTTGTTTCCATATTTCTCTATTGTAAACAACACTGAAGTAAATATAGAGGTGTATATATCTTCTCAAAAGAGTTTTTTGGGTTTCTTTGGATAAGTACACAGGAGTGGAATTAGGGTCACAAGGAAGCTCTATTTTTTTTAATTTATTTATTTTTGTTGTTGTTGGGGAACAGATGTGTTTTTCCAGGGCCCATCAGCTCCAAGTCAAGTCATTGTCCATCGATCTAGTTGTGGAAGGTGCAGTTCAGTTCCACATCAAGTCACCATTTTCAATCTTTAGTTGCAGGGGGCACAGCCCACCATTCCATACAGGAATTGAACTGGCAATCTTTTTATTAAGAGCTCATGCTCTAACCAACTGACCCACCCCGCTGCCCCTCAAGAAGCTCAGTGGTGGCTCATTGTCTTCAATATAGTTGTGGAGGGTGAAGGTCACTGGCCCATGTGGGAATCAAGCTGGCAACCCTGTTGTTAAGAGCTCATGCTCTAACTAAATGAGCAATCAGGCTGCCCCAAGGAAGCTCTATTTTTAATTTTTTGAGGAATATCCATACTGTTTTCCATACTGGCTGCAACAATCTGCAATCCCACCAACAGCGCACGAGGGTTCCTTTTTTCCACACCTTCACCAACACTTGTTTGCCTATTAAAACTCAACACGGTTTTTAATAGATTTTGTTGATTTATTGATGATAGCCATTCTGACCAGAGTGAGGTGGTATCTCATTGTGGTTTTTATTTGCATTGCCCTGACGATTAGTGACTTTGAGCATCTTTTCATGTATCTATTTGCCATCTATATATCCTCTTTGAAGAAATGTCTATTCGGGTTCCCTGCTCATTAGTTAATTGTGTGTGTGTGTGTGTGTGTGTGTGTGTGTTGAGCTATACCAGTTTTTAATAGATTTTGGATATTAACCACTTATTAGACTTATCATTGGCAAATACCTTCTCTCATTCAGTAAATCTCTGTTTTGTTGATGTGTTTCTGTTTCTTTTTTTGCTGTACAAGACTTTTAAGTTTGAGGTAGTCTCATTGGTTTATTTATTTTTATTTATTTTCCTTGCCCAAGGTGATATATCAGTAAAAATATTAATAAAGGTAGTGTGTGAGAGTTATACATTATTCTAGGAGTTTTATGTCTTATATTTAAGTATTTATTCCATTTTGAGTTTACTTTTTCTTTTCAAATTTAATTTTATTAAATTTATTGGGGTAACAATCGTTAGTAAAATTACATAGTTTTCAGATGTACAATTCTGTATTACATCATCTATAAATCCCATTGTGTGTTCATCACCCAGAGTCAATTCTCCTTCAAACACCATATATTGGATCCCCCTTACCCTCATCTACCCCCCCCCCCCCCCCACCCACTTACCCTCTGGCAACCACCAAACTATTGTCTGTGTCTATGAGTTTCTGTTTCTCATTTGTTTGTCTTGTTCTTTTGTTGTTTTGGTTTATATACCACATATCAGTGAAATCACATGGTTCTCTGCTTTTTCTGTCTGACTTATTTCGCTCAGCATTACACTCTCAAGATCCATCCATGTTGTCACAAATGTTCCTATATCATCTTTTCTTACTGCCGAATAGTATTCCATTGTGTATATATACCACAACTTCTTTATCCATTCATCTATCGAAGGACATTTTGGTTGTTTCCATGTCTTGGCCACCGTAAACAAAGCTGCAATGAACATTGGAGCACACGTGTCTTTATCTCTAAATGTTTTCAGATTTTTGGGTAGATACCCAGGAGAGGATTGCTGGGTCATATGGCAATTCTATTCGTAATTTTTGAGGAACCTCCACACTGCCTTCCATAACGGCTGCACCAGTCTGCATTCCCACCAACAGTGTATGAGGGTTCCTTTTCTCCACAGCCTCTCCAACATTTGTTACTATTTGTCTTGTTGATGATAGCCATTCTGACTGGGGTGAGGTGATATCTCATTGTGGTTTTGATTTGCATTTCTCTGATGATTAGTGATGTTGAGCATTTTTTCATATGTCTATTTGCCATTTGTATGTCCTCTTTGGAGAAATGTCTCTTCAAGTCCTCTGCCCATTTTCAATTGGGTTGTTTGTTTTTTGTTGTTGAGTTGCATGAGTTCCTTGTATATTCTGGATACTAGCCCTTATCGGAGGCACTGTTTGCAAAAATCTTCTCCCATTCAGTTGGTGGCCTCTTTATTTTGTCAATGGTTTCTTTTGCTGTGCAGAAGCTTTTAAGTTTCATATAGTCCCATTCGTTTATTTTAGCTTTTACTTCCATTGCCTTTGGAGTCAAGTTCATAAAATGCTCTTTGAACCCAAGGTCCATAAGTTTAGTACCTATGTTTTCTTCTATGCAGTTTATTGTGTCAGGTCTTATGCTTAAGTCTTTGATCCATTTTGAATTAACTTTGGTACATGGTGACAAATAGCAGTCCAGTTTCATTCTTTTGCACGTGGCTATCCAATTCTCCCAGCACCATTTATTGAAGAGGCTGTCTTTGCTCCATTGTATGTTTTAGCTTCTTTGTCAAAAATTATCTGTCCATATTTATGTGGTTTTATTTCTGGGTTCTCAATTCTATTCCATTGGTCTATGTGTCTGTTTTCTGCCAATACCATGCTGTTTGATTATTGTGGCCCTGTAGTACAAGCCAAAGTCAGGAAGTGTGATACCTCCATTATTGTTCTTTTTTCTTAAGATTGGTTTGGCTATTCGGGGTCTTTTGTGGTTCCAAACAAATCTGATGATTTTTTGTTCTATTTCTTTAAAATATGCCATTGGGATTTTGATGGGGATTGCATTGAATCTGTATATTGCTTTGGGTAATATGGCCATTTTAACTATGTTGATTCTTCCAATCCATGAGCACGGAATGTCTTTCCATTTCTTTGTGTCTTCTTCAATTTCTTTCAAAATGTCTTATAGTTTTCAGCATATAGGTCTTTCACATCCTTGGTTAAGTTTATTCCTAGGTATTTTATTCTTTTTGCTGCAATTGCAAAAGGAATTGTTTTTTGTATTTCTTTTTCTGAGATTTCATTGTTAGTATATAGGAAGGCAATGGACTTTTGTGCGTTGATTTTGTAGCCAGCAACTTTACTGTATTCGTTGATTGTTTCTAATAGCTTTTTGGTGGAGTCTTTAGGGTTTTCTATATATAGCATCATGTCATCTGCAAAGAGTGATAATTTAACTTCTTCATTCCCAATTTGGATGCCTTTTATTTCTTTCTCTTGCCTGATTGCTCTGGCAAGGACTTCCAACACTATGTTGAAAAGCAGAGGTGATAGGGGACATCCCTGTCGTGTTCCTGAACGTAGAGCAAAGGGCTTCAGTTTTTCTCCATTAATTATGAGATTAGCAGAGGGCTTGTCATATATGGCCTTTATTATGTTAAGGTATTTTCCTTCTATACCCATTTTATTAAGTGTTTTAATCATAAATGGATGTTGTATCTTGTCAAATGCTTTTTCTGCATCAATTGATATAATCATATGATTTTTGTCCTTTATTTTGTTTATGTGATGTATCACATTGATGGATTTGCGTATGTTCAACCATCCTTGTGCCCCGGGATGATCCCCACTTGGTCGTGATGAATAATCTTTTTAATGCATTGTTGTATTCGATTTGCTAGAATTTTATTTAGGGTTTTTGCATCGGTATTCATCAGAGATATTGGTCTGTAGTTTTCTTTTTTGTGCTGTCCTTACCAGGTTTTGGTATCAGGGTAATGTTGGCCTCATAAAATGAGTTAGGGAGTACTGTCTCTTCTTCAATTTTTGGAAGAGTTTGTGCAGAATTGGTATTAGATCCTCTTTGAAGGTTTGGTAGAATTCACTAGTGAAGCCATCTGGTCCCGGACTTTTGCTTTTGGGAAGGTTTTGGATGACTGATTCAATTTAGTTACTGGTGATCGGTCTGTTTAGATTTTCCAGTTCTTCATGGTTCAGCCTTGGAAGGCTATATGTTTCTAAGAACTTGTCCATTTCTTCTAGGTTGTTGAATTTGGTGGCATATAGTCCTTCATAGTATTCTTGGATGATCCTTTGTATTTCTGTGGTGTCCGTGATAACTTCCCTTTTACGTTTCTGATTTTGTTAATCAGTGTCTTCTCTTTTTATCTTAGTAAGTCTAGCCAAGGGTTTGTCAATTTTGTTAATCTTTTCAAAGAACCAGCTCTTTGTCACATTAATTTTTTCTATTGTCTTTTTGTTCTCTATTTCATTTAGTTCTGCTCTAATTTTTGTTATTTCCTTTCTTCTGCTGACCTTGGGTTTTACTTGTTCTTCTTTTTCTAGTTCTTTAAGGTGTAACATGAGGTTATTTATTTGGGAGTTTTCTTGTTTCTTGAGATAGGCCTGTAATGAGATAAATTTCCCTCTTAAAACTGCTTTCGCTGCATCCCAAAAATTTTGGTAGGATGTATTTTCATTGTCATTTGTTTCTATGTATCTTTTGATCTCTCCTCTAATTTCTTCTTTGACCCAGTCCTTCTTTAAAAGTATGTTGTTTAATCTCCATGTATTTGTGTTTTTCCGCTTTCTTTTTACAGTTGATATCAATTTCAAAGCCTTGTGATCAGAGAATATGCATGGTATGATTTCAATCTTCTTAAATTTGTTGAGACTGATTTTATGTCCCAATATATGGTCTATCCTTGAGAATGTTCCATGTACACTAGAAAAGAATGTATAGTCTGATGTTTTAGGATGAAGTGCTCTATAAATGTCAATTATGTCCATTTCATCTAATGTGTCATTTAGGGCTACTATTTCGTTATTTATTTTCTGTTTGGATGATCTATCCATAGCTGTCAATGATGTATTTAAGTCCCCTAGTATAATTGTGTTTTGGTCAATTTCTCCCTTTAGTTCTGTTAGTAGTTGCTTGGTGTATTTGGTGCTCCCTGATTGGGGGCATAAATATTGATGACTGTTATGTCTTCTTGTTGTACAGTCCCTTCACCATTATGAAATGTCCATCTTTGTCTCTTGTTATCTTTTTCACCTTGAAGTCTGTTTCATCTGATATCATTATGGCTACACCTGATTTTCTCTGGGTACCATTTGCTTGGAGTGTCAATTTCCACCCTTTCACTTTGAGTCTATGCTTGTCCTTGTAGCTGAGATGTGTCTCTTGGAGACAGCATATGGTTGGGTTTAGTTTTTGATCCAATCTGCTACTCTGTGCCTTTTTATTGGTGAGTTCAGTCCATTTACATTTAGGGTGATTATTGATATGTGAGGATTTCCTGTCATTCTATCTTTAGTTTTCTGGTAAGGCTGTGTCTCCATTGTTTCTTTGCCTTTTGTTGTTGTCTATTATTTCTGTGTGGTGGTATTCTATGATGTTTCCCTCTGTTTCTTCTTTTATTTCAGTATATATTTCAGTTCTGGATTTTTTTGAGTGGTTACCCTTAAGTTTATGTAAAAGAAAGTTTGATATTTAGAGTATTCCATTTTCTTCAGCACGCTTACTTTCTCCATTCCCATATTCGGTTCAGGCCTTTACTCTCCCCTTTTTGAGTTTTGGTTGCCACAAATTGTCCCTGTTGATGGTG
The DNA here is from genome assembly GCF_036562045.2 of Rhinolophus sinicus. Lineage (NCBI taxonomy): Eukaryota > Metazoa > Chordata > Mammalia > Chiroptera > Rhinolophidae > Rhinolophus > Rhinolophus sinicus. Next base: position 84,504,172 of record NC_133768.1, on the reverse strand, counting down.
GTCGAATAGCCTCCTTTAGTATTTCTTGTAGTGCAGGTCGTGTATTAGAAAATTCCCTCAGCTTCTTTATGTCTGGAAAGGTCTTTATTCCTCCTTCATATCTAAAGGATATCTTTGCTGGATATATTATTCTTGGCTCATGATTTCTCTCTTTCAATAGTTTGAATATTTGGTTCCACTCCCTCCTGGCTTGTAGAGTTTCTGCTGAAAAATCTGATGATAATCTAATGGGCTTTCCTTTGTAAGTTACCGTCTTCTTTTCCCTGGCTGCCTTGAGGATTCTTTCTTTGTCGTTGATTTTAGACAGCTTCAATACAATGTGCCTTGGAGAAGGCCTGTTGGGATTGAGGTAACTAGGTGTTCTATTTGCTTCTTGGATTCGAGGGTCCAGTTCTGTCCACAAATTTGGGAAGTTCTCATCGACAATTTGTTTGAATATATTTTCTGTTCCCTTCTCTCTTTCTTCTCCTTCTGGTATGCCCATTATTCTTATATTGCTCTTTCTGATGGAGTCAGAAAGTTCTTGTAGAGTTCTTTCATTTCTTTTAAGTCTCAGGTCTCTTTCTTGTTCTATTTGTGTCATTTCCAGGTTTCTATCTTCGATGTCACTGATCCTTTCCTCCATCTGGTCAACTCTACTACGTAAGCTTGTTATTTCATTTTAATTTCTTCTATTGAGTTCTTAATCTCCAGAAATTCTATTTGGTTCTTTTTTAAGATTTCAATCTCTTTCGTAAAATGTTCATGCTCTTCTTTGATTGAGTTTCTGAGTTCATTTAACTGCCTATCTGTGTTTTCTTGTGTCTCGTTGAGTTTTTTTTTTTTAATTAAATTTATTGGGGTGACAATTGTTAGTAAAATTACATAGATTTCAGGTGCACAATTCTATATTACATCATCTATAAATCCCATTGTGTGTTCACCACCCAGAGTCAGTTCTCCTTCCATCACCATATATTCGATCCCCCTTACCCTCATCTCCCACCCCCCACCCCCCGCCCCCGTTACCTTCTGGCAACCACTAAACTATTGTCTGTGTCTATGAGTTTCTCTTTCTCATTTGTTTGTCTTGTTCTTTTGTTGTTTTTGGTTTATATACCACATATCGTTGAGTTTTTTCAGAACTGCAATCTTGAATTCTCTGTCATTTAAGTCACATATTTCTGTATCTTTAAGTGCCTTCTCTGGAGATTTTTCACTTTCTTTCTGAGCTATCTTGTTGCCTTGGTTATTCATGGCAATTACTGGTTTACTATTTCTCTTCCTAGACATCTCCAGGAGTGACTTCTGCACCAAGTTGATAGGAAGGGGTCTTTCTTTTGTTTTCCAGTACTTGTTGGTAGAATGTTTTATTTTCTCTCCGACTGCAGGCTTTTTTTTTCTCTTTCACAAGGTAGTGCTATGTTTTCTCTGCACTACTCTAGCTTCTCACACAATGAGGGGATTCCCTGGGAGACGGGCTTCTCCTCTGTTAATAGTTCGATTAGGTCACAGGGCGCAATGTCCCGGTGGGTATGCAGAGAGCTTTTGATGTTCCAAAACTCTTCCAGCTCCTGATTCAGAGCCCATATATTTCAGCAGTTCTGTTTACTCCTGCAGGGATCCGCCAAGATAGTTGGGGCCAGGGGCGGGGTGAGCTGTGAGAGGTGGCCCAGAGCAATGGCGGCAACCACCACCACAGCCGGTCCTGCTTCCACAGCTCTCTCCCCTTTGCCGGAACTAGTTGGGCTGTGAATTTGTGTCTGTGGGCCACAGTTCTCAAATATAGCAAATTTTCTGTTGTTTTGATCTGACACTGCTACTGTTTCGCTTCTAGCACCGGGCAGGTGGGGGTGGGGCGAGCTCTGGGAGGGGAGGGAGGGGGCGGCTAGTCTCAGTGCCTAAGGCTCCATTCTCTGCTCGGCAGTGCAGGCTTAAACCACCGTTTTCAGCCTTTTTCCCTCAGTCTTTTCTCCGAGATCTCTGCCATGAGCGTTGTGTTCAGCCGTGTTATATGCTGTCCCCTCAGCCCTGTGGAGCCCTGGTGGAGCCCAGCAGTCCGATCTCCCGCAGCTGCAGTAGCTCCGGGAAGCAGAGAGCTCGGCGCACTGAGCTAGGTCTGTGTCCTGCGCCCGGGCGGCTCCGTCTCCGCGCACTTCTCCGTTTCCTCCTCCCCCCACTCGCGCGAATGTCCCACCTGTAGGTGATTTCAGTTGGTAGTGGGCCTCTTCATCTTGCCTGTCTGCTGTGTAGGGAGTCCTTTGTGGAGTTTTTGTTGTTTGATTATTTGTAAATTCCAGGGGAGCTTTACAGAGGCTCACCTCACACCGCTATTTTTCCGGCTTTCAAAGAGTTTATTCTTATATATGGAGTAAGAAGGTAGTCCAGTTTCATTTTTTTTTGCATGTATCCATCCATTTTTCCCAACATCATTTACTGAATTGACTGTCTAACCCCAATGTATATTCTTCCTTCCTTCATAATCGATTAAATGACCATATTGGCATGGATATATTTCTGCGCTCGCTATTAGTTTTATTGATCTATGTATCTGTTTTTATGCCAATACAATATCATTTTGATTACGATGGCCTTGTGGTATAATTTGATATTAGATAGCATGATCCCTTAAGGGTTGTTCTTCTTATTTTAAGATTGCCATCACATATAAGGCAGTATGAGGAGTGGTTCATGAAATCTCCCCAGGAAGTTATAACAAATTGAACAGCTATTAATCAACAAAGAATTCCCTCTGCATCACACAGGAATGCCTGAGAGACCTGCACAATGAATCACCTGAAGGTGGGGAAATTGGGTGAGCAGAGGAGAAGGGAAAGAAGAAGTGCAGACAGACACAAGCCATGGGGACAAAGGACATAATCTGGAGCTCACTGAGGTTGAGGGAGAGGGAAGAATTCAGGCTGCAGGTGCAGCCTCTGTGGCCCACACAACTGCCTGAAGGATCAGCATATAATAAGACTGAACCCAGCACTCAAGGCACAGACTTTGGAGCAATGACCAAATACAGAAGAGTGAGAATGAGGGCTTAAGCCCTCACTGCAAGGAAGAAAACAGAAAACAAAGACAAGGAGCCTGGTTTCCACCACCCACTCTCCCAGAGCTTGCCCTAAACCTACCCTCTCAGTGTTAGAAGCACAATCCAGAAGAAAAGTTGTCAGATTAAAGAACAGAATATCTACAGACCTCAGGACTGCAGTTAGAGTCCTGCAGCCACAGACTTATAGCACAACTAATTCCTGTGAAAGGGAAGAAACTAGGGGAAAGACAACTGTGGGGCTGGTAGTCACCATTGTTCAGAGTCACAAAAACACCAGCCACCTCTCACAGCCCACCTCGCCACCAATCTTCAGGGTGGAGCCCTGCAGGGGCAACCAGAGTAGCTGAGACACACATGTTCTGCAATAGACTACAGGGGCAGCACTTGGGATCTCAGAAACTCAGAATTCTATAGCTCGCCACATCCTCCCATGGTGAAGGTGCCCTGAGACTCAGGGAACTTGCGCACAGACGAGAAGCCCACATTCCAGGGAATTCTCCCATCAATGACAAGCCAGAACAGTGCAAGAGATAATATAACGCTACAGCATGAGAGAAAATAAAAGACTGCAGGGGAGAGAAAATGAAACTTTTCAGCAACACCTACAGGAAAGCAAAAGAAAGACATTTTTATATCAACCTGCTGCAGAAAATACTCCTTTAGATACCCAGGAAGATAAATAATAATTCATGAATTGTCATGAATAACCGAGTTAACAAGGCAGAAAGAAAATGAAAACTCTCCAGAAAATGAACTTAAAGACATTGAAACATTTGACATAAATGATGGAGAATTCAAGATTGCTGTTCTGAAAAAACTCAACGAGATGTAAGAAAACAAACAAAAGCAGTTCAATGAACTAAGAAACACAATCAAAGAACAAAATGAACATTCTACCAAAATGAAATGGAAAAAAAAAGAAATTCTGCAGATGAAGAGTTCAATAAAAGAAATGAAGAATGAAATATCTAGCTTAGGTATACCTGCTCAGATGGAGGAAAGAATTAGAGATATACAAGATAGAAATCTGGAAATGCAACACATGTAGGGTTTCCAGGTGGGAATTCCCACCCATTCTCAGGAATTTTTTTCGCTTTCCTGTTCCCGAAACACAAGAAAAGTTGGTCGGGAAATCAAGAAAATCGGCTTCTTGACCGAGTAATATCCACAATGGGAAATAAATGTACTGCTCACAATGCATCTGTTAGACATATTTCTTATTTATCGCTAGGTTTTCGGGTGGGAATTCCCGCACAGTCTCAGGATTTTTTTTTTTCACTTTACCATTCCCAAATCCCAAGAAAAGTTGGTTGGCAAATTGGCAAAAAAGACTCCTTGAACCCAGGTGGTTGGTAGTATCAGCTGTCACTTTGTTGAAACGATTCATCGAGGAGAACAGAAAAGAGTTTACATCTTGGGATTCGGGAAAGGAAAAGCGAAAAAAAATTCCTGACAAAGGGCGGGAATTCCCACTTGCACTCCCTACACAGATGGAAGAAGAGAGAGACTTGAGTATTAAAAGAAATGAAAGAAATCTACAAGAACTTTCTGACTCCATCAGAAAGAGTTATATAAGAATAATAAGTATAACAGAATCAAAAGAAGGGAGAAGGGAACAGAAAGTCTATGCAAATAGTCAACAAGAAATTCCCAACACTATGTTGAAAAGCAGAGGTGATAGGGAACAGCCCTGTCATGTTGCTGAACATAGAGCAAAGGGCTTAATTTTTTCACCACTAATTATGAGATTAGCTGAGTGCTTGTCATATATGGCCTTTATTATTTTAAGGTATTTTCCTTCTATACTTATTTTATTAAGTGTTTTAATCATAAATGGATATTGTATCTTGTCAAATGCTTTTTCTACATCAATTGATATACTCATATGATTTTTCTCCTTTATTTTGTTTATGTGATGTATCACATTGATGGATTTGCGTATGTTGAACCATCCTTGTGCCCCGGGGATGAACCCCACTTGGTCGTGATGAATAATCTTTTTAATGCATTGTTGTATTCGATTTGCTAGAATTTTGTTTAGGATTTTTGCATCAATATTCATCAGAGATATTGGTCTGTAATTTTCTTTTTTTGTGGTGTCCTTACCAGGTTTTGGTATCAGGGTAATGTTGGCCTCATAAAATGAGTTACAGAGTACTGCCACTTCTTCAATTTTTTGGAAGAGTTTGAGCAGGATTGGTATTAGATCCTCTTTGAAGGTTTGGTAGAATTCACTACCAAAGCCATCTGGTCCCGGACTTTTGCTTTTGGGAAGATTTTGGATGACTGATTCAATTTTGTTACTGGTAATCAGTCTGTTTAGATTTTCCAATTCTGCATGGTTCAGCCTTGGAAGTCTATATGTTTCTAAGAACTTGTCCATTTCTTCTAGGTTATTGAATTTGGTGGCATATAGTCCTTCATAATATTCTTGGATGATCCTTTGTATTTCTGTGGTGTCCGTGATAACTTCCCCTTTTTCGTATCTGATTTTGTTAGTTAGTGTCTTCTCTCTTTTTATCTTAGTCTAGCCAAGGGTTTGTCAATTTTGTTAATCTTTTCAAAGAACCACATCTTTGTCTCATTAATTTTTTTGGGTAGATACCCAGGACAGGGATTGCTGGGTCATATGGCATTTCTATTCGTAATTCTTTGAGGAACCTCCACACTGCCTTCCATAATGGCTGCACCAGTCTGCATTCCCACCAACAGTGTATGAGGGTTCCTTTTTCCTTTTTGTTCTCTATTTCATTTGGTTCTCCTCTGATTTTTATTATTTCTTTTCTTCTATTGACCTTGGGTTTCACTTGTTCTTATTTTTCTAGTTCTTTAAGGTGTAACATGAGGTTATTTATTTGGGATTTTTCTTGTTATTGAGATAGGTCTGTAGTGATATAAATTTCCCTCTTAAAACTGCTTTTGCTGCATCCCAAAAATTTTGGTAGGATGTATTTTCATTATCATTTGTTTCTATGTATCTTTGGATCGCTCCTCTAATTTCTGCTTTGACTTAGTCGTTCTTCAAAAGTATGTTGTTTAATCTCCATGTATTTGTGATTTTTCCTGCTTTCTTTTTGCAGTTGACATCTAATTTCAAAGTCTTGTGATCAGAGAATATGCTTGGTATGATTTCAATCTTCTTAAATTTGCTGAGGCTGATGTTATGTCCCAATACATGGTCTATCCTTGAGAATGTTCCATGTACACTAGAAAAGAATGTATAGTCTGATGTTTTAGGATGAAGTGCTCTATAAATGTCAATTATGTCCATTTCATCTCTTGTGTCACTTAGGGCTGCTATTTCGTTATATATTTTCTGTTTGGATGATCTATCCATAGCTGTCAATTATGTATTCATGTCCCCTAGTATAATTGTGTTTTGGTCAATTTCTCCCTTTAGTTCTGTTAGTAGTTGCTTGGTATATTTCGGTGCTACCTGATTGGGGGCATAAATATTAATGAATGTTATGTCTTCTTGTTGAATAGTCCCCTTTATCATTATGAAATGTCCATCATTGTCTCGTTTCTTTTTCACCCTGAAGTCTGTTTCATCTGATATCATTATGGCTACACCTGACTTTCTCTGGGTACCATTTGCTTGGAGTGTCAATTTCCACCCTTTCACTTTGAGTCTATGCTTGTCCTTGTAGCTGAGATGTGTCTCTTGGAGACAGCATATGGTTGGGTTTAGTTTTTTGATCCAATCTGCTACTCTGTGCCTTTTTATTGGTGAGTTCAGTCCATTTACATTTAGGGTGATTATTGATATGTGAGGATTTCCTGTCATTCTATCTTTAGTTTTCTGGTAAGGCTGTGTCTCCATTGTTTCTTTGCCTTTTTGTTGTTGTCTATTATTTCTGTGTGGTGGTATTCTATGATGTTTCCCTCTGTTTCTTCTTTTATTTCAGTATGTATTTCAGTTCTGGATTTTTTTTGAGTGGTTACCCTTAAGCTTATGTAAAAGAAAGTTTGATATTTAGAGTATTCCATTATCTTCAGCACGCTTACTTTCTCCATTCCCATATTCCGGTTCAGGCCTTTACTCTCCCCCTTTTTGAGTTTTGGTTGCCACAAATTGTCCCTGTTGATGGTGGTCGAATAGCCTCCTTTAGTATTTCTTGTAGTGCAGGTCGTGTATTAGAAAATTCCCTCAGCTTCTGTATGTCTGGAAAGGTCTTTATTCCTCCTTCATATCTAAAGGATATCTTTGCTGGATATATTATTCTTGGCTCATGATTTCTCTCTTTCAATAGTTTGAATATTTGGTTCCACTCCCTCCCGCCTTGTAGAGTTTCTGCTGAAAAATCTGATGATAATCTAATGGGCTTTCCTTTGTAAGTTACCGTCTTCTTTTCCCTGGCTGCCTTGAGGATTCTTTCTTTGTCGTTGATTTTAGACAGCTTCAATATAGTGTGCCTTGGAGAAGGCCTGTTGGGATTGAGGTAACTAGGTGTTCTATTTGCTTCTTGGATTCAAGGATCCAGTTCTGTCCACATGTTTGGGAAGTTCTCATCAACAATTTGTTTGAACATATTCTCTGTTCCCTTCTCTCTTTCTCCTCCTTTTGGTATGACCATTATTGTTATATTGCTCTTTCTGATGGAGTCAATAAGTTCTTGTAGATTTTTTTTCATTTCTTTTGAGTCACAAGTCTCTTTCCTCTTCCATCTGTGTAATTCTGAGGTTTCTATCTTCGATGTCACTGATTCTTTCCTCCATCTGGTCAACTCTACTACCTAAGCTGGTTATTTCGTTCTTAAATTCTTCTATTGAGTTCTTAATCTCCAGAAATTCTATTTGGTTCTTTTTGAAAATTTCAATCTCTTTCATATAAATGCTCATGTTGTTCTTTGATTGTGTTTCTGAGTTCATTAAAGTGCCTTTCTCTGTTTTCTTGCATCTCATTGAGTTTTTTCCGAACTGCAATCTTGAATTCTCTGTCATTTAAGTCACACATTTCCATATATTTAAGTTCCTTTCTGGAGACTTTTCACTTTCTTTCTTAGGTGTCTTGTTGCCTTGGTTATTCATTGCAGTTAATGATTTATTATTTCTCTTCCTAGACATCTACAGGAGTGGCTTCTGCAACAGGTTGATAGAAAAAGGTCTTTCTTTTGTTTTCCTGTACTTGTTGGTAGAATATTTTATTTTCTCTCTGACTGCAGCCTTTTTTCTCTCTCACATGGTTTTGCTATGTTTTCTCTGCACTATTCCAGCTTCTCAGACAATGGGGGGATTCCCTGGGAGACGGGCTTCTCCTTTGTTAATAGTTCGCCTGGGTCACAGGGTGCAGTGTCCCGGTGGGTATGCAGAGAGCTTTTGAAGTTCCAAAATTCTTCCTGCACCAGATTCAGAGTCTGTGTGTTTCAGCAGTTCCATTTACTCCTGCAGTGATCCACCCAGATAGGTGGGGCCAGGGGCCTGGTGAGTTGTGAGAAGTAGCCCAGAGCAATAGCGACCACCAACATGTACAGTCCTGCTTCCACATCTCCCTCCCCTTTGTCAGAACTAATTGTGCTGCGAATCTGTGTCTGCGGTCCGGAGTTCTCAGAACAGTAAATATCCTGTTTTTTGATCTGACACTGCTACTGTTCAGGTCCTAGCACCGGGCAGGTGGAGGTGGGGCGAGCTCTGGGAGTGTAGGGAGGGAGGGGCTAGACTCAGTGCATAAGTCTTCCATTCTCTGCTCAGCAGTGAGGGCTTAAACCACCATTTCCAGATTTCTTCCCTCAGTCCTTGCTCCGAGGTCTCTGCTCTGAGTGTTGGGTTCAGCCATGTTATATGTTGCCCCCTCAGCCCTGTAGGCAATTAATGGATCCCTAGCAGTCTGAGTTCTTCCCTCTAGTGCAGCTGCAGTAGTTCCGGGATGCATCGAACTCGGAGCACCGCGCCAGGTCTGTATCCCGCGCCCGTGTGGCTCCGTCTCCACACCTCTCCCCTCCCTCCTTCCCTGCCCGTGCGATTCTCCCATCTTTCAGTTAATTCAGCAGTGAGCTTCCTCGTCTTGCCTGTCTGCTCTGCAGGGAGTCCTTTGTGGAGTTGTTGTTGTTCAGATAGTTGTAAATTCCAGGGGAGCTTTACAGAGGCTCACCTCACGCAGCCATTTTGATGATGTCAGAACCGCTTTTTTCAAATTTTATTTTTTTAAAGTAATATTTTATAACACACTTTTCATTTTAGAGTTGTTTTAGATATACAAAAAAAAAATCAAGAATTTTACAAAATTCCCCTATATTCCATACCACTTGTTAAATTGGTATATTTCAAGCATTCATAATTGAATTGGTTAGTTATATAGATGGAGTATGGATACCATCTTTACAACTATTTTCTATTAACTTTATATTTGCTCTATCTCTTCCCCGCTCTTTCATTTTCTGCCTTCTTTGGTTTTGAGTGTTTCATGTGATTATACTTTATCTCCTCTCTTGGAGATAATAAATAATATTATTTATTAATAATTATCAGAGATGTCAACAAAATGGTGGCGTGAGGTGAGACTCTGGTAATCGCCACTGGAATTTACAACAAATTGAAAAACTGCAACTCTACAATGTACTCCCTGCACAGCAGACAGGCAAGAAGAAGAGTCTCACAACTGAATTCACCTAAAGGTGGGAAATTGCATGAGCAGACGAGGAGGGAAGGGAGAAGTGCAGAGACGGAGCCCCGCAGGCTAAGGAGGCAGACCTAGCTCAGTGTTCCGAGCTTGTTGCAACTCGAAACTACCGCAGCTGCAGTAGAGAGAAGAACTCGGACTGCTAGGGCTCCATTTATGGCCCACAGGGCTGAGGGGCCAGCATATAACATGGCTGAACCCAACACTCACAGCAGAGACCTCAGAGCAAGGACTGAGGGAAGAAGGCTGAAAACAGTGGTTTAAGCCCTCACTGCCAAGTAGAAAATGGAAGCCTTAGGCACTGAGACTAGGCACACCCTTCCTACTTCCCAGAGGTCGCCCCGCCCCCACCTGCCCAGTGCTAGAAGTGGAACAGTAGCAATGTCAGATCAAAAGAACAGAATATTTGTAGTTCTGAGAACTGTAGTCCACAGACACAGATTCACAGAACAACTTGTTGCGGCAAAGCATAGGGAGCTGTGGAAGCAGGACCGGCTGTGGTGGTGGTCACCGCCATTACTCTGGACCAATTCCCACAAGTCACCCTGCCATTGTCCCCACCTATCTGTGCAGATACCGGCAGGAGTAAACAGAACTGCTGAAACACACAGACTCTGAATCTGGTGCAGAAAGAGCTTTGGAACGTCAAAAGCTCTCCGCATCCGCACAGAGATGTGGTGCCCTGTGACCCAGGAGAACTGTTAACAGAGGAGAAGCCCGCCTTCCAGGGCATCTCCCCATAGTGTGAGAAGCTGGAATAGTGCAGAGAAAACATAACACTGTAGTGTGAGAGAGTAAAAAAAGGCTGCAGTTGGAGGGAAAATACAGCATTCTACAAACATGTACTGGAAAACAAAAGAAAGACCTCTTCCTATCAGCCTATTGCAAAACCATCTCCTGTACATGTGTAGGAATAGAAATAATAAATCATTAATTGCCATGAATAACAAAGGCAACAAGACAGCTCAGAAAGAAAGTGAAAAGTCTTCAGAAAATGAACTTAAAGATGTGGAAATATGTGACTTAAATGACAGAGAATTCAAGATTGCAGTTCTGAAAAAACTGAACGAGATGCAAGAAAACACAGAAAGGCAGTTTAATGAACTCAGATACACAATCAAAGAACAACATGAACATTTTACCAAAGAGACTGAAATTAAAAAAAAAAGAAACAAATAGAATCTCTGGAGATGAACAGCTCAATAGAAGAAATGAAGAATGAAATAGCCAGCTTAGGAAGTAGAGTTGAACCGATGGAGGGAAGAATTGGTGCTGTCTAATATAGTAACCTGGAAAGGACATGGATGGAAGAAAAAAAAGAGACTTGAGACTTAAAAGAAACAAAGGAACTCTACAAGAACTTTCTGACTCCATCAAAAAGAGCAATATAAGAATAATGGGCATACCAGAAGGAGAAGAGAGAAGGGAACAGAAAGTATATTCAAGCAAAAAGTCGATGAGAACTTCCCAAACTTGTGGAATGAACTGGATCCTCGAATCCAAGAAGGAACTAGAACACCTAATTACCTCAATCGTAACAGGACTTCTCAAAGGCACATTGTATTGAAGGTGTCAAAAATCAACCACAAATAAAGAATCCTCAAGATAGCCAGGGAAAAGAAGATGGTAACCTACAAAGGAAAGCCCATTAGATTATCACCAGATTTCTCAGCAGAAACTCTATAAACAAGGAGGGAGAGGAACGAAATATTCAAATTATAGAAAGAGAGAAATATGATCAAGAAAAATATGCCAGGCAAAGATATCCTTTAGATATGAAGGAGGAATAAAGACCTTTCCAGACATACAGAAGCTGAGGCAATTTTCTAACACATTATGGGCACTATAAGAAATACTAAAGGAGGCTATTCGAACACCACAAACAGGGATAATTTGTGGCAACCAAAACATTGAAAGGGCGAGAGTAAAAGCCAGAACCAGAATATGGGAATGGAGAAAGTAGGCATGCTGAAGAAAATGTAATACTCTAAATGTCAAACATTATTTATATAATCTTAAAGGTAACCACTCAAAAAAAAAAATCCAGAACTGAAATATATACTGAAATAAAAGAAAAAAATCAAAGGGAAACATCACAGAATACGCCCAAACACAAATAATGGACAGCAACAAAATGGAAAAGAAACAATGGAGACATAGTCTTACCAGAAAACAAAAGACAGAATGATAGGAAATCAACACATATCAATAATCACCTTAAATGTAAATAGATTGAACTCATAATAACAAGGTCGAAAGTAGCAGATTGGATCAAAAAACTAAACGCAACCATATGCTGCCTCCAAGAGACACATCTCAGCTACAAGGACAAACAAAGACTCAAAGTGAAAGGAGGGAAATAGACACTCCAAGCAAATGGTATCCAGAGAAAATCAGGTGTAGCTATACTGATGTCAGATGAAACACACTTCAGGGTGAAAAAGGTAACAAGAGACATGGATGGACATTTTATAATTAAGCGGGACTATAAAACAAGAAGACATAACAATCACCAATATTTATGCCACCAACCAGGGAGCACTGAAATATACCAAGCAACTACTAACAGAACTAAAGGGAGAAAAATGACCAAAACACAATTATACTAGAGGACCTAAAAATGTGATTGACAGCTATGGATAGATTATCCAAATAGAAAGTAAATAATGAAATAACAGCCCTAAATGCCACATTAGATAAAATAGACATAATTGTCATTTGTGGAGCACTTCACCCTAAAACAGCAGACTATGCATTTTTTTCTAGTGTACACAGAACATTCTCAAGGATAGACCATATTTTGGGACATAAAGCTAGCCTCAGGAAATTTAAGAAGACTGAAATCATACCAAGGATATTCTCTAATCACAAAGCTTTGGAACTGGATGTCAACTGCAAAAAGAAAGCAGGAAATACCACAAATACATGGAGATTAAACAACATACTTTTAAAGAATGACCGGGTCAAAGAAGAAATTGGAAGAGACATCAAAACATACATAGAAAGAAATGACAATGAAAACACATTCTACAAAAATTTTTGGGATGCAGTGAAAACAGTTTTTAGAGGGAATTTTATATCATTACAGTCCTATCTCAAGAAACAAGAAAAATGTCACGTTACACCTTAATGAACTAGAAAAAGAAGAACGAATGAATCCCAAGGTCAGCAGAAGAAAGGAAATAATAAAAATCACAGCAGAACTAAATGAAATAGAGAACAAAATGACAGCAGAAAAAATTAATGTGACAAAGAGCTGGTTCTTTGAACAGTTTAACAAAATTGACTAACCTTTGGCTAGGCTCACTAAGATAAAAAGAGAGAAGACACTAATTAACAAAATCAGAAATGAAAAAGGGGAAGTTATCACAGATACCACCGAAATACAAAGGATCATCCAAGAATACCATGAAGGAGTATATGCCACTAATTTCAACAACCTAGAAGAAATGGACAAGTTCTTAGAAACATATAGCCTTCCAAGGCTGAACCATGAAGAACTGGAAAATCTAAACAGACCGATCACCAGTAACAAAATTGAATCAGTAATCCTAATCCTTCCTGAAAGCAAAAGTCTAGGGCCAGATACCTTCACTAGTTAATTCTACCAAACCTTCACAGAGGATCTAATACCAATCCTGCTCAAACTCTTCCAAAATCTGAATAAAAGGAAGTACTCCCTAAGTCATTTTATGAGGCCAACATTACCCTGATACTAAAACCTGCTAAGGAAAACACAAAAAAAGAGAACCACAGACGAATATGTCTTATGAATACAGATGCAAAAATCCTAAACAAAATTCTAGCAAATCAAATCCAACAATGCATTAGAAAGATTATTCATTATGAACAAGTGGGGTTAATCCCAGGGGCACAAGGATGGTTCATCATAAGCAATTCCATCAATGTGATACACCACATAAGCAAAATAAAGGACAAAAATCATATGATTATATCAATAGACAGGGAAAAAGCATTTGACAAGATACAATGTCCATTTATGATTAAAACACTTAATAAAATATGAATAGAAGGAAAACATCGTAACATAATAAAGGCCATATATAGAAATACTCAGCTAATCTCATAATTAAAGGTGAGAAACTGAAGCCCTTTGCTCTACGTTTCAGAACACGACAGGGCTGTCTCCTATCATCTCTGCTTTTCATCATAGTGTTGGAAGTCCTTGCCAGAGCATTCAGGCAAAAGAAAGAAATAAAATGCATCCAAATTAGAAATGAAAACGTTAAATTGTCACTCTTTGCAGATGACATGATGCTACATATAGAAAACCCTAAAGACTCCACCAAAAAGCTATTGGAAACAATCAATGAATACAGTAAAATTACTGGCTACAAAATCAAAGCACAAAATTCCATTGCATTCCTATATACTAACAATGAAATCTCAGAAAAAGAAATAAAAGAAAATAATTCATTTTACAATTGCAGTAAAAAGAGTAAAATACCTAAGAATAAACTTAACCCTGAATGTAAAAGACCTATATGCTGAAAACTACAAGACATTTTTAAAAGAAATTGAAGAAGACAAAGATAAATGGAAAGACATTCTGTGCTCATGGATTAGAAGAATCAACATAGTTAAAATGGCCATATTACCCAAAGCAATATACAGATTTAATGCAATCCCCATCAATCCCATTGGTGTTTTTTAAAGAAATAGAACACAAAATCATCACATTTGTTTGGGACCACAAAAGACCCCAAATAGCCAAAGCAATCGTAAGAAAAAAGAACAGTACTGGAGGTAACACACTCCCTGAATTTAGCTTGTACTACAGGGCTACAATAATCAAAACAGCATGGTATTGGCAGAAAAACAGACACATAGACCAATGGAATAGAATTGAGAACCCAGAAATAAAAACACATAAATATGGACAGATAATTTTTGACAAAGAAGCTAAAAACATACAATGGAGGAAAGACAGCCTCTTCAATAAATGGTGCTGGGAGAATTGGATAGCCACGTGCAAAAGAATGAAACTGGACTGCTATCTGTCACCATGTACCAAAATTAATTCAAAATGGATCAAAGACTTAAGCATAAGACCTGAAACAATAAACTGCATAGAAGAAAATATAGGTACTAAACTTATGGACCTTGGGTTCAAAGAGCATTTTATGAATTTGACTCCAAAGGCAAGGAAAGTAAAAGCTAAAATAATTGAATGTCACTATATCAAACTTAAAAGCTTCTGCACAGCAAAAGAAACCATCCACAAAATAAAGAGGCAACCAATTAAATGGGAGAAGATTTTTGCAAACAGTGCCTCTAATAAGGGGCGAATATCCAAAATGTACAAGGGACTCATGCAACTCAACAACAACAAGAACAAAAAAACCAACCGAATTGAAAAATGGGCAGAGGGCTTGAAGAGACATTTCTCCAAAGAGGACATACAAATGGCAAATATACATATGAAAAAATGCTCTACATCACTAATCATCAGATAAATGCAAATCAAAACCACAATGAGATATCACCTCACCCCAGTCAGAATGGCTATCATCAACAAGCCAAATAGTAACAAGTGTTGTAGAGTCTGTGGAGAAAATGAACCTTCATACACTGTTGGTGGGAATGCAAACTGGTGCAGCCACTATGGAAGGCAGTGTGGAGTTTCCTCAAAAAATTAAAAATATAATTACCGTATGACCCATCCCTCTCCTAGGTATCTGCCCAAAAATTCTGAAAACATTTATCCATAAAGACATGTGCACTCCAATGTTCATTGCAGCTTTATTTACGGTGACCCAGACATAGAATCAACCAAAATGTCCTTCGATAGATGAATGGATAAAGAAGTTGTGGTATATATACACAATGGAGTACTATTCGACGGTAAGAAAAGATGAAATACGATCATTTGTGACAACATGGATGGATCTTGAGAATATAATGCTAAGCGAAATAAGTCAGACAGAAAAAGCAGAGAACCATATGATTTCAGTGATATGTGATATATAAACCAAAAACAAGAAAAGAACAAGACAATCAAATGAGAAACAAAAACTCATAGACACAGACAATAGTTTAGTGATTAACAGAGGGTAAGGTTGGAGGGTGGTGGTAAATGAGGGTAAAGGGGATCAAATATATGGTGATGGAAGGAGAACTGACTATGGGTGCTGAACATAGAATGAGATTTATAGGTGATGTAATACAGGATTGTACACCTGAAATCTATGTATCGTTCCTAACAATTGTCACCCCAATAAACTTTAATTAAAAAAATAATTATCAATCATGAGCATGGTATGTTTTTCAGATACTCACTGTGAGAATGTGTTACCAAATTCAGGTTCAGTGCTGCTTGCTGCTGGAAGAGTTCAAAACACTAGAGTTACGAGGGTTGGTAAGGAGAAAAATCATCCTTTATTATAGATTTCAGCAGCTAGAGAAGATAGGAGAGTCATGTGTAAACAACCACCTTCCCCGAGCCAAAATAACTAAGGTGTTTTATACGCAGGTAAATTGGAAAAAGCAAGGAAAGGAGACTTCAGGGCTGATAGTTAGTTGAGAAGTCATCCCCTGGCATTTTCCAAGTCCTCAGATCTGTCTCTGTGTTATCTTAAATCTTACTGTCCACAGCCAGAAAGTTATCACGAACTGCTAGGGAATTGAGATCACGAATCCTGATACCTGGGTGACTGAAGATTAAAGAAGCTGCTTTTTTTCAGGATAAGAAGTTAATTAGTAATGTATGGGTAGCCTTGAGTAAGGGAACAAATGGAGTTAGTTAATTAAGTGAAGGTAGAAACAAAGAGAAAACAGCTGAATATCAGAGGAATTCAAACTGTAACCTGGCTAAGTTTAACTACATTGATGTCATGCAGGGTACATGCGGAGTCTCTGGTCCCGCTCCCCACATAAGAACACAGGATGAGGATTTGGTGAGGCCAAAAAGGAACACCCACAGAGCCATAAGTAGGGGAGTCATATCACTATAGGCTCACTGGCAGCTGGGTTGGAGACACAGGAGGCAGGAGCCATAGAATCCACAGTCCACACTCTGTCACATTCCACCATGCTAACTGCAATCCACTCCTGCTGGCTCAGCCACCATCTTCTTGCTAGCCCTCATTTTTTGCTAGCGTAGCCTCAGCAGTTATATTAGTGGCCAATGGCTCACTGGATACAGCTGACGGCCAACTAGCCACAGCTGATGGCCATCCAATCACAGTTGACGGCCAATTAATACCCGAGCCAGCACCTTTCCATGTGAGGGCGAGAGCCAGGAAACTGCACTCCTGGCTCTGTCCCCACAATTGATCTACCGAGTTTCACCCTTACAAACGTGGTGAATTTCTGGTGTGAAAGCCCACATAGTTGTGAGGAGCCCTCCTACGACTGCAGCCCCCAGGAGTTTCTCACTCTCTGAATAGCCTGCTGTCATGCAGGGTATCATGCAGGGTCTCTGGTCTCACTCCCCACATAAGAATGCAGGACATCGTGAGGCCAAGAAGGAACACCCATGGAGACATAGTTAGGGGAGTCATACCACTATAGTCTCGCTGGCAGCTGGGTTGGAGACCCAGGAAGCAGGAGCCACACTGTCTGCAACCTGCATCTGCTTCTCTGTCAACCAACCTCACTTGCTAACCGCAATCAGCCTCTCTGCAATCTGCAATCCACACTCCGCCCTTGCTAGCCACCATTTTCTGCTAGCATAACCATGGCAATTATATTAGTGGCCAATGGCTCACTGGTTACAGTTGACAGACAACTGGCCACAGCTGATGGCCATCCAATCACAGTTGATGGCCATTTACTGCCCGAGTGAGCACCTTTCCACATGAGGGCGAGAGCTTGGAAACTGCACTCCTTGCTCTGTCCCCACACCTGCACTTAGCCTTCAGAAATTTGTCACAATAATCCCTTAAGTGTCCCTATTAGCTTACGAATTTCAGTGGCTTTTGTTTCAGCTGAGAACACTATAAATGTTGTTGTCATGCAGGGACTCTGGTCCTGCTCCCTGCACAAGAATGCAGGATACGGTGAGGCCAAGAAGGAAAAACAACGGAGCCAGGGATAGGGAGTTCATGTCACTATATTCTTGCTGGCTGCTAGGTTGGTGATTGTCATGTGGGAGACCCTGCTCACTGCACCATTTGTCGTGCAGGGTGACAGGCAGGGTCTCTTCAGTGGTGTCTAGTCCTGCTCCCCACATAACAACGCAAGACATGGTGAGGCCAAAAAGGAACACCCACGGAGCCATTGATAGGGGAGTCATACCACTGTACTCTCGCTGGCGGCTGGGTTGGAGACACAGGAAGCAGGAGTCACACTGTTCGCAACCTGCATCTGCATCTCTGTCAACCAACCTCACTTGCTAGCCGCAATCAGCCACTCTGCAATCTGCAATCCACACTCCGCCCTTGCTAGCCACCATTTTCTGCTAGCATAGCCACGGCAGTTATATTAGTTGCCAACGGCTCACTGGTTACAGCAGACGGCCAACTAGCCACAGCTGATGGCCATCCAATCACAGTTGATGGCTACTTACTACCCGAGTGAGCACCTTTCCACGTGAGGCTGAGAGCCTGGAAACTGCACTCCTGGCTCTGTCCCCACACCTGCACTTAGCCTTCAGAAATTTGTCACAATAATCCCTTAAGTGTCCCTATTAGCTTACGAATTTCAGTGGCTTTTGTTTCAGCTGAGAACACTATAAATGTTGTTGTCATGCAGGGACTCTGGTCCTGCTCCCTGCACAAGAATGCAGGATACGGTGAGGCCAAGAAGGAAAAACAACGGAGCCAGGGATAGGGAGTTCATGTCACTATATTCTTGCTGGCTGCTAGGTTGGTGATTGTCATGTGGGAGACCCTGCTCACTGCACCATTTGTCGTGCAGGGTGACAGGCAGGGTCTCTTCAGTGGTGTCTAGTCCTGCTCCCCACATAACAACGCAAGACATGGTGAGGCCAAAAAGGAACACCCACGGAGCCATTGATAGGGGAGTCATACCACTGTACTCTCGCTGGCGGCTGGGTTGGAGACACAGGAAGCAGGAGTCACACTGTTCGCAACCTCACTGCATTGCTTGCAGGCTCAGCCACCATCTTCTTGCTAGCCCCCATTTTCTGCTAGCATAGCCACGGCAGTTATATTAGTTGCCAACGGCTCACTGGTTACAGCAGACGGCCAACTAGCCACAGCTGATGGCCATCCAATCACAGTTGATGGCTACTTACTACCCGAGTGAGCACCTTTCCACGTGAGGCTGAGAGCCTGGAAACTGCACTCCTGGCTCTGCCCCCACACTCCACCCCTACAGGGTCTCGCCTCACAATCTATGCAACAAGCATCTTCCACGAGGGGCCCTGTGCGAGGAGCCTGGAGGTGAATGCAATATCCTGGACACAGCCAGGCTCTCTGGGCACATCTAGGGCTTCTCAGGGCACCACCAGTACTTCTGGGCACAGCCAGACTTCCTGGACTCAGCCAGGGCTCTCAGGGCACTGCCACTCACTTTCTGGGCCTCTCAGGGTACTGTGCTGGAACAACAGCGACTCACAGTCAAAGTGCTTACAGATTCTGGATGGTAGCCAGTCAAGACACAAAAGCAAACATCTGCCAGTTCTACTACATGGTGGTACATTCCCAAGCAAACAGTCAAGAGGTCCATTAAATTAGGGATAGAAGGCAATTTCCCATAGACCATAGTCATTTGCCAGGACTGTCCTGGGGGTGAGGAATGACCTTGACCTCACCCTCATCTCCCACGGAGGACTCAGCAAGTGTTTCCTCCTGGGACTACAAGTCCTGCATCCGGCTGCCTGAGCAAGCACTTCCCAGCCCACAGGGCTGCAATGACCTTCCCTTTATCCGGCCTATGCTGGTTGGGGAACCGTCCATATCTTCCCACCCCTCCACAGGGGTCCAGCTCCTCTGCAGCTACTCCTCCTGGTCTTCCTGAGACTGAGTGTTCATAAGCACAAACTGTTTCACCGCCCTTCGGGGAGCTTTGGCCTGCACCGTACCCTGCTCGCTGCACAATTTGTCATGCAAGGTGACGGGGGGGGGTCTCTTCTGGGGTCTCTAGTCCCGCTCCCCACATAAGAATGCAGGACATGGTGAGGCCAAAAAGGAACACCCACGGAGCCATAGATAGGGGAGTCATACCACTGTACTCTCGCTGGCGGCTGGGTTGGAGACACAGGAAGCAGGAGCCACACTGATCACAACCCTCACTGCGCCACTTGCAGGCTCAGCCACCATCTTCTTGCTAGTCCCCATTTTCTGCTAGCATAGCCATGGCAGTTATATTAATGGCCAACGGCTCACTGGTTACTGCAGATGGCCAACTAGCCACAACTGATGGCCATCCAATCATAGTTGATGGCCATTTACTACCTGAGTGAGCACCTTTCCACGTGAGGCCAAGAGGCTGGAAACTGCACTCCTGGCTCTGTCCCCACAGTGATGTAGGAAGTAGGAGCCACATGATCTGCAATCCACTCTCTGCTTCTCTGCCAACCAACAAACCCACCAGCATAGTCACGGCAGTTATATCAGTGGCTAATGGCTAACTGGTAATAGCTAATGGCCAACTAGTCACAGCTGATGGTCATCTACTACCTGAGCCAGCACCTTTCCACATGAGACCAAGAGCATGGAAACTGCACTCCTGGCTCTGTCCCCACAGTTGTCACTCTGGGTGTGGTTCTCTCTCTAGATTATGGGATGGTATTTGCTCTGTGACTTCAGTTCTCTGATAGAGCCAAGAAATGTCATTGATTTTTATTTTTGTTTGTTTGTCCAGATTTTTATTTGTTTCAAGGACAGAAGTGACAACTTCCAAGCTTTTTCGTGATCTGGAACCCAAATCATAGTGTCAGCCTATCCTCTCACTCCACTATTTCTGCCAACTCTGAGTAAGCCTGATACGGATGACTGTATCTCCGTGTGTTTAGAATCAATTTGTGCTCATAATAAAAGAATGAAAGATAGGCCCAGGGTCTGGTAGAACATTAATTGGTTCATTAACTGTAAGTACATCATTTTATTTTCTTTAAACAGTGTGGGGACAGAGTCCTTGAGAACAGTTTCCAGGCTTTCGCCCTCACGTGGAAAGGTGCTGGCTCAGGTGGTAAATGTTCATCAACTGTTATTGGATGGCCATCAGCTGTGGCTAGTTGGCTGTCAGCTGTAAGCAGTGAGCCATTGGCCACTGATATAACTGCTGTGGCTATGCTAGCAGAAAAATGGGGGTTAGCAAGAAGATGGTGCTGAGCTAGCAAGGGCAGAGTGTGGATTGCGGATCGTGTGGCTTCTGTTTCCTGTGTCTCCAACTCAGCCGCCAGCGAGAATATAGTGGCATGACTCCCGTATCTGTGGCTCCATGGGTGTTCCTTTTTGGCCTCACCATGTCCTGCATTCTTATGTGGGGAGTGATAGCTGAGACCCCGCCTGACACCCTGCATGACAAATGGCCAGCGAGCAGGGTATGGTGCCAGCCAAAGCTCCCCGAAGGGTGGTGGTGCAGTTTGTGCGTATGAACACTCAGTCTCAGGAAGACCAGGAGGAGCAGCTGCTGGAGAGCTGGACCCCCGTGGAGGGGTGGGAAGACATGGATGGTTCCCCAACCACCAAAGCCAGAGAAAGCAAAGGCCATTGCAGCTCTGTGGGCTGGCAAGTGCTTGCTGAGGCAGCCCGGATGCAGGACTTGTAGTCCCAGGAGGAAACACTTGCTGAGTCCTCTGTGGGAGATGAGGGTGAGGTCAAGGTCACCCCTCACCCCTAGGACAGCACTGACGAATGACTATGGACTATGGGGAATTGCCTTCCATCCTTAATGTAATGGACCACTTGACTGTGTGTTTGGGAACACACCACCATGTAGTGGAACTGGTGGATGTTTGCCCTTGTGTCTCGACCAGCCGCTGTAGAGAATATGTGAGAAACCCTGGCTGTGTCCAGAAAGTATGTAAGCACCTTTACTGTGAGTCGCTGTTATTTCAGCACAGTACCCTAAGAGGCCTAGAGAGAGTGGCAGTGCCCTGAGAGCCCTGGCTGAGTCCAGGAGGCCTGGCTGTGCCCAGAGAGAGTGGCAGTGCCCTCAGAAACCCTGGCTGTGTCCGGAGAGACTGGTGGTACCCTAAGAAGCCCAGGAATTCTGGCTGTGCACAGAAGGACTGGTAGTGCCCTGAGAAACCCTGCCCGGGCCCAGAGAGGTTGGCTGTGTCCAGGATATTGCATTCACCTCCAGGCTCCTCATACAGGGCCCCTCGTGGAAGTCGCTTGTCGCGTAGATTGTGAGGCGAGACCCTGTAGGGGTGGAGTGTGGGCACAGAGCCCCAGAAAGCAGTTTCCAGGCTCTTGGCCTCACATAGACAGGTGCTGGCTCAGGTAGTAAACGGCCATCAACTCTGACTGGATGGCCATCAGCTGTGGCTAGTTGGCTGTCAGCTGTAACCATTGAGCCATTGGTCACTAATATAACTGCTGTGGCTACACTAGCAGAAAAATGGGGGCTAGCAAGAAGATGGTGGCTGAGCTAGCAAGGGCGGAGTGTGGATTGTGGATCGTGTGGCTGCTCCTTCCTGTGTCTCCAACTCAGCCGCCAGTGAGAATATAGTGGCATGACTCCCGTATCTATGGCTCCGTGGGGGTTCCTTTTTGGCCTCACTATGTCCTGCATTCTTATGTGGTGAGCGGTAGCTGAGACGCCGCCTGACACCCTACATGACACTATGCTAGGTGGTTGGTGGGTGGGTTGGTTGGTTGGTTGGCAGAGAAGCAGATGACAGATTGTGTATCATGTGGAGCCTGCTTCCTGTGTCTCCAACTGTCATGCGGGGTCTCTAGTCCTGCTTCTTACATAAGAATGCAGGATATGGTGAGGCCAAAAAGGAACACCCGCAGAGCCATAGATAGGGGAGTCATACCACTATAGTCTCACAGGTGGCTGCGTTGGAGACACAGGAGGCAGGAGCCACACGATCTGCAACCCGTCGTCCACTTGTCTCTGGCAACCAACTTCACTTGCTGGCTGCCATCTGCATCTCTGCAATCTGTAATCCACACTCCACCATGCCACGCCACTACACCTCGACGCCACTACACTACACCACCTTTGCTAGCTTAGCCGCAGCAGTTATATCAGTGGCTAATGGCTAACTGGTAACAGCCAATGGCCAACTAGTCACAGCTGATGACCATCTACTACCTGAGCCAGCACCTTTCCACATGAGACCAAGAGCATGGAAACTACTCTCTGGGCTCTGTCCCCACACCAAACCAGCCACCAGTGAGAATATAGTGGTATGAATTCCCTATCCATGGCTCCTTTGGTGTTCCTTTTTGGTCTCACCATATCTTGTGTTTTTGTATGGGGAGCGGGACCAGAGACCCCACATTACAGCCACAATCAAGTTAAGAATGGGTAGAATTCTCAACTCAACCTTTTAGTGATGAAGGTATGCTTTTTTTGGTAATTACTATAAATAAATAACTACCAAAAGGAGTTTAGAGGAAGTAAAATGTGAATCATGCTTTCTCTAGGATGATTACAGAAAGTTATGTGAGTGGACATAACAGTGGTCATTGAACTTCACTGGAAGACTTGGGTGAGGAGCTATCCTGGGGAAGATAAGCTTTCAGAACAACATGACCCCCTCTATACTGTGGGGTTTCACCCTTTATGTGCTTATCCGATGGAAGTTAATGACTTTCTTTCCAGAAAAATGTATATTCCTGCAACATTTTGTAGATAAATCCATGTTCTCTAGATAGAACCTTCTTTTGAAATTTTGTTACCTGAAGAACTAAATATAGCCTGTGATATATCTAGCCCACCTAGATGCCTTGTTGGGAAGCCTTACACTTTCTCCTGCCTCCACTGACCAGGGACCTTAGCCTTCCTTCTTAGAGAATTTCTGTTTAGGTCAGGGATTGGCAATATTTGACTGGCTGATTTGTTTTGGCAAATAAAGATTTATTGGAACAGTTCCACTCCCATTTGTTTATAAACTATTGCTGCTTTTTCCCTTACAACTGTAAAGTTGAATAGGCGTGGCAAAACTAAAATTATTTACTATCTGGCCTTTTACAGGAAAAGTTTGCCGACCGTGTTGTAGATGAAAATGTTCAGAAAAGCACGTGATAGAAGAGTTAACATATAAAAGAGTTATCCTGCTCAAGGATGTTCACATTTTAACAGGGATCAAAATATTTTTCAATTGAATGGATTGAATCTTAAGGGTAGAATTTTATGCTCCAGTGAGAAAATACCTAAAATCAATTGATAAATTCCTAATTCAGATCACTTACATGTGTGGACAACCATGCTGATAAACAGAAAAGGCTTTATCTGGCTAATTCCTATAATTCAAGAATTGCCAACCAATAACATTTTGACTCACACAAAACTTTACAGTAAATTCTATTTTTGATATTATGCTGGGTTCCCTTTCTTTTCTCCCTCAGCCAGTGCTCTTAAAACACATCTCAAATTTCCAGAAAAAGAGGAGCTCTATCTGATGCTCCTCTCCTTAGGGTCTTGATATCGTGGCTTCCTAATACAAACACTAGTTCTAGTGTCCAGCTTTTTCTGCAAATATTAATCTTCAGTGGGTCAGCAGAGGAACAAACATAAAGTTTGTACAATGGTCTTTCTCTTCTGTTTAATATTTGCAAATGCTACTCACTAGATTGAAAGACCCAAGAAGCCAGTTGTGCTAATATCTACGCAAAGGCCATATAAGGGAAGAACATCTGACAGAGAATACTTCAAATGCATGGCCCAGCTGGCCAGTTCATTATGCTGAGCATTCATTCAGGCTTATGTCTCTATTTGTCCTCTGCAAGGTCCCAGGACAGTCACTCAGGATTGGTTCTTACCTGAGAGAGAGAGAGATATAAAGTCAACCTATAGTTCTTTTGTTCTTTGTGCTACATCATTTTTTTTAGCTTCTCTTATTTGCTGCCTTGTACCTCCACCTCATTTTACCCCATCCTTTCCTTATTACCTGTGAACCTACTTTATACTCTTTGCCTGGTCATTTTCCCAAACATCTTGTTTGTGTGGCTATAATATGCTGCGGTGAAAGGATATAGACTTTGGATTTAGAGAGAACTAAGCTCAGTTTTATGGCATACTAGCTTCTGTTACCAAGGCAAGCCTCAATGAGTCATACTTCCTTCATCTGTAAAGTGGGAATAAAATACTGTATGTCTCAAAAGGTTATTAAGAATATTACTTAGATAATGTGTATAAAAATCTTAGCATAGTACCTGATATATTATAGACACTCAGTAACACCATTTCTCTTCAATTTTGCCTCATTCCTCTCAAAGGGACCTCTTGATTTTTGTGGCTTACCTGGCCTCTGATTCATCTTTGCCAAGCCCTTGTGATTTATAGATGCCTTTCCTCCCTGGGCTCACAGTCTTGCTAACTTTGGTTTCTTGATTTGATGAAGCACACTCACTGACCTTTACTGAATGGTTCACCATAATTTCTAGGGACATGGAAAGCCTATACCCAATAATACCCCCTTCAGTTATTTAGAATTGTGATAGAATCACAAGGGGTGATTTACAAGTAAATGGTGCTTTGGTTTATAAATCCATGGCAGAAAAGAATGTGTAAAAAACAGCATCTGTATGAATGCGCATGTTGCTTAATGATGCCACTATTTAATTTGTTTTGGTTTTGAATGACTGATTCAATTTCGTTACTGGTGATCAGTCTGTTTAGATTTTCCAAGTCTTCATGGTTCAGCCTAGGAAGGCTATGTTTCTAAGAACTTGTCCATTTCTTCTACGTATTGAATTTGGTGGTATATAGTCCTTCATAGTATTCTTGGATGATCCTTTGTATTTCTGTGGCATCTGTGATAGCTTCCTTTTTTTCATTTCTGATTTTGTTTATTAGTGTTTTCTCTTTTTTTATCTTAGTGAGCCTAGCCAAGGGTTTGTCAATTTTGTTAATATTTTCAAAGAACCAGCTCATTGTCACATTAATTTTTTCTATTGTCTTTTTGTTCCCTATTTCATTTAGTTCTGCTCTGATTTTCATTATTTACTTTCTAATGCTGACCTTAGGTTTCACGTGTTCTTCTTCTTCTAGTTTTGTAAGGTGTAATGTGAGGTTACTTATTTCGGATTTTTCTTGTTTCTTGAGGTAGGCCTGTAATGAGATAAATTTCCCTCTTAAAACTGCCTTCGCTGCATCCCAAAAATTTTGGTAGGATGTATTTTCATTGTCATTTGTTTCTATGTATCTTTTGATCTCTCCTCTAATTTCTTCTTTGACCCAGTCCTTCTTTAAAAGTATGTTGTTTAATCTGCATGTATTTGTGTTTTTTCCCGCTTTCTTTTTACAGTTGATATCCAATTTCAAAGCCTTGTGATCAGAGAATATGCAT
Source organism: Rhinolophus sinicus (assembly GCF_036562045.2). NCBI lineage: Eukaryota > Metazoa > Chordata > Mammalia > Chiroptera > Rhinolophidae > Rhinolophus > Rhinolophus sinicus. The sequence goes on along the minus strand of NC_133768.1, from coordinate 84,478,117 downwards.
GGTATGATTTCAATCTTCTTAAATTTGTTGAGACTGATTTTATGTCCCAATATATGGTCTATCCTTGAGAATATTCCGTGTACACTAGAAAAGAATGTATAGTCTGATGTTTTAGGATGAAGTGCTCTATAAATGTCAATTATGTCCATTTCATCTAATGTGTCATTTAGGGCTACTATTTCGTTATTTATTTTCTGTTTGGATGATCTATCCATAGCTGTCAATGATGTATTTTAGTCCCCTAGTATAATTGTGTTTTGGTCAATTTCTCCCTTTAGTTCTGTTAGTAGTTGCTCAGTATATTTCGGTGCTCCCTGATTGGGGCATAAATATTGATGACTGTTATGTCTTCTTGTTGTGTAGTCCCCTTTACCATTATGAAATGTTTATCTTTATCTTTTGTTACCCTTTTCACCCTGAAGTCTGTTTCGTCTGATATCAGTATAGCTACACCTGATTTTCTCTGGATACCATTTGCTTGGAGTGTCTATTTCCACCCTTTCCCTTTGAGTCTATGCTTGTCCTTGTAGCTGAGATATGTCTCTTGGAGACAGCACATGGTTGGGTTTAGTTTTTTTGATCCAATCTGCCACTCTGTGCCTTTTTATTGGTGATTTCTGTCTATTTACATTTAGGGTGTGTCATGCCGGGGTCAGGCAGGGTCTCTGGTCCCGCTCCCCACATAATAATGCAAAATATGTTGAGGCCAAAAAGGAACACCCACGGAGCCATAGATAGGGGAGTTATTCCACTACATTCTTGCTGGTGGCTTGGTTGGAGACACAGGAAGCAGGAGCCACACTATCTGCAACCTGCTGTCTGCTTCTCTGCCAACAAACCAACCCCACTTGCTAACTGCAATTCGCTGTGCCAACTGCAATCCACACTTGCTAGCTCAGCCACCATTTTCTTGCTAGCCCCCATTTTCTGCTAGCATGGCAACGGCAGTTATATTAGTGGTCAATGGGTCACTTGTTACAGCTGATGCAAAACTAACCACACTGATGGCCATCCAAACATAGTTGATGGCCATTTACTACCTTAGCCATCAGCTTTCCATGTGAGGCCAAGAGCCTGGAAACTGTGCTCTTGGCTCTTTCTCAACACTCCACCCCTACAGGGTTTCACCTCATAATCTATGCGACAAGTGTCTTCCGTGAGGGGCCCTGTTCGAGGCGACTGGAGATGAACACAATATCCTGAACACAGCTAGGCTCTCTGGACACAGCCAGGGTTTCTCAGTGCACCACCAGTGTTTCTGGGCATGGCCAGACTTCCTGGGCTTCTTAGGGTACCACCAGTCTCCCCAAACACAGCCAGGGTTTCTCACGGCACCACCAGTACTTCTGGGCACAGCCAGACTTCCTGGGCTTCTTAGGTCACCACAACTCTACTGGGGCACAGCCAGGGCCTCTCAGGGCACTGCCACTCTCTCTGGGCACAGGCAGACTTCCAGGGCTCAGCCAGGGTTCTCAGGATACCACCAGTCTTTCTGGGTACAGCAAGTCTTCCTAGGCACAGCCAGGGTTTCTCAGGGTACCACCAGTCTTTCTGGGCATAGCACAAAAGTAAACATCCGTGAATTCCACTACATGGTGGTACGTTCCCAAGCAAACAGTCAAGAGGTCTATCAAATTAGGGATGGAGCCCATTCCCCATAGTCCACAGTCATTCGCCAGGGCTGTCCTGGGTGTGAGGGACGACCTTGACCTCACCCTCATCTCCCACGGAGTACTCAGCAAGTGTTTCCTCCTGGGACTACAAGTCCTGCATCCGGGCTGCCTCAGCAAGAACTTCCCAGCCGACAGGGCTGCAATAACCTTCACTTTCTTCGGCCTATGCTGGTCCGAGAACTGTCGATGTCTTTCCATCCCTCCATGGGGGTCCAGCTCTCCGGCAGTTGCTCCTCCTTGTCTTCCTGAGACTGAGTGTTCATACACACAAACTGCTCCACTGTCCTTTGGAGAGCTTTGGCTGGCACCATTCCCTGCTCGCTGCGCCATTTGTCATGCCAGGGGTAAGGCAGGGTCTATGGTTCGGTTCCCCACATAAGAACGCAGGATATGGTGAGGTCAAAAGAATACCCACGGACCCATTGATAGGGGAGTCATACCACTATATTCTCACTGGTGGCTGGGTTGGAGACACAGGAAGCAGGAGCCACACTATCTGCAACCCGCTGTCTGCTGCTCTGGCAACCAACCAACCCCACGTGCTAATTGCAATTCACCTTGCCAGCTGCAATATGTGCTTGCTAGATTAGCCACCATCTTCTTGCTAGCCCCCATTTAGTGCTAGTGTAGCCATGACAGTTATATTAGTGGCCAATGGCTCACTCGTTACAGCTGACAGCCAACTAGCCACAGCCAATGGCCATCCAATCACAGTTGATGGCTATTTACTACCGGAGCCAGCAGCTGTCCATGTGAGGCTGAGAGCCTGGAAACTGCACTCCTGGCTCTGTCCCCACAGGGTGATTATTGATATGTGAGGATTTCCTGTCATTCTATCTTTAGTTTTCTGGTAAGACTGTGTCTCCAGTGTTTCTTTGCCTTTTTGTTACTGTCTTTTATTTCTGTGTGGTGGTATTCTATGATGTTTCCCTCTGTTTCTTCTTTTATTACAGTACATATTTCAGTTCTGGATTTCTTTTCTGAGTGTTTACCCTTAAGTTTATGTAAAAGAAGGTTTGATATTTAGAGTATTCCAAGTTCCTCAGCACGCATACTTTCTCCATTCCCATATTCTGGTTCATGTCTTTACTCTCCCCCTTTCTATGTTTTGGTTGCCACAAATTGTCCCTGTTGATGGTGGTCGAATAGCCTTCTTTAGTATTTCTTCTAGTGCAGGTCATGTATTAGAGAATTCCCTCAGCTTCTGTATGTCTGGAAAGGTCTTTATTCCTCCTTCATATCTAAAGGATATCTTTGCTGGATATATTATTCTTGGCTCATGATTTCTCTCTTTCAATAGTTTGAATATTTGGTTCCACTCCCTCCTGGCTTGTAGAGTTTCTGCTGAAAAATCCGATGATAATCTAATGGGCTTTCCTTTGTAAGTTACCGTCTTCATTTCCCTGGCTGCCTTGAGGATTCTTTCTTTGTTGTAGATTTTAGACAGTTTCAATACAATGTGCCTTGGAGAAGGCCTGTTGGGATTTGGTAATTAGGTGTTCTATTTGCTTCTGGGATTCGAGGGTCCAGTTCTGTCCACAAGTTTGGGAAGTTCTCATCTACAATTTGTTTGAATATATTCTCTGTTCCCTTCTCTGTTTCTTCTCCTTCTGGTATGCCCATTATTCTTATATTGCTCTTTCTGATGGAGTCAGAAAGTTCTTGTAGAGTTCTTTCATTTCTTTTCAGTCTCAAGTCTCTTTGTTCTTCCATCTGTGTAATTTCCAGGTTTCCATCTTCGATGTCATTGATTCTTTCCTCCATCTGGTCAACTCTACTACCTAAGCTGGTTATTTTGTTCTTAATTACTTCTGTTAAGTTCTTAATCTCCAGAAATTCTATTTGGTTTAAAATTTCAATCTCTTTCGTAAAATGCTCATGCTGTTCTTTGATTGTGTTTCTGAGTTCATTTAACTGCCTATCTGTGTTTTCTTGCATCTGGTTGAGTTTTTTCAGAACTGCAATCTTGAATTCTCTGTCATTTAAGTCACATATTTCTGTGTCTTTAAGTGCCTTTTCTGGAGACGTTTCACTTTCTTTCTGAGCTGTCTTGTTGCCTTGGTTATTCATGGCAATTACTGATTTACTATTTCTCTTCCTAGACATCTACATGAGTGGCTTCTGCAACAGGTTGATAGGAAGATATTTTTCTTTTGTTTTCCAGTATTTGTTTGTAGAATGTTTTATTTTTTCTCCAACTGCAGCCTATTTTTCCTCTCCCACACGGTAGTGCTATGTTGTCTCTGCACTATTCCAGCTTCTCACACAATGGGGGGATTCCCTGGGAGACATGCTTCTCCTCTGTTAATAGTTCGACTAGGTCACAGGGCGCAGTGTCCCGGTGGGTATGCGGAGAGCTTTTGATGTTCCAAAGCTCTTCCAGCTCCAGATTCAGAGCCCGTATGTTTCAGCAGTTCTGTTTACTCCTGCAGGAATTAGCCCAGATAGGTGGAGCTAGGGCCGGGTTAGTTGTGAGAGACGGTCCAGAGCAATGACGGCGACCACCACCACAGCATGTCCTGCTTCCACAGCTCCCTCGCCATTGTTGGAACTATTTGGGCTGAGAATTTATGTCTGCGGTCCACAGTTCTCAGAACAGCAAATATTCTGTTCTTTTGCTCTGACACTGCTACAGTTCCGTTTCTAGCACCGGGCAGATGGGGGTGGGGCGAGCTCTGGGAGGGTAGGGAGGGGGCGGCTAGTCTCAGTGCCTAAGGCTTCCGTTCTCTGCTCTGCAGTGAGGGCTTAAACCACCGTTTTCAGCCTTCTTCCCTCAGTCTTTTCCCCGAGGTCTCTGCAGTGAGTGTTGGGTTCAGCTGACTTATATGCTGCCCCCTCAGCCCTGTGTGCCATAAGCGGAGCCCTAGCAGTCCGAGTTCTTCCCTCTGCCGCAGCTGCAGTAGTTCCAGGAAACAGTGAGCTCGGAGCGCTGAGCTAGGTATGCGTCCTGCGCCCGCGGGGCTCCTTCTGCACACTTCTCCCTTCCTTCCTCCTCCCCCCCGCTCGCGCGAATCTCCCACCTGTAGGTGATTTTGGTAGTGGGTCTCTTCGTCTTTCCTGTCTGCTGTGCAGGGAGTCCTTCGTGGAGTTTTTGTTGTTTGATTCGTTGTAAATTCAAGGGGAGTTTTACAGAGGCTCACCTCACGCCGCCATTTTTCCAGAAACCAAGTTATGTTTTTCTTATATTTTTCTTTTTTTAATCTTCTTTGCCTTTTATGTTATGTTTAAATATACAATGTTATATGTTGTATCAAGGTTTGCCATTTCCTGCTTCTGTCTGTCGATTAGTAAATCTTGCTCATGGTTTGTATCCTTTTGACTTTTTTGTTTCAGTTCTAACAGCCTTTTTCAGTACTTTCTGTCATGCAGGCCTTGTGGAAAATTCCCTCAGCTTTTTTATGCCGGAGAATGTCTTTATTCCTCCTTTTTGTTTAAAAGATAACATTGCTGGATACATTATTGTTGATTGGTAATTTCTGTCTTTCAATAGTTTGAAGATTTGTTTCCACTCCCTCCTGGCTTGAAAAATTTGTGCTGAAAAATCTGATGATAATCTAATTGGCTTTCCTTTGCAGATTACTGTCTTCGTTTCCCTGGCTGCCTTGAGAATTTTTTTTTTTTTGTCATTAAGTTTTGACACTTTCAATATAATGTGTTTTGAAGAAGGCCTATTGGGATTGAGGTAATCAGGTGTTCTGTTTGCTTCTTGGATTCAAGGATTCACTTACTTCCGTAAGTTGGAAAGTTCTCGTCAACTACTTGTTTGAATAGACTGTCTGTTTCTTTCTCCCTTTCTTCTCTTTCTGGTATACCCATTATTCTCATGTTGCTCTTTCTTATGGAGTCAGACAGTTCTTGTAGAGTTCTTTTATGTCTTTTAACTCTCAAATTTCTCTCTTCTTCCATCTGTGTCATTTCCAGATTTCTGCCTTTGATATTACTAATTCTTTCCTCCATTTGCTCCACTCTATTTCCTAAACTGGCTATTTTATTCTTCATCTCTTTTAATGAGTTATTCATCTCTAATATTTCTATTTGGTTCTTTTTTAAAATTTCAGTCTCTTTGGTAAAATATTCATTGTGTTTATTGATTTTATTTCTGCGTTCATTAAACTACCTCTCTGAGTTTTCTTGCATCTTATTGAGATTTTTCAGAACTGCAATCTTGAATTCTCTGTCATTTAAGTCACATATTTCCATGTCTCTAAGTTCAGTTTATGGAGATTTTTCATTTTCTTTCTGGGCTGTCTTGTTACTGTGGTTATTCATGACAATTGATGGATTTCTCTCCCTGCGAATCTACAGGACTGGATTCTGCAGCAGATTTATATGAAAAATTCTTTCTTTTCCTTTCCAGTAGGTGTTGTTGCAGCATTTCATTTTCTCTTGTGCTGTTCTGTTTTTACCTGCAATGGGAGGTCTCCTGGAAGGTGGGTTTCTTCTCTGTGATCAGATCTCCTTGGTCTCAGCTCACTGGCCCCATGTGGGGAAGTAGTGGGTGATGGAGTTTTGAGCCTCTGAAACCACAATGCTGCCTCTGTAACCCAATGCAGAGCTTGTTTGTCTCATCAGAGGTGTGTGCCCTCACAGGGATAAATCAGAAGAGCTGGGGGTGGGTGGGCTGGGAGAGGCAGCAGGTGTGTTTGTGGCTCTGAGAAATGGTGACTTCCAGCCCACAGTTGTCTAACCCCTACAGTTCTTTCCCTATCACTGGCATTATCTGCACTGTGCATCTGACACTCAGGGACCGTCTCTTCAGTTCTCAGGGTTGTAGATATTCTATTCTTTAATCCGATACTACTACGATTTCTTCTGTGGCCCGCTTCTAACACTGAGTGTGTAGGGTGAGGAGGTCAGGCTCTGTCTTTGTTTTCTGCCTGGTAGTGAGGGCTTAAACTGCAGTTCTCATTCTTGTATATTCAGTTTTTGCCCCAAGGTCTCTGCCCCAATCACTAGGTTCAGCCGTATTATATGCTGATCCCTCAGGCTGAATTGTGGACCACAGAAAGTGCACCTGCAGCCTGAATTCTTTCTTCTCCTAGGACCACCATGAACTCCAGGCTGCATCCTGTGGCCCACATCTCTGTACTTCCTCCTTCCCTCCTCCCTTGTTCACTCCATTTGCCCACCTTCAGATGTTTCGATGTGTGGATCTTTCAGTCATACTTGTGTCTTGCATAGGGTGTCATTTATTAAATGATAGCTATTCAGTTTGTTGTAACTTCCAGTGGAGATTTCAAGGAGCCCCACTCACACAGCCATGTTTCTGACTTCTCTATTTCTTGGTCTTGCCTAATCTGTCTGGGTAGGACTTTCAATACTATGTTAAATAAAAGTGGCAAAGTGGGCATTGTTGTCTTGTTCCTGATCTTAATGTGAATGCTTTTAGCTTTTCCCCACTGAGTATAATATTAGCTCTGGGTTTGTGATATATTGCCTTTAATATGCTGAGATATGTTCCCTGTATAGCCAATGTGTTGAGAGTTTTTTTTATCATAAATAAATGTTGAATTTGGTAAAATGCTTTTTTGGAATCTATTGAGATGTTCATAAGATTTTTACCCTTTATTTTGTTAATATGGTATATCATGTTGATCAATTTGTGTGTATTGAATCATCCTTTTGTCTCTGGAATAAATCCCACTTGATCATGATATATGATCCTTTTAATATATTGTTACATTCAGTTTGCTAATATTTTGTTGAGGATTTTTGCATCTATGTTCATCAGGGATATTGGTCTATACTTTTGTGTTTTCTTTATCTGTTTTTACTTTTTTAATCAGGGAAATGTTGGCATCATAAAATGAGTTTGTAAGTATGCCCTTCTCTTCTATTTATTGAAAGACTCTGAGAAGGATTGGTATTAATTTTTTTGAATGTTTGGTAGAAGTCACTAGTTATGCCCTATGGTCCTGGACTTATGTTTGTATGAAGTTTTTCAATTACTGATTCAATATCCTTACTAGTATTCAATCTGTTCAGATCTCCTATTTTGTCATGATTCAATATTGGAAGGTTGTATGTTTCTAGCAATTTATCCATTTTTTCTATGTTGTCTAATTTGGCATATAATTGTATACAGTAGTCTCTTAGGATCTTCTGCATTACTGTGTTATTAGTAGTAACATCTCCTCTTTCATTTATGATTTTATTTGAGTCTTCTCTCTTTTTTCCTTGGTGAATTTAGATAAAGGTTTGTCAATTTTCTTTATCTTTTCAAAGAACCCTCTCTTGGTTTCATTGGTATTTTCTTTTCTTTTTTTAATTTTATTTTATTAAATTTATTGGGATGACAATTGTTAGTAAAATTACATAGATTTCAGGTGTACAATTCTGTATTACATCATCTATAAATCCCATTGTGTGTTCATCACCCAGAGTCAGTTCTCCTTCCATCACCATATATTCGATCCCCCTTACCCTCACCTCCCACACCCACCCCCCACCCCCCTTACCCTCTGGCAACCATTAAACTACTGTCTGTGTCTATGAGTTTCTGTTTCTCATTTGTTTGTCTTGTTCTTTTGTTGTTTTTGGTTTATATACCACATATCAGTGAAATCACACGGCTTTCTGCTTTTTCTGTCTGACTTGTTTCGCTCAGCATTACTCTCTCAAGATCCATCCATGTTGTCACAAATGTTCCTATATCATCTTTTCTTACCGCCGAATAGTATTCCATTGTGTATATATACCACAACTTCTTTATCCATTCATCTATCGAAGGACATTTTGGTTGTTTCCATGTCTTGGCCACTGTAAACAAAGCTGCAATGAACATTGGAGCACACGTGTCTTTATCTCTAAATGTTTTCAGATTTTTTGAGTAGATACCCAGGAGAGGGATTGCTAGGTCATATGGCAATTCTATTCGTAATTTTTTGAGGAACCTCCACACTGGCTTCCATAATGGCTGCACCAGTCTGCATTCCCACCAACAGTGTATGAGGGTTCCTTTTTCTCCACAGCCTCTCCAATATTTGTTGCTATTTGTCTTGTTGATGATAGCCATTCTGACTGGTGTGAGGTCATATCTCATTGTGGTTTTGATTTGCATTTCTCTGATGATTAGTGATGTTGAGCATTTTTTCATATGTCTATTTGCCGTTTGTATGTCCTCTTTGGAGAAATGTCTCTTCAAGTCCTCTGCCCATTTTTCAATTGGGTTGTTTGTTTTTTTGTTGTTGAGTTGCATGAGTTCCTTGTATATTCTGGATACTAGCCCCTTATCGGAGGTACTGTTTGCAAAAATCTTCTCCCATTCAGTTGGTGGACTCTTTATTTTGTCAATGGTTTCTTTTGCTGTGCAGAAGCTTTTAAGTTTCATATAGTCCCATTCGTTTATTTTAGCTTTTACTTCCATTGCCTTTGGAGTCAAGTTCATAAAATGCTCTTTGAACCCAAGGTCCATAAGTTTAGTACCTATGTTTTCTTCTATGCAGTTTATTGTGTCAGGTCTTATGCTTAATTCTTTGATCCGTTTTGAATTAACTTTGGTACATGGCCAGTTTCATTCTTTTGCACGTGGCTATCCAATTCTCCCAGCACCATTTATTGAAGAGGCTGTCTTTGCTCCATTGTATGTTTCTAGCTTCTTTGTCAAAAATTATCTGTCCATATTTATGTGGTTTTATTTCTGGGTTCTCAATTCTATTCCATTGTTCTCTGTGTCTGTTTTTCTGCCAATACCATGCTGTTTTGATTATTGTAGCCCTGTAGTACAAGCCAAAGTCAGGAAGTGTGATACCTCCATTATTGTTCTTTTTTCTTAAGATTGCTTTGGCTATTCGGGGTCTTTTGTTGTTCCAAACAAATCTGATGATTTTTTGTTCTATTTCTTTAAAATATGCCATTGGGATTTTGATGGGGATTGCATTGAATCTGTATATTGCTTTGGGTAATATGGCCATTTTAACTATGTTGATTCTTCCAATCCATGAGTCATTGGTATTTTCTAATGTTCTTTTAGTCTCTACTTATTTATTTCTTCTCTGATCTTTGTTATTTCCTTCCTTCTACGAATTTGGGGCTTTGTTTGTTCTTTTCCTAACTCCTTGAGGTGTAAAATTATGTTGTTTAGTTGAGATTTTTCTCATTTCTTGAAGTAGGCATTCATCACTTTGGATTTCCTTCTTAGATCTGCTATTTCTAAATCCCATAAGTTTTGGCATGTTGTATGTCCATTTTTGTTTATCTCAAGATATTTTTTATTTTGCTTTTTATTTCTTCATTGAGACATTGGTTGTCCAATAGCATATTGCTTAGTCTCTACACATTTGTGAGTTCCAGTTTTCTGCTTCTAATTGGTTTCTAGTTTCATACCATTGTAGCTAGAAGAGATACTTGATATGATTTCAGTCTTCTTACATTTGTTGAAACTTGTTTTGTAGTCTAACATATGATCTATCATGGAGAATGTTCCATGTGGCATTCAGAAGAATACGTATTCTGTTGTTTTTGGGTGGAACATGCTGTATACATCTATTAATTTTATTTTCTCTAACTTCATGCCATATAAAGCCAATGTTTCCTTACTTGTCTGTCTCAATGATCTATCCATTAATGTAAATGGGGTATTAAGGTCCCTACTATTAGTGTAACCCTGTCTATTTCTGCCTATAGGCCTGTTAACATTTGCTCTGTAGGTACTCCTATGTTGAGTGCCTAAATATTTACAAATTTTATATCTGGGGTACCAGATTCACATAAGAGCTCCCATCTGAGAGATGCTTATACTCTGGAGTGCAGCAGAGAGAGAATGTGTGTTAAGATAGTTCCCTAAATGTTTTCAGATTTTTTGGGTAGATATCCAGGAGAGGGATTGCTGGGTCATATGGCAATTCTATTCGTAATTTTTTGAGGAACCTCCACACTGCCTTCCATAACGGCTAGGGGGTGGGGGGTGGGGGGTGGGAGATGAAGTTAAGGGGGTTCAAATATATGGTGATGGAAGAACTGAATCTAGGTGATGAACACACAATGGGATTTATAGATGATGTAATACAGAATTGTACACCTGAAACCTATGTAATTTTACTAACAATTGTCACCCCAATAAATTTAATTAAAAAAAAAAAGATAGTTCCCACTCTCTGAGATCTCAGGAAAAGTTTAAAGTCATCCCAGAGATGTATATTAAATTCGAAGACTACCCCTCATGCTCCAGCTATAATGATACACTAATGCTAATAGGCCTCTTTCCAGGAAGACTGATCTCTTATGTATGTTACTTCTTGCTGTCCCCTGGGGTTGGTAGCTGTTTAAGAACTATTTTTCCATTAGTTGCAGTCCTGTGGGAACTGTGAGTGTAAGCCCCACTGACCACCAGTGCCATACAATATAGAGATTTTCCTTGGCAACATCCACAAAAATTAGGGTGCCAATAAAGGCTTCTTTCCATAAGATACTGGTGAGCAGAAGTGATGCAGAGAGAGGGTGCAAGGATGGCATCCCCCCACTGTATGTTTCCTGAGATCCCCTCGGTAGGCCCCTATAAGTGTGCCAAGCCAGAAGTCTGCCCCTTAGCCTAAAGTTAATGTACAAACAAGTAGGCCTTTTTCACAAGTAGACTGTGGGTATGTTTCAGTTTGCTATCTGTGTAATGCCCTAGGAGTGGTAGTCTGATAAGAACTATCTCTCTGATTTTTACAGCCCCATGGGATCCAGGACTGCAAGCCCCCTGGCCTCCAGCGCTAGGAAATCTAGGGCATCTTCTGGGTGGCAGCTGTAAAATCTGGGTCACTAGACATAAAAACCAGGGCACCAGACACGTGTAGAAACTTTCCTCTGGAGATACCGGTGCTCTGGTGTATGGTAGAGTAAAAATGTGAAAATGGTGCTCACTGGTTAGAGTGAAGCCGAGGGACTATGTAAAGATGGCATTCACACACACACACACACACACACACACACACACACACACACAGGAAAGAAAAGAAAAGGAAATAAAAGAGGAAAAAAACAAAGAAAATAACAAAGAAAAAGGAAAATAAAGATAAATAGGAAAAAAATGATGGTGCCCCTAAGCTTAATCAAGGCAGAGGGAGAGCATGGAAGATTGTGTGCACCAGCATTTGTCTCCAGAGGCTATGCCAGTGGGACCTTCCCCTTTAGACCAATGCTTTAAAATTAGAAAATGAGTCTCTTTCGTATAAAATTTGCGAACTTTTCAAACGGTTGCTTCTGCACTGGGCCCTTGGTGGGTGAATCTGCACATGGGCACTTAAAGAGATGTTTTACAGTTCACCAGAGCCCTATAGGTTTTGTGGGCATGGGCCTCATTGGTCTTCAAAGCCAGGTGTTTTAGTGGTTCATCTCTCACTTGCCAGTCTTTAAAGTTGAGACATGGGGTATGAACATTTCAGTCCTTAGGGAGAATCTTCAGGTTTTGATTTCCTTTCTGATTGTAGGTTGCCATGCTGGGGATGGGGTTTATGGTTGGATAGTGGCTCAGGTTCTCCTATCCACTTTAATGTGTTTTCCTACTTGTTTCCCCAATGTGAAGGGGTTGCTTTGTCAGTTTTTCCTTTTTCTTTTTTTTTCCAGAAGAAACCATTCCATTTCTAGCTATAGACTCGATGTGTCCATGGACGGAGGTGAGTTCAGGATTTTCCTCTGTTGCTGTCTTGAACAAGAACTCACGAGTTGCTTTCATAAAAAGGATTGCAGAGATCATGGAGTTTCAGTGTACATAGGGCTCAGTTCTACTAAAACCTGTGCACACACACACACACACACACACACACAACTCTTCCTAAGTTCCTACCATATGTAAAAACTTATGTTTGAAAATGTGGGCAATTTATTGATAAAAACATACAAGATCATCCTTGTCCTCAAATAGCTTCCAATCCAGTCCATATAATTCAGTCCCTATGATCCAGAAAGGTCTAGATATGAATAATTATAACATGAGCTAGACTATGGAATAACTCCATAATGAAGGTAAGATTAGATGCTATTGGATTATAAGCAAAAGAAAGAAATGTTCAGCGAGGCCTTTTAAGATGACTATGTGGTTGAGGTGGGATTTTAGGGAAGCTTAAAGGATGAGTGTGCATTTGAAACACGGATGTCTTTGAAGGAAGAGGAGCTTTTGCAGGACAGTCTAAGCAAAGAGAATAACTTAAATATAAAATTCTGTGGTAAACATTAGCTCAGTTTGGGGAAATGTTAAGGACAATAATATTTTTAAGTGTATAAGGGGATGTAATTGGTAAAACACTTGAGGTTAAGATTTGTGGATTAATGTGTTTGATTTTTAAATTTATCACTTGATTGATAAATGTATTCCTTGCATAGTTTTAGACATGGCAGTGGCTTTATTAGGTATGTGAAACTGAGGCCAGCTGAAAGATGGGGTAGAGCAGGTTGAGGCTAGAATCAGTGAGGTTTATTTGGTAATTGCTATTGTAGTTTGGACAAGATATAATGATGACAACTGAAAGGAATTACTAGAGTTTCAAGTTCTGGTGGCTTGGGAGACCATTAATTGAGAAAAGACAGAGACGTCATTAAAACGGTGGTGTGAGGTGAGCCTCTTGAAATATCCCATGGAATTTACAACAAATTGAACAACTATAACTCCACAAAGGACTCCCTGCACAGCAGACAGGCAAGACGAAGAGGCTCACTACTGATTTCACCTAAGGGTGGACAAATTTCACGAGCAGGGAAGGAGGAAGGGAGAAGTGCAGAGACGGGGCTATGCGGCTACAGGATGCAGACCTAGCTGAGTGCTCCGAGCTCCCTGCATCCCAGAACTACTGAAGCTGAGGGAGAGGGAAGAACTCGTACTTCTAGGGTTCCGTATATGGCCCACAGGGCTGAGGGGACAGCATATAACACTGCTGAACCCAACGCTCACGGCAGAGACCTCGGAGAAAAGACTGAGGGAAAAAGGCTGAAAACGGTGGTTTAAGCCCTCAATGCCGAGCAGAGAACGGAGCCTTAGGCACTGAGACTAGCTGCCCCCTCCCTCCCCTCCCAGAGCTCACCCCGCTCCCACCTGCCCGGTGCTGGAAGTGAAACATTAGCAGTGTCAGATCAAAACAACAGAAAATTTGCTGTTTTGAGAACTGTGGTCCACAGACACAAATTCACAGCCCAACTAGTTCCCGCAAAAGGGAGGGAGCTGTGAAGCAGGACTGGCTGTGGTGGTGGTCACCGCCATTGCTCTGGGCCACTTCACACAACTAACCACGCCCTTAACCCAACAATCTAGGCGGATCCCTGCAGGAGAAAACGAGCTGCTCAACCACACAGGCTCTGTATCTGGAGCTGGAAGAGCTTTGGAATATCAAAACCTCTCCACATACCCACCGGGACACTGCGCCCTGTGAACTAGACGAACATTTAAGAGAGGAGAAGCCCAACTCCCAGGTAATCCCCCCATTGTGTGAGAAGCTGGAATAGTGCAGAGAAAACATAGCACTACTGTGTGGGAGAAGAAAATCACTGTGCAGTTGGAGAAATAATAAAACATTCTACCAACAAGTACTGGCAAACAAAAGAAAGACCGCTTTCTATCAACCTGTTGCAGAAGTCACTCCTGTAGATGTCTAGGAAGAGAAATAGTAAACCAGTAATCGCCATGAATAACCAAGGCAACAAGATAGCTCAGAAAGAAAGTGAAAAATCTCCAGAGAAGGCACTTAAAGATACAGAAATATGTGACTTAAATGACAGAGAATTCAAGATTGCAGTTCTGAAAAAACTCAACGAGATACAAGAAAACACAGATAGGCAGTTAAAGGAACTCAGAAACTCAATCAAAGAACAGCATGAGCATTTTACGAAAGAGATTGAAATCTTAAAAAGAACCAAATAGAATTTCTGGAGATTAAGAACTCAATAGAAGAAATTAAGAATGAAATAACCAGCTTAGGTAGTAGAGTTGACCAGATGGAGCAAAGAATCAGTGACATCGAAGATAGAAACCTGGAAATGACACAAATTGAAGAAGAAAGAGACTTGAGACTTAAAAGAAATGAAAGAACTCTACAAGAACTTTCTGACTCCATCAGAAAGAGCAATATAAGAATAATGGGCATACCAGAAGGAGAAGAAAGAGAGAAGGAACAGAGAATATATTCAAACAAATTGTCGATGAGAACTTCCCAAATTTGTGGACAGAACTGGACCCTCGAATCCAAGAAGCAAATAGAACACCTAGTTACCTCAATCCCAACAGGCCTTCTCCAAGGCACATTGTATTGAAGCTGTCTAAAATCAACGACAAAGAAAGAATCCTCAAGGCAGCCAGGGAAAAGAAGACGGTAACTTACAAAGGAAAGCCCATTAGATTATCATCAGATTTTTCAGCAGAAACTCTACAAGCCAGGAGGGAGTGGAACCAAATATTCAAACTATTGAAAGAGAGAAATCATGAGCCAAGAATAATATATCCAGCAAAGATATCCTTTAGATATGAAGGAGGAATAAAGACCTTTCCAGACATACAGAAGCTGAGGGAATTTTCTAATACACGACCTGCACTACAAGAAATACTAAAGGAGGCTATTCGACCACCATCAACAGGGACAATTTGTGGCAACCAAAACTCAAAAAGGGGAGAGTAAAGGCCTGAACGGAATATGGGAATGGAGAAAGTGCTGAAGAAAATGGAATACTCTAAATATCAAACTTTCTTTTACATAAACTTAAGGGTAACCACTCAAAATAAATCCAGAACTGAAATATATACTGAAATAAAAGAAGAAACAGAGGGAAACATCATAGAATACCACCACACAGAAATAATAGACAACAACAAAAAGGCAAAGAAACAATGGAGACACAGCCTTACCAGAAAACTAAAGATAGAATGACAGGAAATCCTCACATATCAATAATCACCCTAAATGTAAATGGACTGAACTCACCAATAAAAAGGCACAGAGTAGCAGATTGGATCAAAAAACTAAACCCAACCATATGCTGTCTCCAAGAGACACATCTCAGCTACAAGGACAAGCATAGACTCAAAGTGAAAGGGTGGAAATTGACACTCCAAGCAAATGGTACCCAGAGAAAATCAGGTGTAGCCATAATGATATCAGATGAAACAGACTTCAAGGTGAAAAAGATAACAAGAGACAAAGATGGACATTTCATAATGGTGAAGGGACTGTACAACAAGAAGACATAACAGTCATCAATATTTATGCCCCCAATCAGGGAGCACCAAATACACCAAGCAACTACTAACAGAACTAAAGGGAGAAATTGACCAAAACACAATTATACTAGGGGACTTAAATACATCATTGACAGCTATGGATAGATCATCCAAACAGAAAATAAATAACGAAATAGTAGCCCTAAATGACACATTAGATGAAATGGACATAATTGACATTTATAGAGCACTTCATCCTAAAACATCAGACTACACATTCTTCTCTAGGGTACATGGAACATTCTCAAGGACAGACCATATATTGGGAAATAAAAGAAGTCTCAGCAAATTAAAAAAGATTGAAATCATATCAAGCATATTCTCTGATCACAAGGGTTTGAAATTGGATATCAACTGTAAAAAGAAAGCGGGAAAAAACACAAATACATGGAGATTAAACAACATACTTTTAAAGAAGGACTAGGTCAAAGAAGAAATTAGAGGAGAGATCAAAATATACATAGAAACAAATGACAATGAAAATACATCCTACCAAAATTTTTGGGATGCAGCCAAAGCAGTTTTAAGAGGGAAATTTATCTCATTACAGGCCTATCTCAAGAAACAAGAAAACTCCCAAATAAATAACCTCATGTTACACCTTAAAGAACTAGAAAAAGAAGAACAAGTAAAACCCAAGGTCAGCAGAAGAAAGGAAATAACAAAAATTAGAGCAGAACTAAATGAAATAGAGAACAAAAAGACAATAGAAAAAATTAATGTGACAAAGAGCTGGTTCTTTGAAAAGATTAACAAAATTGACAAACCCTTGGCTAGACTTACTAAGATAAAAAGAGAGAAGACACTGATTAACAAAATCAGAAACGTAAAAGGGGAAGTTATCACGGACACCACAGAAATACAAAGGATCATCCAAGAATACTATGAAGGACTATATGCCACCAAATTCAACAACCTAGAAGAAATGGACAAGTTCTTAGAAACATATAGCCTTCCAAGGCTGAACCATGAAGAACTGGAAAATCTAAACAGACCGATCACCAGTAACGAAATTGAATCAGTCATCCAAAACCTTCCCAAAAGCAAAAGTCCGGGACCAGATGGCTTCACTAGTGAATTCTACCAAACCTTCAAAGAGGATCTAATACCAATTCTGCACAAACTCTTCCAAAAAATTGAAGAAGAGACAGTACTCCCTAACTCATTCTATGAGGCCAACATTACCCTGATACCAAAACCTGGTAAGGACAGCACAAAAAAAGAAAACTACAGACCAATATCTCTGATGAATACCGATGCAAAAATCCTAAATAAAATTCTAGCAAATCGAATACAACAATGCATTAAAAAGATTATTTATCACAACCAAGTGGGGTTCATCCCCGGGGCAAAAGAATGGTTCAACATCCACAAAGCCATCAATGTGATACATCACATAAACAAAATAAAGGACAAAAATCATATGATTATATCAATTGATGCAGAAAAAGCATTTGACAAGATACAACATCCATTTATGATTAAAACACTTAATAAAATGGGTATAGAAGGAAAATACCTTAACATAATAAAGGCCATATATGACAAGCCCTCTGCTAATCTCATAATTAATGGAGAAAAACTGAAGCCCTTTGCTCTACGTTCAGGAACACGACAGGATGTCCCCTATCACCTCTGCTTTTCAACATAGTGTTAAAGTCCTTGCCAGAGCAATCAGGCAAGAGAAAGAAATAAAAGGCATCCAAATTGGGAATGAAGAAGGTAAATTATCACTCTTTGCAGATGACATGATGCTATATATAGAAAACCCTAAAGACTCCACCAAAAAGCTATTAGAAACAATCAACGAATACAATAAAGTTGCTGGCTACAAAATCAATGCACAAAAGTCCATTGCCTTCCTATATACCAACAATGAAATCTCAGAAAAAGAAATACGAAAAACAATTCCTGTTGCAATTGCAGTAAAAAATTATAAAATACCTAGGAATAAACTTAACCAAGGAAATGAAGGACCTATATGCTGATAAGTATATGACATTTTTGAAAGAAATTGAAGAAGACACAAAGAAATGGAAAGGCATTCCGTGCTCATGGATTGGAAGAATCAACATAGTTAAAATGGCCATATTACCCAAAGCAATATACAGATTCAATGCAATGCCCATCAAAATCCCAGTGGCGTATTTTAAAGAAATAGAACAAAAAAAATCATCAGATTTGTTTGGAACCACAAAAGACCCCGAATAGCCAAAGCAATCTTAAGAATAAAGAACAATAATGAAGGTATCTCACTTCCTGACTTTGGCTTGTACTACAGGGCTATAATAATCAAAACAGCATGGTATTGGCAGAAAAACAGACACATAGACCAATGGAATAGAATTGAGAACCCAGAAATAAAACCACATAAATATGGACAGATAATTTTTGACAAAGAAGCTAAAAACATACAATGGAGCAAAGACAGCCTCTTCAATAAATGGTGCTGGGAGAATTGGATAGCCACGTGCAAAAGAATGAAACTGGACTGCTATTTGTCACCATGTACCAAAGTTAATTCAAAATGGATCAAAGACTTAAGCATAAGACCTGACACAATAAACTGCATAGAAGAAAACATAGGTACTAAACTTATGGACCTTGGGTTCAAAGAGCATTTTATGAACTTGACTCCAAAGGCAATGGAAGTAAAAGCTAAAATAAACGAATGGGACTATATGAAACTTAAAAGCTTCTGCACAGCAAAAGAAACCATTGACAAAATAAAGAGGCCACCAACTGAATGGGAGAAGATTTTGGCAAACAGTGCCTCCGATAAGGGGCTAGTATCCAGAATATACAAGGAACTCATGCAACTCAACAACAAAAAATCAAACAACCCAATTGAAAATGGGCAGAGGACTTGAAGAGACATTTCTCCAAAGAGGACATACAAATGGCAAATAGACATATGAAAAATGCTCAACATCACTAATCATCAGAGAAATGCAAATCAAAACCACAATGAGATATCACCTCACCCCAGTCAGAATGGCTATCATCAACAAGACAAATAGTAACAAATGTTGGAGAGGCTGTGGAGAAAAGGAACCCTCATACACTGTTGGTGGAATGCAGACTGGTGCAGCCGTTATGGAAGGCAGTGTGGAGGTTCCTCAAAGAATTACTTAATAGAATTGCCATATGACCCAGCAATCCTCTCCTGGGTATCTACCCAAAAAATCTGAAAACATTTAGAGATAAAGACACGTGTGCTCCAATGTTCATTGCAGCTTTGTTTACGTGGCCAAGACATGGAAACAACCAAAATGTCCTTCGATAGATGAATGGATAAAGAAGTTGTGGTATATATACACAATGGAATACTATTCAGTAAGAAAAGATGATATAGGAACATTTGTGACAACATGGATGGATCTTGAGAGAGTAATGCTGAGCGAAATAAGTCAGACAGAAAAAGCAGAGAACCATGTGATTTCACTGATATGTGGTATATAAACCAAAAACAACAAAAGAACAAGACAAACAAATGAGAAACAGAAACTCATAGACACAGACAATAGTTTAGTGGTTGCCAGAGGGTAAGGGGGTGGGGGTGGGGGTGGGAGATGAGGGTAAGGGGATCAATAAATGGTGCTGGCAGAATTGGAAATCCGCATGGAAAAGAATGAAACTGGACTGCTCTCTGTCACTATGTACCAAAATTATATCAAAAAGAATCAAATACTTAAGCATAAGACCTGAAACAATAAACTGCATGGAAGAAAACACAGGTATTAAACTTATGGACCTTGGGTTCAAAGAGCATTTTACGAATTTGACTCCAAAAGAAAGGGAAGTAAAATTTAAAGTAAATGAATGGGACTATATCACACTTAAAAGCTTCTGCACAGGTAAAGAAACCATCAACAAAATAAAGAGGCAACCAACTGAATGGGAGAAGACTTTTGCAAACAGTGCCTCCGATAAAAGGCTAATATCCAAAATACACAAGGAATTCATGCAACTCAACAACAAAAAAACAAACAACCCAATTGAAAAACGGGCAGAGGACCTGAGGAGACATTTCTCCAAAGAGGACATACAAATGGCAAATAGACATAAGAAAAAATGCTGAACATCACTAATCATTAGAGAAATGCAAATCAAAACCACAATGAGATATCATCTCACTCCAGTCAGAATGACTATCATCAACAAGACAAATAGTAACAAGTGTTGGAGAGGCTGTGGAGAAAAAGGAACCTTCATACACTGTTGGTGGGAATGCAGCCTGGTGCAGCCACTATGGAAGGCAGTGTGGCGGTTCCTCAAAAAATTACGAATAGAATTTCTGTATGACTCAGCAATCCCTCTCCTGGGTATCTTCCAAAAAAACCTGAAAACAACATTTATCCATAAAGACACATGTGCTCCAGTGTTCATTGCAGCTTTATTTACTGGCCAAGGCATAGAAACAACCAAAATGTCCTTTGATAGATGAATGGATGAAGAAGTTGTGGTATATATACACAATGGAATACTATTCGGTGGTAAGAAAAGACGAAATGGGACCATTTGTAATTTATCAAATTTTATGACAAAGAGAAGAGGGTTGGAACACAAGGCAGAAGTACAACCATGTGTGACACTTTCCTTCTATTTGAACTTCATTATAGAGTGTCTGGAAAATTTTAACCATTCAGTACATGTTTGTTGAACAATTGAATGAATGACTGAATAAATGAATAAGTGAATCAGTGATTGACAAGCAAGCTGTAATGAAAATGGGAGCTGGCTATAGCACGAAGTACTGACTGGTAACAGCATGATTGTACTTAATGAGAAACATCAAATCACTGGGAGCCGCAAGTGCAAAGCACAAAGTAGAGCGTACCAAAAAGGAATGTCATGTACCTCTCCATTTTGCCCTGAGATTGGCTGAACTGATAAGTAAGAACTCTAAATGATCCACTTGGATTCCCAAGTGGACCCCAGCTATTGGAGCTGACTGGTTTGGGACCATAAATTATTATTATTTTTTGATATAAGAGGAACTGAACTAACAAGTAATATTGAGGGAACAAAGGAACAACTTTCTGAGGAAAAAAGTAACTTTTGAAAAATATGCAATGAAGACCCTCTTATCTCAGGGATGCTGTATATGACTGATCACTGCACTGTACACCTGAAGCTGAAGCTGAAGAATAATGAATGTCAACTACTATATATATATATATATATATATATATATATATATATATATATATATATATATCTGCATATATAAAACTGTGTATATATAACTGTGTATATATAACAGTATATATGTATATATACTTCTTGTACATATACTTCATATATGTATATATATATATATATATATATATATATATATATATATATACAAGAAGTGGAGTACAGCATTAGGAATAGAGACAGTGGAAAAGTAATGGCTGTGTGGGATGTCAGAAGGGTAGTAGATGGGGGAGGGGGGTTATCACTGTGTGAGGGATATAAATGATAAATGTCTAACTATTACATTGTTTTGTACACCTGAAACTAATAAAAACAACAACCTTCTTACACTTCTGGTGGGCATGTGAATTGGTACAATCACTCTAGAAGAGAATTTGGCACTGTTTGGTGAAGCTGGAGATGTACATATACCTTACAGAAACTCCCGAACATGAATGTCAGGAAACATGCTCACAGAAGCATTCATTCTAATAGCAAAAATGTGGGAAAAGCCTGAATGTGCAGCTATACAGACAATATTATAAACTTGCTGTATATGAATACAATGGGTTACATACAGAAGTACAGATGATTCAACTAGAGTTATACACATCAACATGGATGAATCTCAAAAAAAAAGCGTTGTTGAATGAATAAAGAATTGAATTTATGGAAAAATACATAGTGTGATCCCATAAAACACAGAACAATACTATATGTTGTTTATGAATATATGTCTATAAAGAATAGTATAAAACATGTATAGAAATAACAAACACCAAATTTACAATATTGTTTACTGCTGAGGAGGGAGGATGGGGACAGGAACAGGAACAGGAAGAGATGGACTGCACAGATGGCTTCACTTATATATGTAATGTTTTATTTCATAAACTCAGTGGTAGGTAAGAGAGTTTTTGAACTTTTTGATTTACTTTTGCAATTCTTACATAAGAAAACATAAATTTAAAAACTGTATACCTGGGGCATTCTCTGGCAATCTGGGAAATAGCATGGCCTGTTTTCATTGTAGTCCATGCTTTCAAAATACCAAGCAAAAGTGGCAGGTCCTACTGACCTTAGAATATTTTATAATGTACAGAACAAGGTGCTTTTGTGATGAGGTCCGAAGCAGAAAAATATCTACACACTTGAGCAAGATTGTTTTGGACATCATGGACTCCAACTGTCCAATCCATTTTAAAATAGACTTTGCATGGTTCTAAATGCATTTCTGTTGTATTTGATTTGTGGTCATATAGAAATTTCCCTGTTTTCTTTTCTCACTGACAGTGAATGTGAAAATAAATAAACAGGTTGCAAAATTAAATTTTCATCTAACTGGTTTCCATCAAGCCTAGTACCTTGTGTGCCAAGGATAAAAATTATTTCTGAGAAAAGTGAAGCTTGCATATGATATTTCAACATTGTGTTAGCACCCCAATTCTTTGGAGGATTAAGTGTGTTATGGGAAAGGCCAGAGTTCCATTCCTGGGGATTGAGGGGCTCATATATCTCTATCTTAAGGCAGCTTTGGCAATGCTGAGACAATCTTAATGCACTGGGCTTGGAGTGACAAATCCATTAAGACTCATTCTCCAAGGACATGGAGGACTAATTCTTTGGTAAAACAGGGTAAAGAGGGCCCTTTTTAAATTCCATAATAAGTTCATATAAAGCATTGCAACTATGTTTAATCTTGGTTTTTGATCTACAGATCACTTTAGCTAAACACGTAATATTTGCAAGCATCATTAGTAGTTTATTATAAAACACAACAAGCATCTTTCTTAGAAATATCCCTAAATAAATATCTAAATTCCCTAACCCATATTATGCATATTATGTCATTGGAGACCTTTTCTCCTTAGGTATTTGTAAAATAAATTATTTGAAAAGTTTCTGTAGTGCTGAGGTGGAACCTGGTGGTTAATTACCTATTGACAATGAAAGATGCAAACAATATTTGTCTGGTCATCCTAGTTACTCTGGATTGGACTGGACATACTGAATGGATTGTGAGCCTGATTAGAGAGGCCAGCTGCTGACCTGAAGGCTGATCTGATATCGCACTTATTTTATTTTCCTACTTTACAGAATGCTGTCAAATGCCTGACTTGATGAGCCCAATTATCACCTTTTAAATTAACCCTGATAAATGACCACTATAGATGTTTTAAGGTTTTTGGTGAAATGAGAATAATTATTTTCTCTTAATACTGATAACTTTGTGTGTGGGTGTAGGTATGTGGGTGTGTGAAACTATAAGAGTGTTCATCAGTTTTATTTCTGATATTACTTCAGTAAAAACATTCAGCAAAATCAAGAAGCTAGGTTAGTTAGTGATATAGATCTTTTATCTAGAAGGATCAGAATACTAGGAGATAATCCAGAGTATTTCTTTAAAAACTCAACCCTGCAGACTTCCGGAAAAATGGCGGAGTGAGGTGAGCCTCTGTAAAGCTCCCCTGGAATTTACAAAGAATTGAACAACAAAAACTCCACAAAGGACTCCCTGCACAGCAGACAGGCAAGACGAAGAGGCCCACTACCGACTGAAATCACCTACAGGTGGGAGATTCGCGCGAGTGGAGGGAGGAGGGAAGGGAGAAGTGCGTGGAGACAGAGCCGCGTGGGCACAGGATGCAGACCTAGCTCAGTGCTCTGAGCCTGTTGCTTCCCGGAACTACCGCAGCTGTGAATGAGGGAAGAACTCGGACTGCTAGGGCTCCGCCAGGGTTCAACAGGGCTGAGGGGACAGCATATAACACGGCTGAACCCAACGCTCATGGCAGAGACCTCGGAGAAAAGACTGAGGGAAAAAGGCTGAAAACGGTGGTTTAAGGCCGCACTGCCGAGCAGAGAACGGAGCCTTAGGCACTGAGACTAGCCGCCCCTTCCCTCCCCTCCCAGAGCTCGCCCCACCCCCACCTGCCCGGTGCTACAAGCGAAACAGTAGCAGTGTCAGATCAAAACAACAGAAAATTTGCTATATTTGAGAACTGTGGACCGCAAACACAAATTCACAGCCCAACTAGTTCCAGCAAAGGGAGAGAGTGAAGCAGGACCGGCTGTGGTGGTGGTCACGCCATTGCTCTGGGCCACCTCTCACAACTCACCCCGCCACTGACCCCACCTATCTGGGTGGATCCCTGCAGGAGTAAACAGAACTGCTGAAACATACGGCTCTGAATCTGCAGCTGGAAGAGCTTTGAACATCAAAAGCTCTCCGATACCCACCGGACACTGCGCCTGTGACCTAGATGAACTATTAACAGAGGAGAAGCCTCTCTCCCAGGGAATCCCCCATTGTGTGAGAAGCTGGAATAGTGCAGAGAAAACATAGCACTACTGTGTGGGAGAAGAAAATAAGTTGCAGTTGGAGAAATAATAAAACATTCTACCAACAAGTACTGAAAACAAAGAAAGACCGCTTCCTATCAACCTGTTGCAGAAGTCACTCCTGTAGATGTCTAGGAAGAGAAATAGTAAACCAGTAATCGCCATGAATAACCAAGGCAACAAGATAGCTCAGAAAGAAAGTGAAAAATCTCCAGAGAAGGCACTTAAAGATACAGAAATATGTGACTTAAATGACAGAGAATTCAAGATTGCAGTTCTGAAAAACTCAACGAGATACAAGAAAACACAGATAGGCAGTTAAAGGAACTCAGAAACTCAATCAAAGAACAGCATGAGCATTTTACGAAAGAGATTGAAATCTTAAAAAAGAACCAAATAGAATTTCTGGAGATTAAGAACTCAATAGAAGAAATTAAGAATGAAATAACCAGCTTAGGTAGTAGAGTTGACCAGATGGAGCAAAGAATCAGTGACATCGAAGATAGAAACCTGGAAATGACACAAATTGAAGAAGAAAGAGACTTGAGACTTAAAAGAAATGAAAGAACTCTACAAGAACTTTCTGACTCCATCAGAAAGAGCAATATAAGAATAATGGGCATACCAGAAGGAGAAGAAAGAGAGAAGGGAACAGAGAATATATTCAAACAAATTGTCGATGAGAACTTCCCAAATTTGTGGACAGAACTGGACCCTCGAATCCAAGAAGCAAATAGAACACCTAGTTACCTCAATCCCAACAGGCCTTCTCCAAGGCACATTGTATTGAAGCTGTCTAAAATCAACGACAAAGAAAGAATCCTCAAGGCAGCCAGGGAAAAGAAGACGGTAACTTACAAAGGAAAGCCCATTAGATTATCATCAGATTTTTCAGCAGAAACTCTACAAGCCAGGAGGGAGTGGAACCAAATATTCAAACTATTGAAAGAGAGAAACATGAGCCAAAAATAATATATCCAGCAAAGATATCCTTTAGATATGAAGGAGGAATAAAGACCTTTCCAGACATACCGAAGCTGAGGGAATTTTCTAATACATGACCTGCACTACAAGAAATACTAAAGGAGGCTATTCGGCCACCATCAACAG
This sequence comes from Rhinolophus sinicus, assembly GCF_036562045.2. Taxonomy (NCBI): domain Eukaryota; kingdom Metazoa; phylum Chordata; class Mammalia; order Chiroptera; family Rhinolophidae; genus Rhinolophus; species Rhinolophus sinicus. The sequence continues at coordinate 84,452,629 of NC_133768.1, read as the reverse complement.
GGACAATTTGTGGCAATCACAACTCAAAAAGGGGGAGAGTAAAGGCCTGAACCGGAATATGGTAATGGAGAAGTAAGCGTGCTGAAGAAAATGGAATACTCTAAATATCAAACTTTCTTTTACATAAACTTAATAGTAACTACTGAAAAAAAATCCAGAACTGAAATATATACCCTAATAAAAGACGAAACAGAGGGAAACATAAAATACCACCACACAGAAATAATAGACAACAAAAAGGTAAAGAAACAATGGAGACACAACCTTACCAGAAAACTAAAGACAGAATGAAAGGAAATCTTCACATATCAATAATTACCCTAAATGTAAATGGACTGAACTCACCAATAAAAAGGAACAGAGTAGCAGATTGGATCGAAAAACTAAATCCAACCATATGCTATCTCCAAGAGACACATCTCAGCTACAAGGACAAGCATAGACTCAAAGTGAAAGGGTGGAAATTGACACTCCAAGCAAATGGTACCCAGAGAAAATCAGGTGTAGCCATAATGATATCAGATGAAACAGACTTCAAGGTGAAAAAGATAACAAGAGACAAAGATGGACATTTCATAATGGTGAAGGGGACTGTACAACAAGAAGACATAACAGTCATCAATATTTATGCCCCCAATCAGGGAGCGCCGAAATACACCAAGCAACTACTAACAGAACTAAAGGGAGAAATTGACCAAAACACAATTATACTAGGGGACTTAAATACATCATTGACAGCTATGGATAGATCATCCAAATAGAAAATAAATAACGAAATAGTAGCCCTAAATGACACATTAGATGAAATGGACATAATTGACATTTATAGAGCACTTCATCCTAAAACATCAGACTATACATTCTTTTCTAGTGTACATGGAAATTTCTCAAGGATAGACCATATATTGGGACATAAAATCAGTCTCAACAAATTTAAGAAGATTGAAATCATACCATGCATATTCTCTGATCACAAGGCTTTGAAATTGGATATCAACTGTAAAAAGAAAGCGGAAAAACACAAATACATGGAGATTAAACAACATACTTTTAAAGAAGGACTGGGTCAAAGAAGAAATTAGAGGAGAGATCAAAAGATACATAGAAACAAAAGGCAAAGAAACAATGGAGACACAACCTTACCAGAAAACTAAGATAGAATGACAGGAAATCCTCACATATCAATAATCACCCTAAATGTAAATGGACTGAACTCACCAATAAAAAGGCACAGAGTAGCAGATTGGATCAAAAACTAAACCCAACCATATGCTGTCTCCAAGAGACACATCTCAGCTACAAGGACAAGCATAGACTCAAAGTGAAAGGGTGGAAATTGACACTCCAAGCAAATGGTACCCAGAGAAAATCAGGTGTAGCCATAATGATATCAGATGAAACAGACTTCAAGGTGAAAAAGATAACAAGAGACAAAGATGGACATTTCATAATGGTGAAGGGACTGTACAACAAGAAGACATAACAGTCATCAATATTTATGCCCCAATCAGGGAGCACCGAAATACACCAAGCAACTACTAACAGAACTAAAGGGAGAAATTGACCAAAACACAATTATACTAGGGGACTTAAATACATCATTGACAGCTATGGATAGATCATCCAAACAGAAAATAAATAACGAAATAGTAGCCCTAAATGACACATTAGATGAAATGGACATAATTGACATTTATAGAGCACTTCATCCTAAAACATCAGACTATACATTCTTTTCTAGTGTACATGGAACATTCTCAAGGATAGACCATATATTGGGACATAAAATCAGTCTCAACAAATTTAAGAAGATTGAAATCATACCATGCATATTCTCTGATCACAAGGCTTTGAAATTGGATATCAACTGTAAAAAGAAAGCGGATAAAACACAAATACATGGAGATTAAACAACATACTTTTAAAGAAGGACTGGGTCAAAGAAGAAATTAGAGGAGAGATCAAAAGATACATAGAAACAAATGACAATGAAAATACATCCTACCAAAATTTTTGGGATGCAGCGAAAGCAGTTTTAAGAGGGAAATTTATCTCATTACAGGCCTATCTCAAGAAACAAGAAAACTCCCAAATAAATAACCTCATGTTACACCTTAAAGAACTAGAAAAAGAAGAACAAGTAAAACCCAAGGTCAGCAGAAGAAAGGAAATAACAAAAATTAGAGCAGAACTAAATGAAATAGAGAACAAAAAGACAATAGAAAAAATTAATATGACAAAGAGCTGGTTCTTTGAAAAGATTAACAAAATTGACAAACCCTTGGCTAGACTTACTAAGATAAAAAGAGAGAAGACACTGATTAACAAAATCAGAAACGTAAAAGGGGAAGTTATCACGGACACCACAGAAATACAAAGGATCATCCAAGAATACTATGAAGGACTATATGCCACCAAATTCAACAACCTAGAAGAAATGGACAAGTTCTTAGAAACATATAGCCTTCCAAGGCTGAACCATGAAGAACTGGAAAATCTAAACAGACCGATCACCAGTAACGAAATTGAATCAGTCATCCAAAACCTTCCCAAAAGCAAAAGTCCGGGACCAGATGGCTTCACTAGTGAATTCTACCAAACCTTCAAAGAGGATCTAATACCAATTCTGCACAAACTCTTCCAAAAATTGAAGAAGAGACAGTACTCCCTAACTCATTTTATGAGGCCAACATTACCCTGATACCAAAACCTGGTAAGGACAGCACAAAAAAATAAAACTACAGACCAATATCTCTAATGAATACCGATGCAAAAATCCTAAATAAAATTCTAGCAAATCGAATACAACAATGCATTAAAAAGATTATTCATCACGACCAAGTGGGGTTCATCCCGGGGCACAAGGATGGTTCAACATCAAATCCATCAATGTGATACATCACATAAACAAAATAAAGGACAAAAATCATATGATTATATCAATTGATGCAGAAAAGCATTTGACAAGATACAACATCCATTTATGATTAAAACACTTAATAAAATGGGTATAGAAGGAAAATACCTTAACATAATAAAGGCCATATATGACAAGCCCTCTGCTAATCTCATAATTAATGGAGAAAACTGAAGCCCTTTGCTCTACGTTCAGGAACACGACAGGGATGTCCCCTATCACCTCTGCTTTTCAACATAGTGTTAAAGTCCTTGCCAGAGCAATCAGGCAAGAGAAAGAAATAAAAGGCATCCAAATTGGGAATGAAGAAGTTAAATTATCACTCTTTGCAGATGACATGATGCTATATATAGAAAACCCTAAAGACTCCACCAAAAAGCTATTAGAAACAATCAACTAATACAGTAAAGTTGCTGGCTACAAAATCAACGCACAAAAGTCCATTGCCTTCCTATATACTAACAATGAAATCTCAGAAAAGAAATACAAAAACAATTCCTTTTGCAATTGCAGCAAAAAGAATAAAATACCTAGGAATAAACTTAACCAAGGATGTGAAAGACCTATATGCTGAAAACTATAAGACATTTTTGAAAGAAATTGAAGAAGACACAAAGAAATGGAAAGACATTCCGTGCTCATGGATTGGAAGAATCAACATAGTTAAAATGGCCATATTACCCAAAGCAATATACAGATTCAATGCAATCCCCATCAAAATCCCAATGGCATATTTTAAAGAAATAGAACAAAAAATCATCAGATTTGTTTGGAACCACAAAAGACCCCGAATAGCCAAAGCAATCTTAAGGAAAAAGAACAATAATGGAGGTATCACACTTCCTGACTTTGGCTTGTACTACAGGGCTACAATAATCAAAACAGCATGGTATTGGCAGAAAAACAGACACATAGACCAATGGAATAGAATTGAGAACCCAGAAATAAAACCACATAAATATGGACAGATAATTTTTGACAAAGAAGCTAAAAACATACAATGGAGCAAAGACAGCCTCTTCAATAAATGGTGCTGGGAGAATTGGATAGCCACGTGCAAAAGAATGAAACTGGACTGCTATTTGTCACCATGTACCAAAGTTAATTCAAAATGGATCAAAGACTTAAGCATAAGACCTGACACAATAAACTGCATAGAAGAAAACATAGGTACTAAACTTATGGACCTTGGGTTCAAAGAGCATTTTATGAACTTGACTCCAAAGGCAATGGAAGTAAAAGCTAAAATAAACGAATGGGACTATATGAAACTTAAAATCTTCTGCACAGCGAAAAAACCATTGACAAAATTAAGAGGCCACCAACTGAATGGGAGAAGATTTTTGCAAACAGTGCCTCCGATAAGGGGCTAGTATCCAGAATATACAAGGAACTCATGCAACTCAACAACAAAAAAACAAACAACCCAATTGAAAAATGGGCAGAGGACTTGAAGAGACATTTCTCCAAAGAGGACATACAAATGGCAAATAGACATATGAAAAAATGCTCAACATCACTAATCATCAGAGAAATGCAAATCAAAACCACAATGAGATATCACCTCACCCCAGTCAGAATGGCTATCATCAACAAGACAAATAATAACAAATGTTGGAGAGGCTGTGGAGAAAAAGGAACCCTCATACACTGTTGGTGGGAATGCAGACTGGTGCAGCCATTATGGAAGGCAGTGTGGAGGTTCCTCAAAGAATTACGAATAGAATTACCATATGACCCAGCAATCCCTCTCCTGGGTATCTACCCAAAAAATCTGAAAACATTTAGAGATAAAGACACGTGTGCTCCAATGTTCATTGCAGCTTTGTTTACGGTGGCCAAGACATGGAAACAACCAAAATGTCCTTCGATAGATGAATGGATAAAGAAGTTGTGGTATATATACACAATGGAATACTATTCGGCGGTAAGAAAAGATGATATAGGAACATTTGTGACAACATGGATGGATCTTGAGAGAGTAATGCTGAGCGAAACAAGTCAGACAGAAAAAGCAGAGAACCATGTGATTTCACTGATATGTGGTATATAAACCAAAAACAACAAAAGGACAAGACAAACAAATGAGAAACAGAAAGTCATAGACACAGACAATAGTTTAGTGGTTGCCAGAGGGTAAGGGGGGCGGGCGGTGGGGCGTGGGAGATGAGGGTAAGGGGGATCGAATATATGGTGATGGAAGGAGAACTGACTCTGGGTGATGAACACACAATGGGATATATAGATGATGTAATACAGAATTGTACACCTGAAATCTATGTAATTTTACTAACAATTGTCACCCCAATTAATTTAATAAAAAAAAAAATAAATAAATAAAAAATAAAATAAAGTAAAAAAAAAAAAAAAAAGAAAAGAAACTCAATCCTGCAGAAGATAAGCTCCTTGGGGTTACAGATTTTTTTTTATTCACCAGGGTATCTCCTGTTATCAGTAGAGTACACATATTAGATGCTCAATAAATATTAGCTGAATGAATGAAGGAATGCAGAGAAATGACCAAATGGGCAGACTTAGCTGAATGGTTTTGGGTACAATAGATCCAGCATTCTCATTTACAAACTGTGGGATGTACCTAATTGCATATAGGCCTTATATGCTGGGCTACAAAACCCACTAGTACTTTAGTGAGCCAGTAGGGGAAGAAATGATCCAGAAGAGAACATGGCCTGGGCAGTGGAACTAAATCAGTTTAGCAATAGTTTTGAAAGGGCCAAGTTAGCGATTAATGTCATAGTGTCCATAGCGGTGTAGCAAGTTCAGGCCTAGCTGCCATAGATCTCCAAGGGGGAGGGTGGCCCAATATGAATATACAGTATGTGGATGTTCATTAGCAGGAGTTTCCAAACAATGTTTAGTTCTATATGCAGAAATATGGTAGCACTGTGGTTCTATAAGATACATTTGATTGAAAGCAAGGAATGAGGAATATGTCCCCATTAGTAAAGGGTAAACACAGAGTTAGGCTCTCAAACTACCAGAGAAGCTAAAGTGCAATCTGGATACAGAGACAAAATCCCAGTTATATATACTAGCTAAACCTTGCAGGAAGCAGTAAGGAAGTTAAGGCTCATGGAGTATGTGATAACGCTGGGCTGGAATGAGGCTTAGGATAGAGAAAATAATTCAAATTATTCTCCATTGGCAGTGATACTCAAAGACTTGATGGTCTTCAAGTCTGAAATTTTAAAGGTCTTCAGCTTGTACAGCAGGGAGGCATAGAGAAAGCAGACGCTGAAGGGTCTTATAGGCAGAAAATCAGTCAAAAATGTCTCTGCCTCCTGAGGAAATGTTTCCAAAATGATCATTCATCTCATAAAGAGGAAAGGAAAGTTAATAATAACATTAGCAACAATAATAGTAACACAACAATAGTAATAGCAACATTTAATAAGTAATTAACATGTTCCAGGCCTGTATTAAACACTTTACATACATTATCTCATTTTTTTAAAAATTTTATTTTATTAAATTTATTGGGTTCATCACACAATGGGATTTATAGATGATGTAATACAGAATTGTGCACCTGAAATCTATGTAATTTTACTAACAATTGTCACCCCAATAAATTTAATAAAATAAAATTAAAAAAATTTATTGGGGTGACAATTGTTAGTAAAATTACATAGATTTCAGGTGTACAATTCTGTATTACATCATCTATAAATCCCATTGTGTGTTCATCACCCAGAGTCAGTTCTCCTTCCATCACCATATATTTGACCCCCCTTACCTTTATCTCCCACCCCGCCATAAACCAAAAACAACAAAAGAACAAGACAAACAAATGAGAAACAGAAACTCATAGACATAGATACATTATCTCATTTAATCCTAACAAGAACTCTATGAGATAGATCCCAACATTGTCATCATTTTAGCAGATCAGAGAAATTATGCAACAGGCACAAATTCATGTAGCTAGGGAATAGTGGGACAGGGATTTGAACTCAAACAGTCTTATTCCTAAACCCATGTTTGCTATTAATACATATAATGCACATATATTTTGCAGCTGAGTAAATATTATGAGACAGACTTTATTATCAGTTTTACTTACATGAGAACAAAAGGAGGTGGATTTCAAGTGATGATTCAACAAACATATATTATGCACCCACTATGTGCCAGGCACTGTTTTGTATGCTGGGGATACAGCAATGAACAGAACATGCACAAATGTCCTCATAGAGTTTACAGTCTAGCGTGGGGCCCTGGGCATAGTTATGGGCTACCCTACACCAACCAGAATTTAAAGAAGTCAGCTTTTATGTTGAATTATGCATCTCTTAGATCCTTTGAGGAGCCCCATGGAATGAAACTCTTCTTAGTCCATGTACTATAGGGCTAGACTGAGTTCAAAACTGTATCTGCTCTTGTCTTGCCAAGAAAACAGAAACTACTGTAGATCATTCAGCTAACGGGAATTTAATATAGGGGATAGGTTAAATGAGTAATAGACTTTTGAGAAACAAAGTAGAAAATGATGAGGCTACCAAGATATTTGTAACAACAAGAAGCTGCTTCCACTTTTAGGGCTAAATGGGCAATGGGAGGAGGTACCATGTTTCCCCAAAAATAAGACCTAGATGGACAATCAATTCTAACATGTCTTTTGGAGGAAAAATTAATATAAGATTTGGTCTTATTTTACTATAATATAAGACTGGGTATAATATAATATAATATAATATAATATAATATAATATAATATAATATAATATGATAAATACTGGGTCTTATATTAATTTTTGCTCCAAAAGATGCATTAGAGCTGATTATCTGACTAGAGTTTATTTTCAGGGAAACATGGTAGTATTGCCAGAATCTTGAAGCCAGGCTATCTGGTTGAAGCTAAAATCCAGGCAAGGGCTGCCCAGACAGATCTAAGGCTATGGAGGAAGAGCTGGCCACATGTAGGAGGAGGAGACACAGCTGTTTCCAGAGATGCTACAGGAAGAAAGAGAAAGAAGGAGAGAGAGAGAGAGAGAGAGAGAGAGAGAGAGAGAGAGAGAGAGAGAGAGAGAGAGAAGCTTTCCTCCCAACTCCTGCTCTTTAATTTTCTTTTTACCAGTGCCTCCCATTGATTAAACCTACTCAAGAGCCAGAGGACAGAGGAAACTGGGAGTGTAGTTGCCTGTGAAAGCAGTGGAAGGGAAGAAGACGAGTGACTCTGAGGCAGTTAATGGTTACAAAAGCCACACTTCATCATTTATTAACTGTGGTTATGGAAAAATATCTCCATGCCTCAGTCTTTCCACATTTAAAGCTGGGATTTAGAAAAGTTCCTCTCCATAGGACATTTGTGGAATTAAATAAGTTGAAACATGTGAAGTCTTTGGAACAGTGTTTGGAAAATAATTAAGCCAGCTAGAACTTAATATACTATGACATAATATGTATAATAAAACATATTTTATTTTTGTGATACACAATATTGCCAGCTCATTATGTTTAATAAAGGTCTCATGGTTATGAGAGCTCATAGTTCAAGTGTCTCAGCAAATGCTAATTGCAAATGATTGAGTCTGACTGTTCTGATCTACGTCATCCATTCATAAAAGCCATTCTTGTAAACCTAAGCAGTGTTCAGGTCAGAACTGAGGGAAGCTCATGATTCACTTGATAAGTCTAGCCCCGCTAGCACACTCAGAAAGAAACACTAAAAATAACTTGTTGTGTTGAGTTAAAATGGTTCCATCAGATTGAATATAAGAAATATAAGAAAAATTATTTTGATTTTACTCTATAAAAAAGTGTCCTCTGGCCTTTTAGATAAATATATGTGTTAGTCATTAATCTTCCTTTAAAATTGCCATCAACAAAGTTCTGGAATCAAAAACAAACCCTGGTGGTACAAGAGAGAATGCAAGTAAGATGGAGACAGGAGAAAAAAACAGTAATCCATAGAAATGAAATAGAGTTCTCTTTGCTTATAAATATCTAAAAAATCAGAGTAGATCATTTAAGTGTAAAAAAGACATAAAATGTTCAATCAGTGAAGGCAGTTATTAATGTGTCCATCTGTATAAAAATGGAGAAACATACCAGGGGCACATGAATGACAAAAAGGGAGAAAGAATGCTCCAGGTAGCAGAGTGTATTCAATGCTTTAATGCTACGGGGAACCCAATGCTCCTGTTGCTTTTTAGCACTGGCTGGGAGACAGATTGGTAGCAGTCAAGCAGTTGGTAGCAGTCAAGAAATTTATATTTTTAATTTCCTTATGGTGATCCCATTGGATAACTAAAATTGAAGAAAATTCCAGTATCTTTGAAATAAACAACTTTTCATCGGGACCTGGCAGGTAGATTTCTGTGAATACATTTAAAAATGTTATTTATCTGAAAGATTGCACACACACACAAAGAATCTATTAGAACTGATAAATGAATTCAGTAGAGTAGCAGGATACAAAATTAATATTCAGAAATTGGTTGCAATTTATGCATAAATAATAAACTATCAGAAAGAGAAATTAAGAAAACAATCCCACTTACAATTGCATCAAAAATATAAAATACCTAGAAATAAATGTAACCAAGGAGGTAAAATACCTGTATGTAGAAAATTATAAGACATTGAAGGAAGAAAATAATGAAGACACAAGTAAATAGAAGCATGGATAAAATGAATTAACATTATTAAAATGTCCATACAACCAAAGCAATGTACATATTCATGCAAACTTTATCAACATACCAATGGCATTTTTTCACAAGACTAGAACAATCTTGAGAAAGAAGAACAAAGTTGGCGGTATCATGCTGCCTGATATCAAACTATACCACAATGTTATAGTAATCAAAACAGCTTGGTATTGGCATAGTAGCAGACACGTAGATCAATGGAATAGAATAGAGAGCCCAGAAATAAACCCATATCTATATGATCATTTAATCTATGACAAAGGAAGCAAGAATATACAGTACAGTAAAGACAGTCTATTCAATAAATGATGTTGGGAAAATGGGACAGATACATGCCAAAAAACAAAACAAAACAAAAAACAAAACAAAACAAAAACTGTACCACCTTATTACACCGTATACAAGAATAAACTTAAAATGGATTAAAGACTTAAATATAAGACCTGAAATCATAAAACTCCTAGAAAAAACTCTCTGATATTACTCTTAGTAACATTTTTTTCTGATATAGCTCTTCGGGTAATGGAAACAAACAAACAAATAAACAAACGGGACTACATCAAACTAAAAAGTTTTTGCACAGCAAAGTAAACTAGAAACAAATGAAAAGACAACCTACTGAATGGGAAAAGATATTTGTCAATGATACATGTGATAAGGGATTAATACCCCAAATTTAAAAAAAACACATATAACGCAAAACCAGAAAAACAAACAACCCAAGTGTCCATCACTAGATGATTGGATAAAGAAGAAGTGGTACATACATAACAATGGAATATTACTTGGACATAGAAAAGACTGAAATCTTACCATTTGCGACAACATAAATGGATGTAGAGTGTTTTATCCTAAGTGACATAAGTCAGACTGAGAAAGGAAATACCATATGATTTCACTTATATGTAGAATTTAAATAACAAAATAAATGAACAAACAAAACAGAAACAGACTCATAGATACAGAGAAAAAACTGATGGTTACTACATGGGACAGGGTTTGGGGTACTGGATGCAAAAGGTGAAGGAAAAAGAAATACAAATTGGTAGTTCCAAAACAGTCACCAGAATGTAAAGAACAGCATTGGAGAATATAGTCAATAATATTATAATAACTATTTATAGTCCTGGGTGGGTACTAAACTAATCAGGGATCAATTTGTAAATAATATAAATGTGTAACTAATATGCTGTACACATGAAACTAATATAAAATAATATAGAATGTCAAATGTAATTAAAAAAATAAAGAAAAAATTTAAAAGAGGGGAATAGATTAAGAGGTCCAAATTGCTAATTAAATAAATCATCATGGGGATGTAAAGTATTACATAAGGAATATAGTAGAAAACCAAATTATTTACTGTGAATGAAGATAAAATTGTGTAGCATCAGGAAAGGTGTTGGATATTTTTGTCTTTGCAATCAACTGGCAATGGTAAGAGCAGCACTGTTGCTGACAATGTAAGGAGTGCTGAGCCAATCATTCTATTAAGTTAAGCTTTTGATGTTTCAACATACACAAATCCATCAATGTGATACATCACATAAACAAAATAAAGGACAAAAATCATATGATTATATCAAATGATGTAGAAAAAACATTTGACAAGATACAACATCCATTTATGATTAAAACACTTAATAAAATAGGTATAGAAGGAAAATACATTAACATAATAAAGGCTATGTATGACAAACCCTCAGCTAATTTCATAATTAATGATGAAAAACTGAAGCCATATGCTCTACGTTCAGGAACACGACAGAGCTGTCCCCTATCATCTCTGCTTTTCAACATAGTGTTGGAAGTCCTCACCAGAGCAATCAGGCAAGAGAAAGACATAAAAGGCTTCCAAATTGGGAATAAAGAAGTTTATTTATGGTGGCCCGCATCTGCAGCTGTGGAAACGCGGTCTGTACCTGTGGCTGTGGGGACGCGGCCTGCATCTGTGGTGGTGGAATCCTGGCCGACATCCGCAGCTGCAGAGACACAGGGGAACCCAGGATGGAACAAAGAACACAAAAGCCAGGAGGTGGGTCCACAGCTGATCTCTCCCGCTGAGGGGGCAGCATATCTAGCATTTGAGGCAATAACCTCAGCTGATACCTCCAGTTAAGCCCTAGGTCATATGAAGGACTCAAACTCCATAACTGTGCCCCTCCCCCCCACTCTTCCAATCCTACCCCCACCCGATCAGAGACTTGAACTGGCCCCTGAACTGAGGAGCGGTGTCAGATTACAGAGGAGCCTTGGTGCTCGGGCTCTGGGAAGACTGGCGGGCAGCTCTGGCCCAGGGAGGAGGCTGGGAGGAGTGTGGTTTTTGCTGGGCTAGGAGAGAGGGGACTCCTCCACTCTCAGCCACCATCTATTCTGGCCTGCAGGAAGGGTGTGACACAGCTGGGCTGGTAAACAGAAGACCCCTCCATCCACAGCCCCCACCCTTTCTGGCCTGCCTAGGGCAGGGCAATTACATTGGTGGAGGCACTCCCAGGGATCAGCAGTAAGCGGCAGATGCAGCTCCTAACTTTCAGCAGCTCAGAAATCTCCCGTCCGCCACACAGACCACAGGGAAGAAGTGCCCTAAGACTCAGGAGAACTGGACACAGGGCTGGTGGTGCTACTCTCAGTGCGCATATGTGCAGGCAAGGGCAGAAACTGCACTGGCTTTGTAAAAACTACCATCCAGACCCCTCAGCCCCACTCATCTAAATCTGCAGTCCCAACGCCACTCTGGGCACCAGGTGACCAGCTCTACCTGCACAATACTCAGGGGACTCTGTGCTACAACAGAGGACAACCTGGAGGTTACTTGGTGGCCTTAAGCCAAAACTGGTGCTGCTTTCTGTTTTGTTTTGTTTTGTCTTTATATCTTTGATATCTTTGCCTGTGTTGAGTGGGAGTTGTTGGTTGTTGATACATGTGAATGTATTTCATTTTTTCTTTGTTGTTGTTGTTGTGCTTGGTGATTTGCTTTGTTCTGAAATTGCCCCACCAGGACCCAGCTTAAGAGGCACAAGATTCAACATAGCCTGTGGCCAACTCCAGACCAAACCAGAGTACAACTGGGCTTGATTACAAGTGACAAACCCAGAGGGAATTCTTTACAGGCACAAGGGCCCATAGAGGCCAAACCACATTGAAGCAGTCAACCCTCACGCAGCAGAACACCCTGCAGTGGGCAGAGCCAAGTCTCACAAATAGTCAGCCTAGGAGTTAACCCCACCCACTCACAAGCGAAAAGCAATTAAAGACTTTTTTTTTAAATTAAATTTATTGGGGTGACAATTGTTAGTAAAATTACATAGATTTCAGGTGTACAATTCTGTATTACATCATCTATAAATCCCATTGTGTGTTCACCACCCAGAGTCAGTTCTCCTTCCATCACCATATATTCGATCCCCCTTACCCTCATCTCCCACCCCCCACCCCCCGCCACCCTTACCCTCTGGCAACCACTAAACTATTGTCTGTGTCTATGAGTTTCTGTTTCTCATTTGTTTGTCTTGTTCTTTTGTTGTTTTTGGTTTCTATACCACATATCAGTGAAATCACATGGTTCTCTGCTTTTTCTGTCTGACTTGTTTCGCTCAGCATTACTCTCTCAAGATCCATCCATGTTGTCACAAATGTTCCTATATCATCTTTTCTTACTGCGAATAGTATTCCATTGTGTATATATACCACAACTTCTTTATCCATTCATCTATCGGAGGACATTTTGGTTGTTTCCATGTCTTGGCCACCGTAAACAAAGCTGCAATGAACATTGGAGCACACGTGTCTTTATCTCTAAATGTTTTCAGATATTTTGGGTAGATACCCAGAAGAGGGATTGCTGGGTCATATGGCAATTCTATTCGTAATTCTTTGAGAAACCTCCACACTGCCTTCCATAACGGCTGCACCAGTCTGCATTCCCACCAACAGTGTATGACGGTTCCGTTTTCTCCACAGCCTCTCCAACATTTGTTAGTATTTGTCTTGTTGATGATAGCCATTCTGACTGGGGTGAGGTGATATCTCATTGTGGTTTTGATTTGCATTTCTCTGATGATTAGTGATGTTGAGCATTTTTTCATATGTCTATTTGCCATTTGTATGTCCTCTTTGGAGAAATGTCTCTTCAAGTCCTCTGCCCATTTTTCAATTGGGTTGTTTGTTTTTTTGTTGTTGAGTTGCATGAGTTCCTTGTATATTCTGGATATTAGCCCCTTATCGGAGGCACTGTTTGCGAAAATCTTCTCCCATTCATTTGGTGGCCTCTTTATTTTGTCAATGGTTTCCTTTGCTGTGCAGAAGCTTTTAAGTTTCATATAGTCCCATTCGTTTATTTTACCTTTTACTTCCATTGCCTTTGGAGTCAAATTCATAAAATGCTCTTTGAACCCAAGGTCCATAAGTTTAGTACCGATGTTTTCTTCTATGCAGTTTATTGTGTCAGGTCTTATGCTTAAGTCTTTGATCCATTTTGAATTAACTTTGGTACATGGTGACAAATAGCAGTCCAGTTTCATTCTTTTGCACGTGGCTATCCAATTCTCCCAGCACCATTTATTGAAGAGGCTGTCTTTGCTCCATTGTATGTTATTAGCTTCTTTGTCAAAAATTATCTGTCCATATTTATGTGGTTTTATTTCTGGGATCTCAATTCTATTCCATTGGTCTATGTGTCTGTTTTTCTGCCAATACCATGCTGTTTTGATTATTGTAGCCCTGTAGTACAAGCCAAAGTCAGGAAGTGTGATACCTCCATTATTGTTCTTTTTTCTTAAGATTGCTTTGGCTATTTGGGGTCTTTTGTGGTTCCAAACAAATCTGATGATTTTTTGTTCTATTTCTTTAAAATATGCCATTGGGATTTTGATGGGGATTGCATTGAATCTGTATATTGCTTTGGGTAATATGGCCATTTTAACTATGTTGATTCTCCCAATCCATGAGCATGGAATGTCTTTCCATTTCTCTGTGTCTTCTTCAATTTCTTTCAAAAATGTCTTATAGTTTTCAGCATATAGGTCTTTCACCACCTTGGTTAAGTTTATTCCTAGGTATATTATTCTTTTTGCTGCAACTGTAAAATGAATTGTTTTTTCTATTTCTTTTTCTGAAATTTGATTGTTAGTATATAGGAATGCAAGGGACTTTTGTGCATTGATTTTGCAGCCAGCAACTTTACTGTATTCCTTGATTGTTTCTAATAGCTTTTTGGTGGAGTCTTTAGGATTTTCAATATATAGCATCATGTCATTTGAAAAGAGTGATAATCTAATCATCAGAGAAATGCAAATCAAAACCACAATGAGATATCACCTCACCCCAGTCAGAATGGCTATCATCAACAAGACAAACAATAACAAATGTTGGAGAGGCTGTGGAGAAAAAGGAACCCTCATACACTGTTGGTGGGAATGCAGACTGGTGCAGCCGTTATGGAAGACAGTGTGGAGGTTTCTCAAAGAATTACGAATAGAATTGCCATATGACCCAGCAATCCCTCTTCTGGGTATCTACCCAAAAAATCTGAAAACATTTAGAGATAAAGACACGTGTGCTCCAATGTTCATTGCAGCTTTGTTTACGGTGGCCAAGACATGGAAACAACCAAAATGTCCTTCGATAGATGAATGGATAAAGAAGTTGTGGTATATATACACAATGGAATACTATTCGGCAGTAAGAAAAGATGATATAGGAACATTTGTGACAACATGGATGGATCTTGAGAGAGTAATGCTGAGCGAAACAAGTCAGACAGAAAAAGCAGAGAACCATGTGATTTCACTGATATGTGGTATATAAACCAAAAACAACAAAAGAACAAGACAAACAAATGAGAAACAGAAACTCATAGACACAGACAATAGTTTAGTGGTTGCCAGAGGGTAAGGGTGGCGGGGGGTGGGGGGTGGGAGATGAGGGTAAGGGGGATCGAATATATGGTGATGGAAGGAGAACTGACTCTGGGTGGTGAACACACAATGGGATTTATAGATGATGTAATACAGAATTGTACACCTGAAATCTATGTAATTTTACTAACAATTGTCACCCCAATAAATTTAATTAAAAAAAAAAAAAAAAAAGAAAAGAGTGATAATTTAACTTCTACATTCCAAATTTGGATGCCTTTTATTTCTTTCTCTTGCCTGATTGCTCTGGCAAGGACTTCCAACACTATGTTGAAAAGCATAGGTAGTAGTGGACACCCCTGTCGTGCTCCTGAATGTAGAGCAAAGGGCTTCAGTTTTTCATCATTAATTATGAGATTAGCAGAGGGCTTGTCATATATGGCCTTTATTATGTTAAGGTATTTTCGTTCTATATCTATTTTATTAAGTGTTTTAATCATGAATGGATTTTGTATGTTGTCAAATGTTTTTTTGCATCAATTAATATAATTATATGATTTTTGTTCATTTTTCAGTTTACGTGATGTATCACATTGATGGATTTGGGTATGTTGAAACATCCATGTGCCCCTGAGATTAACTCTACTTGGTCATGATGAATAATCTTTTTAATGCATTTTTGCATTCGATTTCCTAAAATTTTGTTTAGGATTTTTGCTTGTATGTTCATCAGAGATATTGGTCTGTAGTTTCTTTCCTTGTGTTGTCCTTACCATGTTTTGGTCTCAGGGTAATGTTGGCCTCATAAAATGAATTAGGGAGTACTGTCTCTTCTTCAATATTTTGTAAGTTTGAGCAGGATTGGTATTAGATCCTATTTGAAGGTTTGTTAGAGTTCACTAGTGAAGCCATCTGGTCCCAGACTTTTGCTTTTGGGAAGCTTTTGGATGACAGATTGATTTTCGTTACTAGTGATTGGTCTGTTTTGAAATTCCAGTTCTTCATGGTTCAGCATTGGAAGGCTATCTATTTCTAAGAACTTGTCCATTTCTTCTAGGTTATTGAATTTGGTGGCATATAGTCCTTCAAAGTATTCTTGGATGATCCTTTGTATTCCTGTTGCATCTGTGAAAACTTCCCCTTTTTCAATTCTGATTTTATTAGTATCTTCTCTCTTTTTATCTTTGTCAGCCTATCCAAGGGTTTGTCAATTTTGTTAATCTTTTCAAAGAACCAGCTGTTTGTCACATTAATCTTTCCTATTGTCTTTTTGTTCACTTTTTTATTTAGTTCTGCTCTGATTTTTATTATTTCCTTTCTTCTGCTGACCTTGGGTTTCATTTGTTCTTCTTTTTCTAGTTTTTTAAGGTGTAACATGAGGTTACTTATTTGGGAGGTTCGTTGTTTCTTGAGATAGGTAATGATATAAATTTCCCTCTTAAAACTGCTTTCGCTGCATCCGAAAAATTTTGGTAGTATGTATTTTCATTCTCTTTTGTTTCTATGTATCTTTTGATTTCTCTTCTAATTTCTACTTTGACCTGGTCGTTCTTTAAAAGTATCTTGTTTAATCTCCATGTATTTTTGTTTTTTCTTCCTTTCTTTTTGTAGTTGATATCCACTTTCAAAGCCTTATGATCAGATAATGCTTGGTATGATTACAGTCTTCTTAAATTTGTTGAGGTTAGTTTTATGTCCCAACATATGGTTTATCCTTGAGAATATTCCATGTACATTAGAAAAAAATGTACAGTCTGATATTTTAGGATGAAGTAGTATATAAATGTCATTTTTGTCCATTCCATCTAATCTGTAATTTAGGGCTTTTATTTCATTGTTTGTTTTCTGTTTGGATGATCTATCCATAGCTGTCAATGAAATATTAGTTCCCCTATTATGATTGTGTTTTGGTCAATTTCTCTCTTTAGTTCTGTTAGTAGTTGCTTGGTATATTTTGGTGGTTCCTGATTGGAGGCATAAATTTTGATGGCTCTTATGCCTTCTTGTTGTACAGGCCCCTTTACCGTTATGAAATGTTCATCTTTGTCTCTTGTTACCGTTTTCATCCTGAAGTCTGTTTCATCTGATATCAGTATAGCTACACCGGATTTTCTCTGGATAGCATTTTCTTGGAGTGTCTATTTCCACCCGTTCACTTTGACTCTATGCTTGTCCTTATATCTGATATGCATATCTTCGGGACAGCATATGGTTTGGTTTAGTTTTTTCATCCAATCTGCTACTCTCTGCCTTTTTATTGGTGAGTTCAGTCTATTTACATATAGGGTGATTATTGATATGTGAGGATTTCCTATTATTCTATCTTCAGTTTTCTGGTAAGTCTGTGTCTCCATTGTTTCTTTGCCTTTTTGTTGTTGTCTATTTTTCTCTATGGTGGTATTTTATGATATATACTTTTGTTTCTTATTTTATTACAGTATGTATTTCAGTTCTGGATTTTTTTTTATTTGTTAACCTGAAGTTTATGTAAAAGAAAGTTTGATATTAGGAGTGTTCCATTTTCTTCAGCATGCCTACTTTCTCCATTGCCATATTCTGGTTCAGGCATTTACTCTGCCCCTTTTTATGTTTTGGTTGCCACAAATTGTCCCTGTTGATGGTGGTCGAATAGCCTCCTTTAATGTTTCTTGTAGTGCAGGTCGTGTATTAGAAAATTCCCTCAGCTTCTGTATGTCTGGAAGGGTCTTTTTTCCTCCTTCATATCCAAAGGATGTCTTTGCTGGGTATATTATTCTTGGCTCATAATTTCTCTCTTTCAATAGTTTCAATGTTTGTTTCTACTTTCTCCTGGCTTGTAGAGTTTCTGCTGAAAAATCTGACGATACCCTAATAGGCTTTCCTTTGTAGGTTACCGACTTCTTTTCCCTGGCTGCCTTGAGGATTCTTTCTTTGTCGTTGATTTTAGACAGCTTCAATGCAATGTGACTTGGAGAAGATCTGTTGGGATTGAGGTAATTAGGTGTTCTATTTCCTTCTTTGATTCTAAGATCCAGTTCTTTCTACAAGTTTGGGAAGTTCTCATCGACTATTTTTTGAATGTACTCTCTGTTCCTTACTTTCTTTCTTCTCCTTCTGGTATGCTCATTATTCTCATATTGCTCTTTCTGCTGGAGTCAGAAATTTCTTGTAGAGTTCTTTCATTTATTTTAAGTCTCCAGTCTCTTTCTTCTTCCATTCGTGTCATTTCCAGGTTTCTGTGTTCTATGTCACTGATTCTTTCCTCCATCTGGTCAACTCCACTACGTACGCTGACTATTTCAATTTTCATTTCTTCTATTGAGTGCCCCGACCAGCGGGGCATTCAACAGGGACCGAAGGGAGACACCCTGAAAAGAGAAAATAGGAGGCGCGAAGAAATGGAGGCAAGACAAAGTTCTGATCAAGCCTCAAATTTTTTATTGCAGCTACAAGATTATATGGGTTAGGGTAAACTGGGCGGGGAGCGGAATGAGGAAGGAGCTTTACTTAGCAGAGACGTGACCTTTTAAGGGCAAACTGACGGTTCCAGGAATTAGGTCATGTGCTGCCAGATAGCATAGTTTCTCTGAGTCAGGCTCCTACATCTCCTCTCTCTTTATCTTTAAGAGAGTGAGCCTTAACCAAGACGGGAACTCAGGGTCTCAGACGGCCCGAGTAACGCGCAAGGCGTAGCCTCTGGTGTCTTTTTTGGACCAGGGGTGAGGCAATTGTTTTGACTTAGATACCAACCCCTATGCAGTCTGGACATGAGTTCAGGGAGAGCTGAAATGGGGTCAATCGGGACCCTCCCTTGCAGTACCCAGTCGCTGCAGCCGTCTGGTGCTCAAGCCCTTGTTATAGGCCGACATGTCCTCAGCCACCATGTCAGTTATATGTTTATATAGCTGGAGCCTGTTTGTAACTGAGTATAGTCACCCTCTGGATGGTCCATTGTCGCCAGCCGTTGATAATGAATATGGATAGGTTTGGCCAGAATGTTATCTATTTGTTGTTTGATAAATCCTGTCAGTTTATTAAATGCCCAAGGTCCGAGGGAGACAAGTAGGAGTAATCCTAGAATGGGACCAAGGATGGGGAGGAGGACAGGCAAGAGACCATTAAAACTGGTTAGAAAGGGGTTGTCAAGAAGTTGTTTTTTGCGTTGAAGATCTTCTTGGAGTCTCTTGACCTTGTCTCGCACTATGCCGGATTTGTTGGCATAGAAGCAGCATCGTTCCTGTAAAGCTAAACAGATCCCCCCTTGTTTCGCTGTTAGAAGATCAATCCCTCGTCTGTTTTGGAGTACTACTTCTGCTAAGGAATCGATCTGGTCTTGAAGGTCATTAATAGTATCTGATAGTGTGGTAACATCATCAATAAGTTGGAGAGAAAGCCGTTGATAAGTGTCTACGGATACTCCTACCCCGGCAGCACCTGTGGCCATAGTGGCAGTTATACCTAGTCCTGCCATAAGGGGAATGAACGCGAGGGCCCGTTTTTGTCGCCCAGGGAAACGATCAAGGGCTGGTATAGGAAGTGACTGATCTCCGGGTAGAATATCTATATCTGGCAAGAGAAAAGCCAGTGCACAGAGGCCAGTCCAATTGGTGGGGAGGGCCATGAAGGCCAGGCCGTTGCCGCAGATGAAAACATGATTAGGAGCGGGGCAGGCAGGAGCAGTGGAATTAATAGCCAGCCAAAACGCAAGAAGTTACCAGGAGTAGATATCCAATGAGAATGGTTGGGTGTAACATCTGTGGAAAAAAAGGAAATATCTCAGGGATTAAGTCCCTGGTGGTGGTGGATTAGTGATAGGGGGTTAATGGGTTTGACCAGACGAGCGGAAACCAGCAGGCAGATTCTTGGGTATCATAGCTGGCTCGGAGAATCTCTCTTTGTCTTGGGGATGGAGGGGAATGGTGAAAAAGCAGTCTTTTAGATCAATAATAATTTTGGCGTGATTGGCTGGTATGGCAACAGGGGAAGGGAGGCCAGGTTGAAGGGCCCCCATGGCAAACATAGTTTTATTAATTTCACGGAGGTCTTGGAGAAGTCTCCAGGCTCCACTCTTTTTTTTAATAACAAATATAGGAGTGTTCCACGGGGAGGTGGTAGGCTCAAGATGGCCGGCCGCCAGTTGTTCCTGTACTAACTGTGTGGCGGCTGTGAGTTTTTCTGAATTAAGTGGCCATTGGTCTACCCATACAGGCTCATCCGATTTCCATCTAATTTTGTCTGCATGGGGTACAGGGAAGTCAATGGCCGCTAGGAGAAATTTTGGTCGGGATGTCCCAGACCTGTCCGATTATTGTTGGTTATAACAGTTATGGGATGTTTGATGCCTTGTCCCGACTTTCCAAGCCCCTGTCCTGGGACAAAGCCTTGGTTGAGCATTTGTTGTGTGACTACTTCATTGGGGCTACACATGATAAGCTTTAACTGGGAAAGTATATCGCGTCCCCAGAGGTTAACGGGCAGCCCTGGGATGATATAAGGTTGGACATGGCGGTATTACCTTCACTGTCTGCCCAAGTGAGAAGTTTTGTACTCTGTCTAGGGTTAGTAGACTGACCAATGCCCTTTAGATGGGTGGAGGCAACAGTGGTAGGCCACGAGGCAGGCCAGAAATGAGAGGCGATGACCGTAGCGTCAGCCCCAGTGTCAATGAGTCCCTCAAAGGGTTTATTGTCTAATTTTAGGGTGAGTAGGGGTCTGTCAGGGGTAATTTGTTGTATCCAGTAGGTATCCGAGGCCCCAAAGGCAGAATGTAGTCTGGGGTGAGGGAGGTTAGACTTAGTGGAGGAATCTAAGGGAAGTAAAATAAGTTGAGCTATTCTCTGGCCTTGTTGAATAGTAACCAGCCCGTTAGGCGCTGAGGCCAGGAGAGTAATGATCCCCGTGTAATCTTGGTCAATTACTCCCGGAATAATATTAATCCCGCTAGAGCTGAACTACCGCCCAAGGACTAGCCCGAAGGTATTGGGTGGTAGAGGCCCATGGGCATTGGTAGGGAGGAGTTGTATGCCTTGATCAGGGGTTAATAATGTTGGGGTGGGGACAAGAGGTCCAATCCTGCACTGCCTGGGGTGGCTCTGCAAAGGGAGGTAATGGAGACTGGGACTGAGGAACAAACCGTGTGCCCCTGGTTTGTTCTGGGGACTTGGGGCCAGGGGCTGGCCCGTTGGGGGTTTCCGACCTGGGGGAATTGGGTTACCCATAGCATCTACCTTGGAGTGACAGTCTCTAGCCCAATGTTTGCCGCGTTTACAGCGAGGACAGATAGTGGAAGGTGGCTGACGGGGCTGTTTGTCTATAGGGCATTCCCGGACAAAATGACCAGGCTGTTTACAATTGTAACAGGATTTTTGATTGTCCTGTGTGAAGCTTTTTAGTGCGGCTCCAATGGCTAGACCGATGGCGTGAGACGCCCCGACACCAGAACAAAGTTTAATATAGTCTGAGAGGGAGCCATTGCGATGGGGGCGGATGGCGTCTTGGCAGGTGGCATTGGCATTTTCAAATGCAAGATGTTTAATAAAGGCGCTATCTGACTCTTCTTTTCCAATTAAGCGCTCGGCAGCCTCAGTTAGGCGGCTGATGAAATCGCAATAGGATTCGTCAGGCCCTTGATGGATTTTGGCCAAGGAGGTGCTGGCGGGCCCTTTGGGTGGGAGTTTACGCCAGGCCTTGAGGCCGGCGTTTTGGACTTGAGCTAATAAGCCTGGGGGGAAGGCGGCCTGAGCCTCATTGGTGCTGTAGGGTCCTCGACCGAGAAGTCGATCCCTGGTCCAGGCGCGGGAAGACTGGCTTTGAGTATTTCGTTCAGCCATTTTTCGTGCGTTTTCCGCATACTCTGTGCGCCATAAAACAAAATCACCACCAGACAGTGCGGCGTGAGCTAAAGTGAACCAATCATTTGGCGTTAGCGAACGGTCGGTGAGGCTTTCCAGCAAGGCTACCGTGAAGGGAGCTACAGGGCCATAAGCGTGGACCGCAGCCTTTAAGCCTTTTAAATACTTAATGTTTAAAGGGCGGTAGCGCTGTCTGTCTCTTAGGGGCCCTGTCTCTTCCTCTGAGGGGGGGTTATCCTGTTCCTCAGCTTCATTATCGGACTCCTCCGCGGTATCCTCCTCTTGGGGGTCCTCAGGGGTCTGAGTATCGGGACCTACCTCTGCAGCCTGTCTGCGAGTGACCGGAAAAGCGAGGACAGGTCTTTGTTTGGGAGCTCGTTTTAGGGGTAGACGGGGGAAAAAGGGCAGCCCAGAGAGTGCAGCGAGTTCAGCCTCAAGGGCACGGAGTTCTTTGAGAAGACTGTGTTGGCGTTTTTCCTGGAGGGCCTCTCGAAGAGAGGCAATCTGTTGTGTTAGGGAAGCGGTTGTTTGAGTAGGGGGATTGGAGTGAGGAATAATAGAAGGGGGACCGTGGACAATGGGAGCGAGGAATGGAGGGTGTTGAGGGATGGTATAAGGAGGTGGCCGGAAGGGTGGAGGAGACAATACAGAGGGGTCCTCCTGATGGTAACAAGCGGCCGCATCCTCAAGGGTAGCCTGGTCCTCGGGAGGGAGGGTTGTGTCTGAATCTTGGGGAAGGTTTTTAAGGCAGGGATAAAGTCTTAATGAGGGATGACTAGGGGGTTTAGCCGAATTTTGGGTAGGGCCTTCCTCGAGACAGGGCTTGGGCTTAGGGTCAGTAATAGGGATATCTATAGACACGGAGTCATTTTCTGACAGGGGATGGGACGATTCCTTTAAGAGGCTCTCCCCCTTTTTAATAACTTCTATAACATCCGGGTCATGGGAGTGAACCCTGAGGATATCATTTATGAGATTCCAGTAAGTAAAAGTAGAAACGGGGACCTTTTCAGGCCCAAAGGCTTTATAAAAGTCTTGGAACGCATGGCCGACGCGCTTTCAAATTCTAATATCAATTGTTCCCTCCTGGGGGAACCAGGGGCAAATGTCTGTCAGAAATTCGAAAAATTCACGGAGATCCTTTTTCTAGCCTTAATTCCTCGCACCTTGAGGGAACTCTTTAACCCAGAAATGAACAGTTCATGAGAACTTAATGTCTGACCCATGGTCCCCTTCTCGCCCTTCAATCAACAAAGGAAACAATCAGATGCCCATCTGGCCGTGCCCCTCGCGGGACTAAATCTGTCTTAGCTAAGGCGCTTCGGTATAAACCCCGAACTGGTGGAGCGGAGTCCAGTCGCCGTTATGCCGTATGACAGAACCGGAACCGCAGATTAGGGCCCAAGCAAGCTCCGTGACAAGAAGTCGTGGAACTATCACTCATTCACACATTCATTCGACCGAGGGGAATATTAAATCTAATTTTATCCCAAAACATCTATTTTCGTATGTCTGCTTACCTCTATCAGATCAGGCTCACGGATCGGCTTGTATCCGCGGAGATCAGGAAACGAGTCAGGCTCACGCGGTAAAATCGCGCGGAGACTCAGCAACGCGTCCGGCCGGACTTAAGGCAGACAGTTTTTCAAAGGGTCTGGGATCTTCGAGCCCCACGTTGGGTGCCAGAAATGCCCCGACTAGCGGGGCATTCGACAGGGACCGAAGAGACACCCTGAAAAGAGAAAATAGGAGGCGCGAAGAAATGGAGGCAAGACAAAGTTCTGATCAAGCCTCAAATTTTTTATTGCAGCTACAAGCTTATATAGATTAGGGTAAACTGGGCGGGGAGCGGAATGAGGAAGGAGCTTTACTTAGCAGAGAGGTGAGCTTTTAAGGGCAAACTGACTGTTCCAGGAATTAGGTCATGTGCTGCCGGATGGCATAGTTTTTCTGAGTCAGGCTCCTACAATTGAGTTCTTAATCTCCAGAAATTCTATTTGGTTCTCGTTCAAACTTTCAATCTCTTTGTTAAAATGTTCATGTTGTTCTTTGATTGTGTTTCTTAGTTCATTCAAGTGCCTTTCTGTGTTTTCTTGCATCTCATTGAGTTATTTCAGAACTGCAATCTTGAATTCTCTGTCATTTATGCCACATATTTCCATATCTTTAAGTTCCTTTTCTGGAGACTTTTTAATTTCTTTCTGAGCTATCTTTTGCCTTTGTTATTCATGGCAATTACTGATTTATTATTTCTCTTCCTAGACATCTACAGGAGTGGGTTATGCAACAGGTTGATAGAAAGATGTCTTTCTTTTGTTTTCCAGTACGTGTTTGTAGAATGTTTTATTTTCTCTCTGACTGCAGTCTTTTTTTTCTCTCTCACACTGTAGTGTTATGTTTTCTCTGCAGTATTCTAGCTTCTCACCCAATGTGGGAATTCCCTGGAAGGCACGTTTCTCCTCTGTTAACTGTTCGCTTGGGTCATTGGGCACCGTGTCCCTTGGGGATGTGGAGAGCTTCTGAATTTCCAAAGCTCTTCGTGCACCAGATTCAGTTCCCGTGTTTTTCAGCACCTCTGTTTTGTCCTGCAGGGATTCGTCCTGTAGGTAAGGACAGGGGTGGGCTGAGTTGTGAGAATTGGCCCAGAGCAATGGCAGCGACCATCACCACAGCCAGTCCTGGCTCCACAGCTCCGTACCCTTTTTTGGAATTAGTTGGGCTGCAAATATGTGTCTGCGAACCACAGTTCTCAGAACTTCAAATATTCTGTTCGTTTGATATGACACTGCTTCTGTTCTGCTTCTGGCATGGGGCAGGTTGGGGCGGGGCGAGCTCTGGGAGGGTAGGGTGGGAGCGTCTAGTCTCAGTTCCTAAGGCTTCTGTTCTCTGTGGCAGTGAGGCCTTGAACCACCGTTTTCAGCCTTCTTCCCTCAGTCTTTCTCTGAGGTGTCTGTTGTGAGAGTTGTGTTCAGCTGTGTTACATACTGTCCCCTCAGCCCTTTGGCCCATAAACACATCCTTAGCAGTCCAAGTTCTTCCCTCTCCTGCAGCTGTGGTAGTTCCAGGATGCAGCGAGCTCGGAGCACTGAGCTAGGTCTGCATCCTGTGCCCACGCAGCTCCATCTCCGCACTTCTCCCTTCCCTTCTCCCCTGCTCGTGGGATTTCCCCACCTTTAGGTGAATTCAGTAGTGGGCCTCTTCGTCTTGACTGTCTGCTGTGTAGGGAGTCCTTTGTGGAGTTATATTTGTTTGATTAGTTATAAATTCCAGGGGAGATATCCAGAGGCTCACCTCATGCTGCCATTTTGATTAATATTTTTTTCATTAATTTTTGACAGCTTCAATAAAATGTGTCTTGGTGAAGGCCTGTTGTGATTGAGTTCTATTTTCTTCTTGGATTCAAGGATCCAGTTCTTTCCACAAATTTGGGAAGTTCTCATTGACTATTTGTTTGAATATACTCTCTGTTCCCTTCTCCCTTTCTTCTCCTTCTGGAGAAGGAGAATAATGCCCATTACTTTTATATTGCTGTTTCTGATGGAGTCAGAAAGTTCTTCTAGAGTTCTTTTCTTTTAACTCTCCAGTCTCCCTCTTCTTCCATCTGTGTCATTTCCATATTTCTATGTTCTACGTCACTAATTCTTTCTCCATCTGGTCAGCTCTACTACCTAAGCTGGTTATTTAATTCTTCATTTCTTTTATTGAGTTCTTCATCTCTTCCTTTTCTTCTTTTTTAATTGCAATCTCTTTGTTAAAATGTTCATTTTCATCTTTGATTTTGTTTCTGAGTTCATTAAACTGCCTGTCTGTATTTTGTTACATCTCATTGAGTTTTGTTAGAACTGCAGTCTTGAATTTCTGTCATTTAAGTCACATGTTTCCATGTGTTTAAGTTCATTCTCTGGAGACTTTTCATTTTCTTACTGAGCTGCCTTTTCACCTTGGTTATTGAAGGCAATTACTGAATTATTTCTCTTCATGGGCATCTATACAAATGGGTTCTGTAGCAGGTTGATATAAAGAGCTCGTTCTTTTTCTTTTCAGTAGGTGTTGGTGAATTTTCTCTCCCTGCCCCCCTAGCCTTTTAAAAATAATTTTCTCACATGCTGTAGCATTATATTTTCTCTTGCACTGTTCCTGCTTCTCATGTGATGGTGGGTTTCTCATATGATGGTGGGTTTCTCCTCTGTGAGCAAGACACCTGGTTCTCAGGGCACTACCTCTGTGGGAGGATGTGGAGGGCAATAGAGTTCTGATCTTCTGAAATCCCAGTGCTGACCCTGCAGCCCAATGCAGAGCCTGTGTTTGTCAGTGGTTATGGTTGCCCCCACAGGGATCTACCCCAAAAGATGGGGGTGGGGTGAGCTGAGAGAGGCAGCTGGTGCATTTGTGGCTCTGAGCAATGGCGACTACCAGTCCAGAGATGTCTTGCCTTTTCAGTTCATTTCCTTTCACTGGAATTAGTTGTGCTGTGAGTCCGTGGCTGCAGGACTTTTGCTGCAGTTCTCAGGGCTTTAGATATTATGTTCTTTAATCTGACACTGCCACCATTTCTTCTGGAGCTCACTTCTAACACTGAGATGGTGGGAGTGGGGCGAGCTTTAGGAGAGTGGGAAGAAGGTGGCCAGGCTCTGTGTCTTTGTTTTCTCTTTCCTGCCTGGCAGTGAGGGCTTAAACCACTGTTCTCACCACTCTGTGTTTGATCTTTGCTCCAAGGTCTCTGCCGTGATTGCTGGGTTCAGTTGTATTACCGTGTCTCCCTGAACATAAGACCTAGCTAAACAATCAGCTTTAATGAATCTTTTGAGGCAAAAACTAATATAAGACCCGGTAGTATAAGACCAGGTCTTATATTAATTTTTGCTCGAAAAGACGCATTAGAGCT
Organism: Rhinolophus sinicus; assembly: GCF_036562045.2. Classification (NCBI taxonomy): domain Eukaryota; kingdom Metazoa; phylum Chordata; class Mammalia; order Chiroptera; family Rhinolophidae; genus Rhinolophus; species Rhinolophus sinicus. Next base: position 84,425,468 of record NC_133768.1, on the reverse strand, counting down.
GATTGTCTGGCTAGGTCTTATGTTCGGGGAAACATGGTATATACTGATCCCTCAGGTAGGACTGTGGGCCACAGGGGCTGTGCCTATAAACTGAATTCTTCCTTCTGCCATGATGGCAGTGTGCTCCGGACTGCACTGAGCTCCAGTCTGTATCTTGTGGCCCCGAGGCCCCCGTCTCTGCACTTTCCCCTTTCCTCCTCTACCACTCATCTGATTTGCCCACATTCAGGTGATTCAATGTACAGGTCTCTTAGACATCTTTGTGTGTTGTGCAGGGAATCCTGTGTTGAATTATAACTGTTCAATTTGTTGTAACTTCCAGGGGAGCTTTCAAGAAGCATTCCTCATGCCACCATTTCTGTGTTGTCACTCTATTTTTAAAATTTTCAATTACAGTTAACATTCAAAATTGTTTTATACTAATTTTAGGTATAAAGCATAGTGGTTAGATATTTATATAATTTAGGAAGTTATTCCATTAATTACTCTAGTATCCACCTGTCACTATACATAGTTATTATAATACTATTGACTGTATTCTCTATGTTGTACTTTACATCTTTGCGAGTATTTTATACCTATCCATTTGTACTTCTTAATCCCTTCACCTTTCTCATCCAGCTCCCAAACTCCTCCCATCTGGTAACCATCAGTTTGTTCTCTGTACCTATGTGTTTCTTTCTATTTTGTTTGTTCATTTATTTTGTTCTTTAGATTGCACATGTAAGTGAGATCACATGACATTTGTCTGTGTCTGCCTGACTTATTTCACTTAGCATAATATCCTCTAGGTCCATCCATGTTGTCTCAAATTGTAAGATACATTATTTTTATAGCTAAGTAATATTCCATTGGGTATATGTACCACCTGTTCTTTATCTAATGTTTTATTGAGGGGCACTTTGGTTTCTTCTATATCTTGGCTATTGTAAACAGTGCTGCAATGAACATAAGTGTGCATATATGTTTTCTAACTAGTGTTTTGTATTTCTTTGGATAAGTACCCATACATGGAATTTCTGGGTCATAAGTTAGTTCTGTTTTTAATTTTTTGGGAAACCTCTGTACTGTTTTCCATAGTGACTACACCAATTTGCAATCCTTCCAACAGTGAATAAGGGTTCCCTTTTCTCCACATCCTCTCCAACACTTGTTGTTTGTTGATTTATTGGTGGTAGCTATTCTGATGGGTGTGAGGTGATATTTTGTAAAATATTAAAAATTGATTTATACTTATATTTGCATATTTAAAAAGTCTGGAAGGATCGGAGTTTCCCCTGGGGAGTGGGGATGCGAGTGCTGTTGGTTGGGGGAGTCATAAAGGGTCACTTTCTCTGTTTACTTTATAGATGTCTGAATTTTTGAAATTTTTTAGATGAACATGTTTTAATGTTGTAGGTTTTTTTAACTCATAAAATAATAAAACAAATGTGTGTGGTAGATTGGTTCAGTAACTTCTAATCCATGCTTAGTGTGCATTTTCTTAGAGTTTTCAGATAACAGTAATGATCGTTATTAACATTTATTAAGTGCTTATTTTGTGCCAAGAAATATTCTAAGCTTTATATATATTAGCTGATATGATCTTCGTTATGAGGTTGTTTCAGTCTGTTTGGGCCGTGCTGCCATAACAAAACTACCATATACTGGGTGTCTTATAAACAATGTAATTCTTTTCTCACAAAGAAAAGGCTGACAAGTCTATGATCAAGTCTCTAGAATATTCAGTGTCTGGTGAGGGCCCACTTTCCAGTTCATAGACAGCTGTCTTCTTGCTCTGTCCTGATAGGGCATAAGGCGTGAGGGAGCTCTCTAGGATCTCTATAAGGGCACTATTTCTTTCATGAGGTCTCCACCCTCATGACGTAATTACTTCCCAAAAGCCACACCTCCAAATACCATCACCTAGGGGATTAGGACTTTAACATAATTGAGGGGAGATACACAAATATTCATACTATAGCAGAGGGAGAAACTACTATCATCCCCATTTTACAGATCAAAGAATTGAGAGACAGAGAGGTTAGAAAACTAGTTAAATCTCATTCATTTTGTAGGTGATGGAGCTGGGATTTGAAGCCACAAAATCTGACTTCCGAACCAGCATGCTTAAGTAGTATTCCACATTGTCACTCAAGAAAGAGGTGGATTACACATTCTGTGCTCTCAAAGAGTTTAGAGACTTGTTGGGGAGATGCACACTATCTCTTTCTCTGTCTTTCTATTTTTTTCTCTTTTTCTCTCCCCTGCCACATACACATTCACAAATACACATGAAAAAATGCAACAGAAAAGAGTTACAGAGAAAGAATGTTACAGAAGCATCAAGGAGAAGGAGTATTCATTGTAGTCTTGAGGACTCAAAGACAAGTGCTTACAGTTCGACCTACAGCCCATTTTTTCGCCTGATTCTTCTGTGGCCAAAAATATGCTTAGTAATAGCTTGTGACTAGAGAATAAAACAAAGCCTAGAAACCCATCCAGACCCCTGCATATATGTTAATCCCCAGAGTTGGGCTTGGGCATTGGAGCAGTCCTGAACCCAACTATCATAACTAAAGTGGTCCTGTTGCTTATGTTGCAAGTAAAGCATCTGCAGGCTAGGTGAGGAGAGCCAACATTGTATTCTGTACCTTAGCCTCACCTCTCATTAATATGGAGTAACTCCAGTTTAAGGTTATATGAAACATCACAGATGGAAGGGCCTTTCAGTGCTCTCTCTTCACTCCTTTTAGACTGAAGTCCAGAACACTGAATTAACTTGATCAAGGTCAATTGCTATTTTGGTGGCCAAAATATATATATGGCAGGATGCTACTTTTCTTTGAGTCAAATTATGTCACCTAGTAAAAGGTGTCCTTTTGCTTTGTGAGTGAAGGATTTAGGGGCTTTCATATAGACTTTGCTTTTTCCCTCAACACACACACACACACACACACACACACACACACACACACAATGTGCAATTTCACTTCCTGATGTTTTTGTTTGTGTTTTCTCTATTGATATAAACTATTGGTGGAATTTGGTTACCCTTTCCCTTCCTGAACATGAACACAAGTGGAGAGGGAAAAATATTTAATTTGCTCAGACACAACTTTTCAAAACTTATCATTTTCATGACCAGTGGATGAATGGTTGGATTGGACTCCTAATAGAATCTTGAGAATGGGCCCCAGTTTTTAGGGAGGGCATTTCACGTGCTTACTTGGAGGATGGTGAGTCACTACTTCTGTGACATGATGAGTTATATAGGACCAGGTTTACGGTTATATAACAGGCCTGCCAGTAGGAAAAACCTTCTAAAACCTAAGGGTGGGAAAACGTGCTGTGCAATTGCATAATAATCTTGTGAAAAACAAAATACCTTATTCATTTTGATAAAAACATTGGGAAAAATGATGAGTTTTCACTCTGTCTAATCAATGAAAGCAAAGATGTTTTTTCCCCATTAATAAGCACAGAATCAATTTTCAAAAGCAACCATATTTTATTACACCTATTCTTGGCTCTTCAACTCCCTAATTTATATATATATATATATTTTCCTTAGTTGGGTGGAGGTAAGAGCAGAACAGAACTCATAGGAGTGTATAGCTTTCTGAGCTCTCTGTGTATCATGGGGCTGTTTTCAAAGTCCTTTTTAGTTCAATAGTAACATAATTTGAGGGATAATTTAGGAATTGAGACATGTAAGATAGAAACACACAAAAAGCTGTGTCAGAGAAGATCCTTGGTTCAACTCTGTCCTAGATAAGCTCTGACACTTGACAAAATGGCTAAACCCATGCTTGTTTCTAAGCCCAACCAGACCGATAATTCCTTAAACATCTTCTGGGGTATTTCATACCAGCCTGCCTATAAAATCTGGTGCTTAAACTTCCTTTCCCATCCCAATCAAAATATTCAAATAATACCATTTTTTCTCCCTTTATGCTAAAATGAGCTCCTGCCTTTGGCCTAGTTCCTCTGATTGTAAAGATCTTAAAAGGAGATTTCTTCCAGTAAGAATTTCTTAGCACTACCCCATACTCTTCTCTTTCCAATACAGATTTAGATACTTCAGTGTTACTTTAGTACACCTTACTTTATTTATCATTGTCTACTTATGTGGCTTTCTTACCCAATTTATAGAATACTCAAGGATAGGGATAAGGTATGCTTTGTGTCTGTAACTGTATCAGGCAGTACTGTGCTTGGCACAGAGAAAGAGCTCAGTCAGTACTTCTGGAATCTAACTAAATGCTGTGGTTAACCTGATAAGGTGAGATGAGAGGGGCAGTACTTAAACAGGTAAATGCCCTTAATAGAGTGAATTTTAAGAACCAGCAGTATTTAAAGAGCCTAAAATCAAGAAATATGGAGGCTATGAGTTACAGCAGCACTGCAAACAGGGACAATGAGCTTGAACCTGTGACCTAGTGTCATGCAGGAGACCCTGCTCGCTGCACCATTTGTCGTGCGGGAGACCCTGCTAGCCGCGCCATTTGTCGTGCGGGAGACCCTGCTCGCCGCGCCATTTGTCGTGCGGGAGACCCTGCTCGCCGCGCCATGTTTCAGGCAGGGCGGCCTGCCGGGCCTCTGCTCCCGCTCCCCACACAAGAACGCAGGGTATGGTGAGGCCAAAAAGGAACACCCACGGAGCCATAGGTAGGGGAGTCATAACACTATAGTCTCACTGGAGGCTGAGCCCACTGGACGTGCGACCTGCCATCCGCCTTTCCGCCAACCGACCCACCGACGACTCTCCTCCACTCTCTCGACTCTGTTCCTCCTCTCTTCCGCTCTCCTTGGCTCTCCTCGGCTCTGCTCAGCTCCTCGGCAATCCTCAGCAGTCCTCGGCTCTCCTCCGTAGCCGCAGCAGTTATACCAGCGGCCAATCGGCTAACCGGCCATGGACGACGGCCATCCACCACCCAAGCCAGCACCCCTCCACGTGAGGCCGAGAGCCTGTAAACTACTCTCTGGGGCTCTATCCCCGCACTCCACCCCTACAGGGTCTTGCCTCACAATCGACGCGACAAGCATCTTCCGCGAGGGTCCCTGTGCCGTATTAGCCTACTGACACCTACGGACGAAAAGAAATGGTAGTCTTTGGAACCAACAATGGCAAATCCCTTCCATCTGGGAGGATACATGCTAGCTTTCTGTCCTGGGAAAGGAGGGTCGGTGCCACTGGCACCTTTCCTGGTTTGTGGTACCAGACCTTTATGGCAGTACTTGGGGTCCCTTGCGTAGTTTCAACATGTAACAGAACAGGGGAGCCCATAATAGGCCATAGAGAGAGCACATAGTTTCCTCGCAAAATCATCCCGGTATCGGGACCTCTGTATGCTACAGTCACTTGTGGTGGCCAGTCAGCCACCACCCCTGGCGTCACTTGCAAATCGTGAGTCAAACCGGCCCCCCATGGGGCTATCAGGCCCAACCATTGACAGTGGGGGCTTTTGACCTGTCAGGGCCAAGTCCACTACATAGTGATATGTCCCCAGGCGGACAGTCAGAAGATCCACGAAATCATGAATTGAAGCCACTGCAGCGTGCAAGGGTGGTGTCACCTTATTTAACTCCCTATAGTCCACAGTCATTCGCCAGGTCCCATCTGGCTTCTTGACAGGCCATACTGGGGAGTTAAAGGGACTGTGCGTTGGCCTCACAATATGTGCCTTTTCCAATTCCAATATTGTACGACCAATCTCCTCCTGTCCTCCTGGCAGGCGGTACTGTCACATTGTAACCACGCACCAGGGCTGTGGCAACACTTGAGGAGGGTGGTGAGCATGCCCGCGTGTCACCACTTTCACCACCCAGATCCGGAGACATTACTCTCCTACCGACGTCTGTAAGCTGAGGCCATGTAGCACGTTCACCCCTAGAATATACTCCGGAACGGGGTAGACATAAACCTGGTAGGTACGAGGAGGAAGCCTTCCTATACCCAGTGGTAAGGAAACGGCTTTCACAGTCAAAGTTTTCCCCGCCGTAGCCATCAATGCAGATTGCTGGTCCAGGGAACAGTTCTGGATTCCCATAAAGGAGACTGCAGTTGGCGCCAGTGTCAACTAGAGCCAAAACCCTCTGTACATTCGAAGGGGACCAATGTCTGGACAGTTCCACGTGGGGCCTCCGGTCCCTGCTCCTCCCCTCTGACCGGGAACCTTGGCCCCACCCCTAATCAAGCCGAGAGGAGTCGGCCTCAAGTGGTGCATGAAGTCCTGGAGGGACACGGGTCGCGCTTTGCCAGACTTTTCCTTTATGCTTCTCCGGAATTGTTGTTCCGGACGCAACTGTTTCCAAAGTTCAAGCAGGAGTGCATTGGGTTGTTGGTCTATTTTTTTCCTATCGACCCCTGCTGCCACGAGATCACGCCACATCTGTGCGCGTGTTACTCTCTGAGGCCCGCGACCTCGCCCCTTTACCTTTGGTTTGGGCTTCCAGGTCTCAACTGTGCGGACCTCCTGTCTTAACTTCCTTCGCCTCCGGCTTTCAACATCCCCTAGGGTGGCCATGGCAGTTGTAACTTCATGGATCCATCGCCCTACATACGGTGTAAGAATAGCAACCAAGGATCCAAAAGCACTCGCAGGTGCAGTACCCAAAACCAGATCTCTCATGCTAGCAGTAAAAAGCTCGTCATCTGGGCCCTGCATGTTGAGGTTAAAAATAGCATGTCTCATACCCATTTCACGGATTATTTGCGTAAGTTCTGTATATGACTGCCATTAACTCACAGTGTCTGGCAGCTCGCCAGCCTGTCCCCATACTGTGCGTACCGCAGCAGTGAGCCACGCCATTAGAGAATGGTTGCCCTGGTTGTTGACCGACTTATGGCAGTTGTGTAACCTTTGTCGCAGGGACGGATGCGCTGTCACGAAGTTTAGCTTTTCCATCTCGGCTGGGGAGCAGAGAATGCTGTCTGCTCCATCATCCCATAAACGTAATAGCCAAGCCGAGACTGGTTCTCCAGGGTGCTGTCTGTACCGCCTCCCCAGCTCCTGCAACTCAGTGGGAGCGTATGGGGTGTAGGTCGTGAACTCAGTTACAGCTGGGTTGCCGGCTGCAATGCCCCCGGGGCCCAAAGGTTGCTCATGTTTTACCCTTTGCTTCAAGATTGGCCGGGCTTGGGAGTTGGGAGCTACATTGCCTCCACTTGCTTCCTCCGCCTCTGCCTCGGAGTCTCCACCTTGGGGCCCCTGTTCTAACAGGTGGACCCGGGCTTCCAGCGCTTCCAACCGGGACACCTGGTTTGGCACCCGGGCCATTTCATTAAGCCCATTTTCCGTGTTGAGACTCAAGGCCGTGAGGAACATCCAGCCCACACGGCCGGCCGCAGCCTTCTCCTCCTCCAGCAACCGCTCAGCCAGAGCCTGCAGGGCCCTCTCCACACTGGCCGGAGAGCCGTCCATGTCCTCCCACCTTTCCTTGGGGGTCCAACTCCTGAGAACAGTGGCCACCGAACACCATACACTGTGTGGGGGCCACACGTCCTCCTGCCCAGAGTCAGACCCCATTCCTACCTGGTCGGAATCTTGCTCACCGTGCCAGGTGTCTGAGTAGGTGGTGGCCTTGATGTATAATGTCCACAATCCTCGGAGCCTACAGCCGAAGCAGATCAAGCAAAGGAGGACAACACCCTCCATGGCCAAGAGGGAGCTGTGCCATCTGGAGGCTCGAGTCTCCCAGGCAGACCGTGCCTCCCGCTCCCGGTGTCGCTCCTCATGGGCCTCCCGAAGCTGAACTCTCACACGTATAAACTGCTCGACCATCCTTTGGTGAGTTTCGGCTGGTACATTCTCCACTTACGAAGCCGAGCTTGTATACGTGTAAACTGCTCCAGTATATTCCGGAGAGTTTCAGCCGGCACCATACCCTACTCGCTGCGCCGTTTGTCGTGTGGGAGACCCTGCTCGCTGCGCCATTTGTCGTGCGGGAGACCCTGCTCGCCGCGCCATGTTTCAGGCCGGGCGGCCTGCCGGGCCTCTGCTCCCGCTCCCCACACAAGAATGCAGGATATGGTGAGGCCAAAAAGGAACACCCACGGAGCCATAGGTAGGGGAGTCATACCACTATAGTCTCACTGGAGGCTGAGCCCACTGGATGCCCGACCTGCCATCCGCCTTTCCACCAACTGACCGACCGACGACTCTCCTCCACTCTCTCGACTCTGTTCCTCCTCTCTTCCGCTCTCCTTTGCTCTCCTCTTCCACTCTCCTCGGCTCTGCTCAGCTCCTCGGCAATCCTCGGCAGTCCTCGGCTCTCCTCCGTAGCTGCAGCAGTTATACCAGCGGCCAATCGGCTAACCAGCCACAGCCGACGGCCATCCACCAACGAGCCAGCACCCCTCCACTTGAGGCTGAGAGCCTGTAAACTACTCTCTGGGACTCTGTCCCCACACCTAGACATGTTTGCCTTTAGTTTGTGTCCCTAGAGATAATCACTGCCTGGATTATTTCCTCAGAGTGGTGTCTTCATTGAGTCATATTTATAACTTATTTCCCCAAGTTGAATTGGATTTCATGAGTGGTTTACTTAGTCCAGGGACTTTCAGTTACATTCAGGGAACACTCTGTACCCGTGGTAAGCACCATGTTGTACATGTTTCGATTAGTACAGCTGCTCATTTGATGAGCAGTGAGGCAGGTGGTTCCAGGCCTGGAATTTCCGGCATTATTATGTAGAAATAAACAGTTTTGTTTCAGTGCAACAGCGCTAGTCCAGATGATGTTAAAAATTAGAGCTTTTCTAAGATGAAGAATGTCAGCACAAATAGAGAAGAGGGATGAGAAAGAGAGGGAGAGACAGAGAGAGAGAGAGAGAGAGACAGAGACTTTAACCCTAAATTAAAACTTTAAATGTAAGTTACATCCCTTTTAATTTAGACTCACATTTAAAAATAAGCAAACATTTACAGTGTTTACTCTGTGCCAAGCATTGTGCTGAGCACATTACAAGGATCATCTTATTGAGTTCTTCACAGAAATCTTTTGAGGTGGTACTATTATGAACCCTATTTTGTATATCAAAATTGTAAGTCTTGAGTACATGAAATAACTTGTCAAATGTCACAGAATTGGTAAGTGGCAGAGCTGGGAATTTAAACTTCATTTGTTTGATTCCAAAGCTCATGTTCTTTTCTCTAATTAGAAGTAAAACTTACATGCAGTAAAAGACACAAATCTGAGGGAAACATCTGTATAATATTTTACCCATGTATATACCTACATAACTACCACCTAGGTCAAGATATAGAACATTTCTATCATCTCAGAAAGCTCTTTTAGTCAACACTAACCCCTTTACCTCCTCCCAAAAGGTAACCACTATTCTGGCTTCTGTCATTATATATTAGTGCTTCTCAAAGTGTGGACCTAGGACCAACAACATCAACATCACCTGGGAACTGGTTAGAAATGCAAATTCTCAGTCCCCACCCCAGATCAACTTAATTAAAAACCTTGAGAGTAGGACCAGAAAACTGTTTTAACAAGCTCTCCAAGTGACTCTGTTGTATGACCAAGTTTGATAACTGCTGTATAGAGCAGTTTTGCATGGTTTAGAAATTCATATGTATATAAATACATTCATATAGTATGTACTACTTTGTGTCTGGCCTTTTTTTCTCTCTCAACAAAATACCTGTGAAATTTATTCGTATTTGCTGTATGTATCGGTAATTCCTTCATTTTAGATTGTTGATTCATATTCCATTGTATGAATATTCCATTGTATGTTATCTCTTTGATAGGTTGTTAGTGGAGCTTTTATTAAGGGAAGTTTGTTAAGGGAAATCTTACATTTGCCTAAGGCAAATAAATTTGTGGAATCACAAATATTAAGGAGCAACTTAAGCAAAAGTAAAGCAGGTTGTTGTATCATATTATACAATTTTAGAAAAGTAATGCTGTCTTCCCAACCAAATCTCTCTCTTACTTGCCTCCTAATGCTGGAAATTTATTTAATAGGAAACTAAGACTTTTATTCCACAATAAACACTAAAACTTAAAAGGCATGTATGTGCTCCAAAAATTGAAAAATAAACCGACAGACTAAAAGTTATACTGAAGTGTTAATAGTCTATCATTTCTTGCTAGTTGAGTTAAGGGCATAAGATGATAAAGATATACTATGTGTGCTATCACTTACTCATCAAGCCCTTGACAGGCATTACTAATCAATCAGATTACTTTTTTCTTTTTTTAAATTTTTTTCAATTACAGTTAACATTCAATAATATTTTATATTAGTTTCAGGTGTACAGCATAGTGACTTACATTTGTATAATTTGTATAATTTAAGAAGTGACCACGATTAGTCTAGTACCCATCTGATACCATACATAGTTATTACAACATTATTGACTACATTCTCTATGCTGTACTTTACATATCCATGACTATTTTGTAACTAACAATTTGTATTTCTTAATCCCTTCATCTTTACCACCTAGTCCCCAACCCTTCCCTCTTCTATCAAAAACAGAAACAGACTCCTAGATACAGAGATCAATCATACTACTTTTAAATGTCAATTCTCAGTGCAATCTCAGGATCCTTCTCAACAAATTATACCAGGCAGCAACTATCAATCCATCACAGCTGGCATGCCATCTCAGGCCTAATTCAAGTGTGTGTGTGTGTGTGTGTGTGTGTGTGTGTGTGTGTGTGTGTGGTGTAGTAGTAGTAGTAGCAGCAGTGTTTAGAACTAAAGAGGGGAAGAAAACACCATGGAAGGGATATATTGCTCAAGACAGAGAACCAAAGTAATTTTCTTTTCTGTATTTTCTCTTGTGTTTGCATTGGCAAAGCTGTTAGGTATGAGTGGCCAAGATATAGTAAATTATTAGTTAACTGAATTTATGGGAAAAGAGCACAACAACACCAAAAACAATAACAACTACTACTACTTTAACTGAGAGCTATGTGTTAGGCCTTGTGGTAAGTGATTTATGGAGCATTGTGTCATTTAATTCTCAGAACCCTGCTAGGCCAACATTATTATCTCCATTTTAAACATTAAATCGATGCTTAGAGAGGTGCCCAAATTCACATGACTGAGTAGAGATTCAAATTTAAGCTATCTGACTCCATAGCCCATGTTCTTCAGAAACCACTGTTACATATTGACTCTGAGGTAGATTTATTTAGGACTACTTAAAACCCCTTTTCTTCACAACTCTTGTTAAAAGTGCCTGAGTCCACCTTTCCTGCCTTAAGAAGAATATAGCAATCATCCCTGAAAATCTCAGTGTCACATTCATAATTAGAGCTGTCATGGCACAGGTGTAGGGGATTAGAAGATTAGGTATATGAGATACACCTCTCCATGGTGTCGGCTACCTCTCTTTAGTTCTAAGCACTATTATGATTGTAAACACACACACACACACACACACACATGCAAGCACACACGCATGTGTGTGTGTATGTGCACATAGAGAGAAATTAGGGTATTCCTTAGAAATTAACTTTTGAACTACAATTGAATGCATAAATGTATTTATCAGACATGTAGCACATGTCTACTATGTACCATTAAGCTCCATGAGGGCAAGGACCTATCTTGTTCAATGCTACATCCTCATTATTATGCACCTGATAAAAGGTAGGAGCTCAACAAATATTCGTTGAATGAATGGACAACTGAATGTATGGATGCTCAGCATTGCAGTGAGCTCTGGGATATGATCTTGACTTCCAATATTAGTCTTTTGCCTAAAACGGAAGAGATTGTGCAGGGATCCTATTAGTTGGATAAAAGTTATATGTGTCTGACTATTAGACTTCTGGAATTTCCATATACTATACCATATAAAAGGAAAATATAAAATTTGCTCTTCTTAGGCTATGTATGCTATTTTTGCTCAATAACTTCATGATTAAGACTTTATTAGAACCATATGATTTCACTGATATGTGGTATATAAAACTAAAAACAACAAAAGAACAATACAAACAAATGAGAAACAGAAACTCATAGACACCAGCAATAATTCAATGGGGAAGGGGATTGTAGATGAGGGTAAGGGGGATCAAATATATGGTGATGGAAGGAGAACTGACTCTGGGTCATGAACATACATGTGATATACAGATGATGTATTACAGAATTGTACACCTGAAATCTATGTAACTTTACTAACAATTGTGACCACAATAAACTTTAAATTTTAAAAAAAGACTTTATTTGTAACAGACAGAAGCTTGCCTCTTTAAAAAGTAAAGCTGAATATATTGATACTGGCAGGAGAATGTAAACATTGTGGCCATAGTAATTTTTACATTGGATGCTACATTTAAAAAATGCAAAATAATGAAAGAAGGAACATAATTCACCCATGATCCTTTTCACAGTTAAAATGCATTATTACATGGTAAGGTAGTCTTTTAAAAAATAAGCCACTGTTCCAAGACATGGAAACAACCAAAATGTCCTTCGATTGATGAATGGATAAAGAAGTTGTGGTATATATACACAATGGAATACTATTCGGCGGTAAGAAAAGATGATATAGGAACATTTGTGACAACGTGGATGGATCTTGGGAATATAATGCTAAGCGAAATAAGTCAGACAGAAAAAGCAGAGAACCCTATGATTTCACTGATATGTGGTATATAAACCAAAAACAACAAAAGAACAAGACAAACAAATGAGAAACAGAAACTCATAGACACAGACAATAGTTTAGTGGTTACCAGAGGGTAAGGGGGGTGGGGGGTGGGGGGGGGGAGATGAAGGTAAGGGGGATCAAATATATGGTGATGGAACGAGAACTGACTCTGGGTGATGAACACACAATGGGATTTATAGATGATGTAATACAGAATTGTACACCTGAAATCTATGTAATTTTACTAACAATTGTCACCCCAATAAATTTAATAAAATAAAAAAAATAAGCCACTGTTGATTCAGTATTTAGCAAAGTGCTTCAGTGTTTTTTGTAAAACTGAAAGTAGCACATTCCTAATCTTGTGAAAGTGAACATTCAAATATGTCTCTTTTTTTTTTCTGAAATTACTCACAGGACCTGGGACAATGGCAAGCAACTTACCCAAGCATATTTCCGTGGAAGCTCACCTGTCCTGTCTGTTTCACTCCAAAGCAGTACAAATGGCATACTTGCAGAATTGGTGTGGTGCTTATATCACCTCAGCATCAAATGCAATTGAACTCTGTTGAGCAAGAACCAAAAGGCTTGCATTATCCATAAGAGCAGTTCCGGCCAGTCACTCAGTTGGAACCACTTCTTAGTCACAAGAGGGTGAAGCAGGCCATTTTTCCTTAAAGGGTAAAAGGAATGATGACCATCTTTCTTTCTATTATGTGCAGCCCCAGAGTATGAGGATCATCCACAAGGAAGGTAAAAAATATCAGCACAAACCTCTTTTTCTGGCCTACATAGCCATTCGAAGACCATGATCTAAGGTGTGTTACAAGTGACAAGAATGAGGGGCTTATATTTCAGAGTGGCACTGTATGATGTAAGAGAAACTCAGTTTTTATTGTTGTTTGTTTGTTTTTGACTTTGCTATTCTTTAGGCAAATGGCTGCTATAGTGCCAGACTGCAGAGATACTTGGTGATGCTAGCCACAAAGATTTTTGGGGGAGGATGCTGATAGTACACTTAATTCTTTTCACCAAATCCAGATTAATTAGTTTTCTATTAAAAGAAATGTATAAAGGGCCATTTTGTTTTGTTTTTTGAATTTTATTTTATTAAATTTATTGGGGTGACAATTGTTAGTAAAATTACATAGATTTCAGGTGTACAATTCTGTATTACATCATCTATAAATCCCATTGTGTGTTCATCACCCAGAGTCAGTTCTCCTTCCATCACCATATATTCAGTTGAACTTTTATTTATTTTTTAAAGATTTTACGTTAGCTATATTTTAATATAAAGGGGTATTTTAAATATAGTCTTGTTACTTCTGGATTAAACAACCTTGTATTATCCACAATTGTCCTTTTACTTCCATAGGCCCAGGGACAATTTTTGAACATTTGAAAAAACGCAGAACACTATCTATTATCTACTGGAGGTGGATGGATTTCTGAGTTAAAGGACCTTAGGAAATTTGGCAATTTCTTAGTGGCAAGGTAGGGCCTTTTCATTGAATTTCTCAAGAGGTATCTGTTCTCTCTTTTCCTGAGAGATAACTGTAAGATCATATGGCTGCAGTCTAATTCTCTGACAATATCAATAAGGCCTAAATGAGTCTTCAGCATCACAGAGACATAGACTTTGCATAGGTGCTTAATAAATTGACATTTCACTGATGCTTAATAAAAGTTTCTGGAGTTAAACTGAATTGTGTTTGTAGTGGTGGTGATGAATTTGCCCTGGTCTAGCTGCATGTGGCCAAAGACACCCAGGTGTGATATTTTTGGTCAAGGTTTAGGTATATACAGTAACCAGGAAGTGAGGCAAATAAATCTAGCAAAACTAATGAGGCAGAGGGGGGAACTTTTCATTGGCTTTAGATAGAGTATATCTGGATTTGAGTCCTGTCTTTGCGACTTCCTAGTTATGTGAACTTGGACAAGTTCATTAACTTCTGTAAGCTCCATTACTGCATCTTCAAAATTAGATTATAATAATATTTACCTCATACAGTTGTTATTGGGATTATTTAATCCATAATCATCACTATAGTATTTATAAACATAAAACAAGCATTATTGACCTCATGAACTTAGGTACCCTAACCAAGTGAGTAAGGCATTATCAACTTTTCAAGACAGTGGAAGGTCAAACCCAAAGCTGATAGTCATGGTGACATTAATCTGATAGTTTTATTGGCAAATGAATGTTTTACTCTTATAGAGACCCTGCTTTTTTTTTAAATTAAATTTATTGGGGTGACAATTGTTAGTAAAATTACATAGATTTCAGGTGTACAATTCTGTATTACATCATCTATAAATCCCATTGTGTGTTCATCACCCAGAGTCAGTTCTCTTTCCATGAGACCCTGCTTTTTAAGAATCACAACTCAGGTTACCCGACATCACCCCCTCATTTCATACAGAAGGTCATCCAAGATGCTTGATCTCCATCTATACTCTAAGTTCGAACTGATTGCTCCTGTGTCCTATTCCCCAATGGGGCTCTATTCCTTATAGTTTTTATAATAATTGTATACCAAGCCATTAAAATATATAGCTTTGTTATTCCTCCCAAATAATAACTTTGTTGAGAGAAAGAGGGAGACAGGAAGAGACGGAGTGAGGGGGAAGGGAAGAGGGCTGAGGCAGGTGGGAGCAGGGGTGGGGAAAAAGAGGGGAGAAACAGATTTAGAGAGAGATGGGGAGAGAGAAAGAGAGAGAGAGACTGAAATTGATTTTCAAAGTTCTCACACCTGGATTTTTTTCCCCATTCTCCCCTAAATTCATGCTCTTCCAGAATTACTTTTATTGTATTCGCCTTAGTCTTCCAAGTGCCAACAAACCTCAAGAGCTACCTCTTTCCCCACTCATCAAAAGCTACACAGTCATATTGATTCTTTGGTTCAATTTTGTTTATTTATTTGTTTGTTTGTTTATATTGAAAAATGTTACTTCTTTTTTTTATTAAATTTATTGGGGTGACAATTGTTACTTCTTTTTTAAAAATATTAGTTTCAGCTGTGTAAAACAACATAGTGATTAGACATTTATATTCCTCACAAAGTGATAACCCCAATAAATATGGTAAAACTTCAACATGTGTCAGACAATATGCTAGGTTCTAGAAAGACAAAAATATTAGACAAACTTCATAACCTGGAGGAGTTTCTAGGTTAAGCGGAAACAGACATGCTAACAGAATGTTTTGGTTTTAATAAAGCACAGACAAATTCACATAAAGCTATAAGAAAGCAGAGTTCTTGAAGAGTTAACTCTTCATTTTGATGGATGAATAAAAGTTAATTGAACAAAATAATTGAGTGGCTTCATTCCTTTAATAATGTCTTTGACTTACCTTCTTTCCTTTCCAGGTTCAAAGCCCCAAAATGATCCAGATCTAGGTCAACTTGATCTCAGATAGTTTATTAAAACAGTCTTACAGCCACTCTTCATGTTTCCTCTCTGGTATCCTACCTCCTGCATCCATCCTCTAAATAATTAAAGCACATCTCACACAGGGAGAATTTCTTTTCTACCCAAATCCTTCATTAGGTCTACATAAGAGATGAATTCCTCCCTTGACAGCATAACCATGATCTTATTATAATAAAAACCATGTGACCCCTTCTGAAATTGGATTACATTGCAAAGCCTTTTTCCATTAATTTGACACCGAATGGCATCATTGAGCTTTCCTTTTACTTTCTTTAATCACATAGTAAGCATTTTCTTTTGTGACTATTTTTAAAAACATAAATTATATATATCAACATATTACTCTATTATTGTCTGCACTATAATACATTTAGTTATTCCTTTAATGTTTAATATTTAGATTCAGTCTATGTTTCAGTACAATGAAATTTAAAAAGATCGTCTGGTACAATGAGTTTTCTGCACATATCTAATTGTTTCCCTAGGATGGTGTCCTTAGAGGTGGAACTAGGGGCCAAAAAATGCAATTTGCTGTTTTTTATTAAAGTGCTGTAAATTAAAAATGAATTATAATTTTAATTGTAAAGGTAATACAAACCAGGTACTAAAAAATAAAGAAGTGTATAAAATTAAAAACTTAAAGTTATTTCTGACATCTCCCTAAAGATCATAATTTTTGTCAGGTTAATATCTATTTCTAGTATCAAGAATTATAATTCTCTTTTTATTATTGTCTAATACTATCCCCAAAGACCAAACATTTTGAAATCCATATATATGTATGCATATATATATCCATATATATATATCCATATATATAATCCATATATATATATATATATATATATATATATATATATATATATATTTATAATTTACACATACAGATTAAAAATATTTTCTCCAGTTTGGAATTTAAAATTTTGAAGTGTTTTTTTATACAGAGTTTTTACATTTTTATGTAGTCATATTTATCAACATTTTCATTCATGATTTTTTAAATTTTATGTTTAAAATGCTTTCCTTTCTGCCATGAGCAGATAAATATTCATGTATATTTTCTAACAATAACTTAAGGTATAAAATTTTAGAAAAATATAATTCAAATTTTGATATATTTCCTTTGGAACTTCATAAGCTCTTCATATCCCCTGATGGAGGCAATGCCCTGAGACACAGGTGACCTGCTCTCAGAGGAGAAGCCCAACAGCCAGGGAACCCCAACATTGTGTGAGACACCGGAACAGTGCAGAGAAAATTTAACACTACAGCATGAGAGACAAAAAAATGCTGCAGTTGGAGAGAAAATAAAACATTCTACCAACACCTACTGGAAAGCAAAAGAAAGTCCTCTTCCTATTAACCTGTTGCAGAACACACACCTGTAGATACCTAGGAAGAGAAATAATAGTTCATTAACTGCCATAAATAGCCAAAGAAACAAGGGAGCTCAGAAAGAAAATAAAAAGTCTCCAGAAAGGGATCTTAAAGACAGAAATATGTGACTTCAGTGACGGAGGATTCAAGATTGCAGTATTTTTAAGACAAACAAATGAGAAACAGAAACTCATAGACACAGACAATAGTTTAGTGGTTGCCAGAGGGTAACGGGGGCGGGGGGTGGGGGGTGGGAGATGAGGGTAAGGGGGATCGAATATATGGTGATGGAAGGAGAACTGACTCTGGGTGATGAACACACAATGGGATTTATAGATGATGTAATACAGAATTGTACACCTGAAATCTATGTCATTTTACTAACAATTGTCACCCCAATAAATTTAATAAAATTAAATTTAAAAAAAAAAAAAAACTAAACAAGATGCAAGAAAACACAGACAGGCAGTTTAATGAACTCAGAAACACAGTCAAAGAATAAAAAATAGACTTACTGGAGATTAAGAACTCAATAAAAGAAATGAAGAATGAAATAACCACCTTAGGTAATAGAGCTGACCAGATGGAGAAAAGAATTAGTGATGTAGAACATAGAAATATGGAAATGACACAGATGGAAGAAGAGGGAGAAGTGAGAGTTAAAAGAAATTAAAAAACTCTACAAGAGCTATCTGACTCCATCAGAAAGAGCAATATAAAAATAGTGGGCATCCCGGAAAGCGAAACAGAGAGTACATTCAAACGAATAGTTGATGAGAACTTCCCAAACTTGTGGAAAGAACTGGATCATCAAATACAAAAAGAAAATAGAACACCTAATTACCTCAATCCCAGCAGGCCTTCTCCAAGGCACATTGTACCAAAGCTGTCAAAAATTAATTACAAACAAAGAATCTCCAAGGCAGCAAGGGAAAAGAGGACGGTAACCTACAAAGGAAAGCCCATTAGATTATCATCAGATTTTTCAGCAGAAACTCTACAAACCACAAGGGAGCAGAATCAAATATTCAAACTATTGAAAGAGAGAAATTATTAGTCAAGCGTAATATATTGAGTAAGATATCCTGTAGATATGAAGGAGGAATAAAGACATTTCCAGATACAGAAGCTGAGGGAATTTTCTAACACATGACATACACTACAAGAAACAGAAGGAGGTTATTCAGCCTGAAAGAAAAAAAGCAAAAGAATACAAAACCATGAGTAGTATTACGAACAGACAGACAGAAGCAGGAAATGGCAACCCCTACACCAAATAGGACACTATACACTTAAACATAAAATTCAGGGTAAAGAAGGAAAAACAAAAACTGAAAAAAGGGGGAGGGGAACTTCCTACTGCAGCTGAGAAATCAACGCACAGCATAAATAGGGATAATTTGTGACAACAAAAACATAAAAAATGAAAGAATAAAGGTCTAAATCGGCATAAGGGAATGGAAAAAGTAAGCATGCTGAAAAAAATGGAATACTCTAAATATAAAACTTTATTTTACATAAACTTAATGGTAACCACTCAAAAAAAATAATAAATCCAGAACTGAATTACATAAGAAAAGAAGAAATACAGGGAAAAATTATAGATTACCACCACACTGAAATAATACACAGCAACAAGAAGGAAAGAAACAATGAAGACACCATCCTACCAGAAAATCAAAGATAGAATGATAGGAAATTCTTATATATCAATGAACGCCCTAAATGTAAATGGATTGAACTCACCAATAAAAAGGCACAGAGTAACAGATTGGATCTAAACTTAAACCCAACCATATACTGTCTCCAAGAGACACATCTCAGCTACAAGGACAAGCATAGACTCAAAGTGAAAGGGTGGAAACTAACATTTCAAGCAAATGGTTATTCAGAGAATATCAGGTGTAGCTATACTGATATCAGATGAAACAGACTGCAGGATAAAAAAGGTAACAAGAAACACAGATGGACATTTCTTAATGATAAAGGGGACTAATACAAAAAGAAGACATAACAGTAATCACTATTTATGCCCCCAATCAGAGAGAACTGAAATATACTAAGCAACTAACAGAACTAACGGGAGAAATTGTCAAAACACAATTATAGTAGGGGACCTAAATAAATCATTGACAATCATGGATAGATTATCCAAACAGAAAATAACTAAAGAAATATCAACCCTAAATGATACATTAGACGAAATGGACATAATTGACATTTAAAAAGCACTTCATCCTAGAACATCAGACCACACATTCTTTTCTAGTGTACATGGAACATTCCCAAGGATAGATCATATATTGGGACAAAAACCTGGCCTCTGCAGTGTGGCCGATTTGCTCAGTGGTTAGAGTGCAGTGCTCATAACTGCAAGGTCACTGGTTTGATTCCCACATGGGCCAGTGAGCTGCACCCTCCACAACTAGATTGAAAACAACAACTTGACTTAGAGATGAGCTGTGCCCCCCACAACTCGATTGAGGACAGTGACTTGACATGGAGTTGATGGGTCCTGTAAAAACACACTCTTCCCCAGTAACCCTTCACACCCCCCCAAAAAAAAAAACACCAAAAACTGGTCTCAGTAAGTTTAACAAGATTGAAATCATGCCAAGCATATTCTCTGATCACAGGGCTTTGGATATCAAGTGCAAAAAGAAAACATGAAAAACCACAAATATATGGAGATATTTTATATTTTATAAACATGCTTTTAAAGAATGACTGGGTCAAAGAAGAAATAAGAGGACAGATCAAAAGGTACATAGAAAACAAATGAGAATGAAAATACACCTTACCAAAATTTTTGGGGTGCACTGAAAGCAGTTTTAAGAGGGAAATTTATACATTACAAGCTTATCACAAGAAAAAAGAAAAATCCCAAAGTCAGCAGAAGGAAGGACGTAATAAAAATCAGAGCAGAACTCAATGAAATAGAGGACAAAAAGACAGTCAAAATAATTAATGCAACAAAGAGTTGGTTCTTTGACAAGATTAATAAAATTGACAAACCCTTCGTTAGATTCAGTAATATAAAAAGAGAAAAGACACAAATAAACAAAATCAGAAATGAAAGAAAAAAAGTTATCACGACTACCACAGAAATACAAAGGATCATACAAGAATATTATGAAGGGCTATATCCCACCAAATTCAATAATCCAGAAGAAATGGACATGTTCTTAGAAACATATAGTCTTCCAAGGCTTGAATCACAAAGAATTGGAAAATCTAAATAGACAGATGAACAGTAAGGAAATTGAATCAGTCATCCAAAACCTTCCCCAAAGCATAAGTCCAAGATCAGATGGCTTCACTAGTGAATTCTACCAAACATTGAAAGAGAATCTAATACCTGTCCTCAAACTCTCCCAAAAAACTGAAGAAGAGACAATACTCCCTAACTCATTTATGAGGCCAAAATTACACTGATACCAATACTTGGTAAGGATAACAGTCACACACACACACACGAATTATAGACCAATATCTCTGATCGATACAAATGTAAAAATCCAAACAAAATTCATGCAAATAGAATGCAACAATGCATTAAAAAAAAGTATGCATCATGACCAAGTGGGGTTCATCGCAGGGGCAAAATGATTGTTCAATATATACAAATCAATCAGTGTGATACACCACATAAACAAAATAAAGGGCAAAATCATATGATTACATCAATAGATGCAGAAAAAGCATTTGACAAGATACAAGTTTTATTTATGATTCAAACTCATAATAAAATG
Source organism: Rhinolophus sinicus (assembly GCF_036562045.2). Taxonomy (NCBI): domain Eukaryota; kingdom Metazoa; phylum Chordata; class Mammalia; order Chiroptera; family Rhinolophidae; genus Rhinolophus; species Rhinolophus sinicus. The sequence continues at coordinate 84,404,288 of NC_133768.1, read as the reverse complement.
GGTATAGAAGGAAAATACCTTAACATAATGGAGGCCATATGTGACAAACCCTCAGCTAATATCATAATTAACGGTGAAAACTGACGCTCTCTGCTCTATGTTAAGGAACACGACAGGGCTGTCCCCTATCACCTCTGCTTTTCAACATTGTACTGGAAGTCCGAGCCAGAGCAATCAGGGAAGAGAAAGGAATAAAAGGCATCCAAATAGGAAATGAAGAAGCTAAGTTGTCACTTTTTTGCAGATGACATGATACTATACATAGACAACCCTAAAGACTACCAAAAAGCTGTTACAAACAATAAATGAATAAGGTAAAGTTGCCGCCTACAAAATAAACGTACAAAATTCCATTGCATTCCTATATACTAACAAAGAAACCTCAGAAAAAGAAGTTAAAAAAAAGCAATTCATTTTGCAATTGCAGCAAAAAGAATAAAATACCTAGGAATAAACTTAACCAAGGATGTGAAAGACTTACATACTGAAAATTATAAGACGTTTTTGAAAGAAATTAAAGAAGACAAAAAGAAATGGGAAGACATGCCGTGTTCATGGATTGGAAGAATCAACATAGTTAAAATGATGATATTACCCAAAGCAATGTGCAGGTTTAATGCAATCCCTATCAAAATCCCAACGGCATTTTTTAAAGAAATAGAACAAAAAATTATCAGATTTGTATGGAAGCACAAAAGATCCAGAACACCCAAAACAATCCTAAGGAAAAAAAAACACAATGCTGGAGGTATCACATTCCCTGATTTCACCTTGTACTACAGGGCAACAATAATCAAAACAGCATGGTATTGGCAGAAAAACAGACACACAGACCAATGGAATAGAATTGAGAACACAAAAATAAACCCACATAAATATGGACAGATAATTTTCAACAAAGAAGCCACAAATGTACAATGCAGAAAAGACAGCCTCTTCAATAAATGGTGCTGGGAGACTTACAAAGCCATGAGCAAAAGAATGAAACTAGACTGCTATCTGTCACCATGTACCAAAATTAACTCAAAATGGATCAGAGACCTAAACATAAGACCTGTAACAATAAACTGCATAGAAGAAAGCATAGGTACTAAACTTATGGACCTTGGGTTCAAAGAGGATTTTATGAATTTGACTTCAAAGGTAAGGGAAGTAAAAGCTAAAATAAATGAATGGGACTATATCAAACTTAAAATCTTCTGCACAGCCAAGAAACCATTGACAAAATGAAGACGCACCCAACCTAATGATAGAAGATTTTTGCAAACAATGCCTCCATAAGTGGCTAATATCCAAAATATATAAGGAGCTCATACAATTCAAAAATAAAATAACAAACAACCCTATTAAAAAATGGGGAGAGTATCTGAAGAGACATTACTCCAAAGAAGACATACAAATGGCCAATCGACATATGGAAAAAATGCTCAACATCACTAATTGTCAGAGAAATGCAAGTAAAAACTGCAATGAGATATCACCTCACACCAGTTGGAATGGCTATCATGACAAGACAAATAATAACAAGTGTTGGTGAAGTTGTGCAGGAAAAGGAACCCTCATACACTGTTGGTGGGAATGCATACTGGTGCAGCCGCTATGGAAGGCAGTGTGGAGGTTCCTCAAAAAATTAATAGAATTACCATATGACCCAGCAATCCGTCTCCTGTTATCTACCCAAGAAAACTGAAAACACTTATCCTGGAAAGATATATGTGCTCCAATGTTCATTACAACTTTATTTACGGTGGCCAAGGCATGGAAACAACAGAAGTGTCTGATAGATTACTGGGTAAAGAAGATGCGGTATATATGCACAATGGAATATTATTCTGCCATAAGAAAAGATGAAATAGTTCCATTTGTGGTAACATGGATGGAACTTGAGATGATTATTCAAAATACGATTATAGCAAAATATGTCATAGAGGAAAAGTTGAGAACCATATGATTTCACTGATATATGGTATGTGAAACTGAAAATAAAAAAGGAACAAGAGAAACAAATGAAGAAACAAAAACACATTGACACAGACAATCGTTTAGTGGTTACCAGAGTGTAAGGGGGGAGAGAGGTGGTAGATGAGAGTAAAAGTGATCAAATATATGGTGATGAAAGGAGAACTGACTTGGGGTGTTGAACACACAATGTGATATATAGATGATGTATTACAGAATAGTACACCTGAAACCTATTTAACTTTACTAACAATTGTCACCCCAATGAACTTTAATAAAAATTTATGATATTTTGAACATAAGAAGGGTATATGAATTTAATATAAAAAACAACCACAAACCAATGACTTGCATTTCATAGATGCTCACACTTTGCCCTATTGTCTTGTTGTTTTGTTTGTAGAAAAAATACATTTACAACAATAGCTAAAGACCCACCTTCATACCTTTCCCCTCTTGCCTCTGCTGTAATTTGTGTATATGATTTAACTGCTTGTTTTTATATTTTCTACATATATCTACATCCATGTGTACTATGAAGTATTGTTTTGGGGACTTTAAATTTTCACCTAAGTAGAATACTATTCACTTGTGCATTTTTAATAAGTTGTTGGCCTTTTTAAAATTAGAAATTTATTGGGATTCTTTACATATTCCTGACCCAAATCCTTTGTGTGTTATATATGTAGCAAATATCTGTTCCAAATCTGTGATTTGTCTTTCAAATTTGACACTTTATGACATACCCAACTTTATAATTTTAATGTAGCACACTTGTCAACTATTGCCTGATGGCTTGTATTATTTTATGTTTTGCTCAAAAAAAAATCCTATTTCAATGATGTGAAAATATTTTCCATGCTCTACAAAATGTTTAGTTTATATTTTCATATTTAGGAATTTGATTCACATGGAATTATTTTTCTGTACTATGTGAAGTAAGGTTTTCATTGTCTTTTTCTAAATAAATAGCAAATTCTCACAACACCATTTATTGAACCATATATGCTGCCCACATTGAGTAGTAATGCAATCTGTGTCATATATGAAATTCCCCTATAAATATTCTTTTTCTAGGATTTCTATTCTGTTACATTGTTTTGTCTATCCTTGCTTCAACAACCACCATGTTAATTACTACAGCTTTATGATCAATCTTGGTATGTGATGGGGCAAGTTCTTCTTTTTTATTATTCTTTGATATTTTCTTGATTGTTTTCAAACCTTTGTCATCTCCAAATGAATTTCAGATCAGTTTGTCCATTTCTCTGAAATATCCTTTTGGAGCTTAAATTGGAATTCCCTTGAATTTATTGATTAACTTAGAAACAACTGTGACCTTTAAAATGTTTTCTCCCTAATAATAAGCATGGTAAACTCTATATAAGTTGTCCTTTATTGCACTGTCATCTGATAATGATAGAAATTGTGGTTCCTCGTGTTCAATCTGTAGACTTTAACTTTATTTTCCTTGTTTTTTTATACCAACTAGGATCTCTAGTTTATGTTTTATAGAAGCAGCGATAGTGTCATTCTTGTTATTTTCTTAACTTTAAAGGAATACTGTAGTTTGAGTATTTTCCCAGTAAGTAATTTATCTGTTATTGGTTTGGGGTAGATAGCTTTTATCAGGTTAAGGAGGATCCCATATATTTGTATAGTTTGCTAAATGTTCTTTCACTCTTGAGCAGACTTTGGATTTTCTAACAACAACAAAAAAAACCCACAAAAAAACCAAAAAACACCTGAATCTGCATTAGGATATGATTTTCCTCCTTTAATCTGTTAAAATGATAATTCATAGTAATGCATTTTCTAATTTTTAAATAACTTTGCATTCCTTGCTTAAAGCACACATTGTTATCATGTGTTTTTAATGCATGATTGATTTGGCTTGCTAATATTTTATTTAGAATTTTTACATTTATATTATAAATGAGATTGACCTATGAGTTTTTTTCTTATACTGTCCAAATTGGGATGTTGGATCAAATTTATATTTGCCTCAAAAAGTGACTTGGAGAGCTTTACCTATTTATTATTATATTCACTAGTTCAGTGATTCCCAGATGCACACTAATTAGTTAATTAATTAATTTTTCTTCTCACACGTCCTTCAATAGATGATTTGATAAAGCAGATGTGGTATATATACACAATGGAATTCTACTCTGCCATAAGAAAAGATGAAATACTGCCATTTGCGATAATATTCTTTACTTTTTATTGAAGTATAATTGGTATATACTATTCTATTAGTTTCACATGTCCATCATAATGATTTGATATTTATACACATTACAAAATGACAACCACAATAAGTCTAGTTACCATCTGTCACCATACAAAGTTATTACAATATTATTGACTATATTCCCTATGAGGTATATTATATCCCCATGACTTATTCATTTTGTAACTGGAAATTTGTACCTCTTAATTCCCTTCACCTATTTTGTCCATTTCCTGAACCTCTACCCCATCTTGTAACCACCAGCTGTTGTTTTTTTTCCTGTATATATGTATCTGTTTCTGTTTCGTTGGTTTGTTTCTTTTATATATTTTTTCTTTTTTTATTTAAGCATGTAAGTACAGTTTGTATACAATCCTATATTGGTTATATTAGTTTAACATGTCCAATATAATGATTGGGCATTTTTATACCTTAAAATGTGATCACCCCACTAATTGTAGTAATCGTCAGTCACCTTGCAAACTTATCACAATATTATTGACTATGAGGGCTGACAATTGAGTTCACGAACTTGTTGCAATGATGTTGCTAACATTTATTGATACCAGAGGGATTATTCATTATGAATGTGTACAAACTGGACAAACAGCTAACCAAGTTTACTATTTGGAATTGCTGAAAAGGCTGCATGCAAAAGTTAGATGACTTTAAACTTTCACCAACAATTCATGGCTCTTGCATTACGACAATGCACCAGCTCACATGGCACTGTCTGTGAGGAAGTTTTTTAGCCAGTAAACAAATAACTGTATTGGAACACGCTCCCTACTCACCTGATCTGGCCCCAAAGACTTCTTTCTTTACCTGAAGATAAAGGAAATATTGAAAGGAAGACATTTCGATGACATTCAGGACATCAAGTGTAATATGATGACAGCTCTGATGGCCATTCAAGAAAAAGAGTTCCAAAATTGCTTTGAAGGGTGGACTAGGCACTGGTGCAGGTGCATAGTTTCCCAAGGGGAGTACTTTGAAGGTGACCATAGTGATATTCAGCAATGAGATATGTAGCACTTTTTCTAACATGAGTTCGTGAACTTATTTGTAAGACCTTCATATGCTGTCTATAAGAGACTCCTGTCAGATTGAAAGACACACAGAATGAAAGTAAAGGGATGGTTAAAAGATATTTCCTGCGAATGAAAATGAAAAGAAAAGTGGGGTAGCAGTACTTCTATCAGACAAAATAGACTTTAAAGCAAAGTTTATAATAAGAGACAAAGAGGGACATTACATAAAGAAAAAGGGATCAATCCAACAAAAATATACAACCCTTGTAAACATCTATACACCCAACATAGGAGCACCTAGATATATACGTGAAATATTGACCACCACCAAGGGAGAGATCAACAGTAATACAATCACATTAGGCAACTTGAACACCCCATTGACACCAATAGACAGATCTTCCAGACAGAAAATCAACACAGAAACAGTGACTTTAAATGATACACTATACCAGATGGATTTAATTGATATTTTTAGAGCATTTCACCTGAAAGAAACAGAAAATACATTCTTTTCAAGTGCACATGGAACATTTTCCAAGATAGAATACATACTGGGCCACAAAACAAGTCTCAATAAATATAAGAAGATTGAATTCTTATAATTTGTTTTACCCAACCACAATGGTATGAAACTAGAAATCAATTACAAGAGAAAAACTGCAAAAAAACATAAACACGTGGAGGCTAAATAACATGGTACTAAACAATTAATAGGTTAACAATGAAATCAAGGAAGAAATCAAAAGACACCTGTGAAAAATGAAAATGAAAACACAATGACCCAAAATCTATGGGACACAGCGAAAGTAGTCCTAAGAAGGAAAATCATAGCAGTACAGGCCTACTTCAAGAAACAAGAAAAGTCTCAAATAAATAATCTAAACTTACACCTAACTGAACTAGAAAAAGAACAGCAAACAAAGCCCAAAGTGAGAAGAAGGAAGGACATAATAAAGATCAGAGTGAAGATAAATGACATAGAGTCTAAAAAATAATACTAAAGTCAATAAAATCAAAAGCTGGTTCTTTGAAAAGATACACAAAATTGATAAAATGTTAAGACTCATCAATAAAAAAAGAAAGAGAACCCGAATAAATTGTCAACTGGCCAAAATAACTCTCCAGACAATCCACTAAAAAGTGGTTTATTAGGAAAAAGAAACAAAACCATCACAGCAGTGTGAGAACGCGCTCCTCTGGCCTGGCTCCAACCGGCCACACACGTGTATAAAGAGAGAGCCCATGTAACTTTACTAACAATTGTCACCCCAATAAACTTAAGAAAAGATGATATAGGGACATTTATGACAACATGGATTGATCTTGAGAGTATAAAGCTAAGCGAAATAAGTCAGACAGAAAAAGCAGAGAACCATGTGATTTCACTGATATGTGGTATATAAACCAAAAGCAACAAAAGAACAAGACAAACAAATGAGAAACAGAAACTCATAGACACAGACAATGGTTTGGTGGTTGCCAGAGGGTAAGGGGAGTGGGGGGTGGGGGGTGGGAGATGAGGGTAAGGGGGATCGAATATATGGTGATGGAAGGAGAACTGACTCTGGGTGATGAACACACAATGGGATTTATAGATGATGTAATACAGAATTGTACACCTGAAATCTATGTAATTTTACTAACAATTGTCACCTCAATAAATTTAATAAAAATAAATAAATAAATAAATAAATAAATAAATAAAAAGAGAGAGAGCCCATTCCCCAGATGGCCTCTATATAAATGAATCCCTCCCCTGGGAGTTACCACCAAGTTTCAACAGGAAGTCAGGACCAGGGGCCCAGCTCCACCCATTGTCCTCCCAGCATTTCGGTTAGTCATCTTAAGATGCCAGTTCACTTTTATCATTCCCCTCTCTTGATAAAGATATTTTCTCTAAAAGCATCATTGATCAACAGTTAGGTCTTCTAGTCTCAGGTTGTCCAGTGTCCAGTCTTTAGTCCCTCGATGGATGGGGAATCAGCTGGTGTCCAGTTTTGATGAGCATCAGAAGCAGAGCATTGTCATTTTTAAAGTACGAACCATTGATGAACCATGAGAAGTCAGCTTTACCCTGAGGAGTCTTCTGTAGATTGTCACGAGGAGTCAAAAGGTGATCTGTTAACGTCAGGAAGTCATTCAGAAGGAACAAAAGTAGGTGGATTAAGGTTACTATAACATGAAAGGGTTATATGGGAAGCAGTTAACAAAAGGATTTCATAGGAAGTAAGCAGCTGACTGAAAAATGCTGGGTGTGATGAGAATTCAGTACAGCTTTTACTGCATGAGGCACAAAGATGGTTAGAGGGGATCCCACAACAATCTTCTCTGTGGCTTTAACCAGGAGGGAAGTGGCAGCAATGGCTCTAAGGAAAGGAGGGTATCCCTGAGCCACAGGGTCCAGTTGTTGACTATAGTATCCTAGGGGTTTATGTTGAGCCCCATGTTTCTGAGTGAGCACCCCAAAAGCATTTCCTTCCTTTTCATGTACAAAAAAGGAGAAGGGAATCCAGTAGTTAGGATGCCCAAGAGAAGGTGTGTTTATTAAATTCTCCTTCAAGGCCTTGAAGGTCATGTCATCCTGTTCTTCCCATGAAATTGGGTCATGACTGTCATTCCTTAATAGGACATATAGAAGTTTTGCCATAAGAGAAAGATTTGGGATCCAATTCCGGCAATATCCACCTAGCCCAAGAAAACCTCACAATTGGCACTCAGTTCTGGGCCTTGGGATACTTAGGACGCCATGGAGCATATCTGGATCCAGGCGTAGACCTTGTTCTGATTTCAGATGTCCCAAGTATCAAAGCTGAGCTTGGGAAAATTGTAATTTCTCTTTAGAGACCTTATGTCCCTTTAAGGCCAAAAGCGTCAACAAATGGATGATATCATCCTATGAAGAAACCCGAGAAGAGGAGCAAAGAAGTAAATCATCCACATATTGTAATAAAGGGAACCTTTAGGGAAAACTATATTGTCCAAATCAGTCTTCAGAATCTGTGAGAAATAAGAAAGGCTGTCAGTAAATCCTTGAAGCATTACAGTGCAGGTAAATTTCCTACCCAAGTGAAAGCAAAAAGGTATTGGCTGGCTTCATCAACTGGGATACTAAAGAATACACTTCATAGATTGATTACTGTAAAGAATTTTCTTCCAGTTGGGATGGAAGCCAGCAGTGTGTGAGGGTCAGGAATGACAGGGTGTCAAGGGATAACAATGTGGTTTATTGCTCAGAGGTCCTGGATAAACCTCCGCCCTCATCGCTTTAGCTTTCTCACAGGTAGAATAGGATTGTTAAAAAGACTAGTGCAAGTAATAAAAAGTCCCTGAGTTATGTAATCTTCTATTATGGGCTTTATACATTGGACAGATTCCTTACTTATAGGATATTGATTAATTCTGGGCAGAGGCTTTGAAGGATCAATTTGAACCTTGATAGGAGGTGCTCTGTGAATTATGCCAATATCAGTTGAAGATTTTGCCCATAAAGAAGATGGTAGTTGGTTCAATAGGGACCATGGATCAGTACTCTCAGGTTCAGTTACTGTACCATCAGAGACAGCACAAATAAAACTTGCTTAAAAGTCTGTAATTCACCTGATTGGTGATTCTGACACTGACCATCAAACTCTAACATTATTTCTCCTTTTCAAGAAAAGCCCAGCATGATAATTCTTTAAGAAGTCTCTGCCTAGTAAATGGGTATGGGCAGAAGAACTAAGGAGAAAACAATGTTAATCTCTTAAGAGACCTGAAAAAAATGGAATAGGTTCAAATATATGAACCTGTTGAGGTTTATTTGAAATCCATATTTTATTACTCTGAGGCAGGGGCTTGTTTATAACAGTGGTGAGCACTGAGAGTGAAGCACCAGGGTCAATAAGAGCAGAAATAGTTTCTTCCCAAATTTGAAGAGAAGTTTCTCCAAGATGATTAGGGGGAAGGACTGGAGAAAGCCCCTGTAGTTCCTCGGAGCCCCGTCACTGGGAATTAGGAAGGCCTTAAAGAGACTGGTTAGTAGGCAGAGAGCATCTTGTATGCTTCAACTTACAGCAACCTCTTTTCCAGTGTCCTTGCTCCTTACAGGAGTGGCAAAAAGTTGGAGTTCTCTGATTTTCCACAGGGCCTCTAATTTGCCACTGCTGAAAGTCAAAAATCTTGGCAATCTTACTTCTAGGTGGCCCATCTAGGGTATTGGCAAGCTCATTAGCCAAATTTACCAAGTTTAGAGTAGGCATAAATCCCCATTCCATTCTGGATCTCCTAACCAGGAGGAAAAGGTTTTTATTTAGACCATTGACAAACAAACAATTAAAGGTTACACGTGTGGTGTCCACATCTAAAGGAACATCAAAATTTTCCTTAAAAATACTTGAAACCCCTTATAATAGTCATGAACATATTTATCAGGCCTTTGTCAGCAAGTGTGAATTTTGCTCCAATTGCTAGACCTTGGGAAGGCCTTAGGAATTACTTGATGTAGTTTTCGAGCAAGTTCCCTGGCTTTCCTCCCAATAATTGGAGGTTTGCTTTTCTAAATCCCTTCAGGATGTTCCCATCTGGCAATCCTCATCCAATATGTGGATTGGGCTTCACCAACCAACATATGGATTAGCTGGTACAAATCACAAAACCCAGCCTGATAGGCCTGAAGAGTAATATCTAATTCCTCAGCAAACTTATTAGAATCCTGTTACCTTAGGAAATTCCTTTATAATGGCTTGTAACAGCTTTATTCCAGGGGACATAGGAGATGTGGGGTTTATTAGGGTCTCCAGAGGGTATATTCTTAAATGGAAAAGTACTGATAACTTCTGAGGAAAAACAGAGAGGAGAAGATTCAAAAGAAGGTGCCCCTGGGGGTTGAGTTGAAAGCAGAGGTGGCAGCAATGAGGAACAAGATGGTGTCAGAAGTGGAGTCTGAGATAAAAGAGCAATGGGGAAGGGCTAGGCAGTATTGTAGAAGGAAAACAGCAGATTTCAGGTGACATTTTGTCTCTTTTAGAATTTTTAACTGTCTCTGTTAACTTTGAGACTTATTTTGTAAAAAGGCAGCTTTAGACTTAAAGTCTTGTTTGGAAGACTCAGTATGCCACTCCAAATAGGCATTCCATTCCTCTTTCTTAGTTACAGTGCTGTTACTATCCTATTTAGTTTTCAAAAAATCATGTTTGGGAATCTCAAAAGTTCCCTAAAGTGGCCACTGATATTTAAAATTACTCTTAGTCAGGGCCGGCCCAGTGGCTCAGGTGGTTAGAGCGCCATGCTCTTAACGCCCAGGTTGTCGGTTCAATTCCCACATGGGCCAGTGAGCTGTGCCCTCTACAGGTAAGACTGTGAACAACAGCTCTCCCTGGAGCCGAGCTGCCGTTAGCAGCCAGAGGTTCACATAAGCTGCTGTGAGCTGTTGCGGACTTCTGAGTGCTGCCACGGGCTAACGTGTGCCACCATGAGCATCCAGTGGCCAGCGCTAGTGGCTGGCAGCTGGGGAGAGCTGCCGTGAACCATTGTGGGTGGCTGACCGACAACTGGTGACCGACTGCCTCAGTTGGGGGGAGTACAAGGCTCATAATACCAGCATGGGCAAGGGAGCTGTGTCCTACACAACTAGACTGAGAAACAATGGCTTGAACCGGAGTGGGGCGGGGAAGGTAGAAGCAGGGGGAAAAAATTACTCTTAGATCTGTCTCTTTAGTTAAATACGTGCATGAAAATTCCCCATGGGTTCTAAACATACACTCGGTGGGTGTCCACAGAGAAGGAGGGACAGTTTTAGAAGGCTTAGACAGCAGGGATACCATTTTTAATACTGGGTCTGAAACAATTCACAAGTCAAGCAACCTGCAGGTCTTCAGCTCACCTCACTCTCACTCTGGAGCAGCCTGATCACTATGAATCCGACTGAAGGCTAGAGCCAGTTCCAGGCAAATAACCAACTCTTAGGAAGCTAAGTTACTGGCTGACCTGGCACTGGGCCCAAACAAGTTCACAATTCAAGCAGCCCGGGAATCGTCAGCTCGCCACACTCTCTGGAACAGTCTGATTACTGCAAACCAAACTGAAGGCTAAAGCCAGTTCCAGGAAATAACCAACTCTCAGGGAGTTCAGTTACTGGCTGAGCTGGGTGGCACTCTGTTAACTTCCTCAATGAGGCAGCATGATCTAATACTGGCTAAAACTGACCAATTTCAGTAGAAATAACCTCTATCCCCAAAAGAGACATTAGGCAAAGGCCAGTTTTTGTCTCAAAGGACAGCTGGCTTTCCAAAGAATTCAAGCCAATGTGGCACGAGTACTCAGACAACATAGACAATTAGGCCTTTTAATGCATTCACACACATGAACAGCAACAAACAAATGAAAAAAATTAAAACAATTCCCAAATAAAGCCTGGAGACAACAACGCACAAAAAGCAGCTGGCTCAGATCCAGGAAAAAACTCACCCACGGCATCTAAGCCGAGGAGCAAAACATCAGCCAAAGTGGCTCAGCAGGTGTCTTATTGGTTTGGTCACCGGTCAGAAACTACAAGAGCTCCATTCTTCTCTGGCCCCATAAGGGTCACCAAAATGTTGATGGGCCAAATAACCATCCAGAAAAGTCACCAAAAGAGGGGTTTATTCAGAAAAGAATACAGAAACAAACCACCACAGCAGTATGAGAATGTACTCTCCTGGCCAGGCTCCCAACAAGCCACCCACATGCAAAAAGAAAGAGCTCCTTCCCCAGATGGCCTCTATATAAATGGATCCCTCCCCTGGAAGTTACCACAAAGTTTCAACAGGAAGTCAAGACTAGAAAGTTAGCAAGGGGCCCAGCTCTGCCCATAGTCCTCCCAGCTCTATGGTTAGTCATCTTAAGATGCCAGTTCATCTTTATCAAAATAAAATCAGAAATGAAAGAGAAGTGGCAACTGAATCCACAGAAATACAAAGGATTGTGAGAAAAAATTATGAACAATTATATGTCAACAAATAGGACAACCTGGAAGAAACAGGTAAATTCCCTTAAAAATACAACCTTCCAAGGCTGAATCAAGTATTAACAGAAAATATAAACAGGTATATTACTACTAATGAAATCAAATCAGTAATCAACAAGCAACGAACAGACAGAAGTCCTGGACCAGATGGCTTCACAAGTGAATTTCACCAAACATTCAAAAAAGAATTAAAACCCATTCTTCTCAAACTATTCCAAAAAATCTGAAGAACAGGGGAAGCACCCAAGTTCATTATGCAAGCCCACCATTATCTTGATTCCAGAACCAGACAAACAGAGGAGGTCTGATCAAAAACTGTTGTGCATGTTTAAATTAAAAGAATATATTAATGTAAAAGACACATTGTCATTAATCTCCCTCAAAATACTCCCCCTGTTTTCAAACACACTATCCCATTGTTCCTGTCACTTTCTGAAACAGTTCTGAAAGTCCTGTTTCGTGACTGTTTTTAGTTGTGCTGCCGTGGCTGCCTCAATGTCCTGAATTGATTCAAAACATATAACTTTCATGGTCATTTTGACTTTGGAAAAGAGCAGAAGTCACAGGGTGCCAGATCCGGTGAATAAGGTGGATGAAGACACACTGTTATATTTTTATTGGACAGAAACTGCCATACCAGAAGCAATGTCTGACACGGAGCCTTTCCCGTTGTGATCACAAAATACAGTGAATGCTCATTTGTTTGTCTTGTTCTTTTGTTGTTTTTGGTTTATATACCACATATCAGTGAAATCACATGGTTCTCTGCTTTTTCTGTCTGACTTATTTCGCTCAGCATTACACTCTCAAGATCCATCCATGTTGTCACAAATGTTCCTATATCATCTTTTCTTACCGCCGAATAGTATTCCATTGTGTATATATACCACAACTTCTTCATCCATTCATCTATCGAAGGACATTTTGGTTGTTTCCATGTCTTGGCCACTGTAAACAAAGCTGCAAAAAACAACAAAAGAACAAGACAAACAAATGAGAAACAGAAACTCATAGACAGAGACAATAGTTTAGTGGTTGCCAGAGGGTAAGGGGGGTGGGGGGTGGGGGGTGGGAGATGAGGGTAAGGGGGATCGAATATATGGTGATGGAAGGAGAACTGACTCTGGGTGATGAACACACAATGGGATTTATAGATGATGTAATACAGAATGGTACACCTGAAATCTATGTAATTTTACTAACAATTGTCACCCCAATAAATTTAATTAAAAAAAATACAGTGAATGCTGGTACCGAGTAACATCCAACAGAAAGGCAGAGATATTCAATAGGGGAAGCAGCACCTCGAACCTTAGTAACAATGTGTGACGAGTTTCAACTTGTTTGGTGAAGTCAATCAAGTGTGAGCTATGGTTCAGAGAAGGTGTGTTTTAAAGTGTGCCATAAATCATCCTCTATCATGACAACACTCCATGTCACACACCACTTCTGGTATATGGCATTTTCTATCAAATAAAAACATTATGGTGTGTCCTTATTTACCTTATTCACTGGATCTGGCACAATGCAACTTCTGGCTCTTCCCCAAAGTCAAAATGATTCAGGACATTGAGGCAGCCACAACAACACAACTAAAGACACACATGAAAGAGGACTTCCAGAACTGTTTCAGAAAGTGACAAGAACAATGAGATAGTGTGCATGAAGTGAGGGGGAGTATTTTGAGGGGGATTAATGACAATGTGTCTTTTACTGTAATATATTTTTTATTTAAACATTCACCATGTTGTTTGATCACACCTTATATTAAAAATAGAAAATTATAGGCCAATATCCCTGATGAACATAGATGCAAAAATCCTCAACAAAATATTAGCAAACTGAATTCAGCAATACATTAAAAACATCATGCAATGTGGCATTTATTTTGGGGATGCAAGTTTGGTTCAATATTTGCAGATCAATTCATCTGATACAATATATAAACAAAATGAAGGATAAAATTATATTATCATATCAATAGATGCAGAAAAAGCATATGAAAAAAACCCAGCATCCATTTATGATAAAAACACTCAAAGGGAACATACCTCAACATAATAAATGCCATATATTGCAATCCTACAGCTAACATCATACTGATTGTTGCAAAGCTAAAAATGTTTCTTTCTTAAGATCAGGAATAAATCAAGCATGTCCACTTTCACTGTTTTTATTCCACACAGTAGTAGAAGTCCTAGCCACAGCAATAAGACACAAGAAAGAAATAAGAAACATCCAAATTGAAAAGGAGTAAGTAAAATTGTCATTATGTGCAGATGACATGATGCTATATGCTTGTACAGAGAACCCTACAGATTCCACACAAAAAACTATTACAGCTCATAAACGAATTCAATAAAGTAGCAGGATATTAAATTAATTTCAGGAATCAGTTTTTTCTTTCTTTCTTTCTTTCTTTCTTTCTTTCTTTCTTTCTTTCTTTTTTATTTTTTTATTAAATTTATTGGGGTGACAATTGTTAGTAAAATTACATAGATTTCAGGTGTACAATTCTGTATTACATCATCTATAAATCCCATTGTGTGTTCATCACCCAGAGTCAGTTCTCCTTCCATCACCATATATTCGATCTCCCTTACCTTCATCTCCCACCCCCCACCCCCCACCCCCCTTACCCAGTTTTTTATACATCAAAAAAGAACTGTCAGAAACAAAAATTAAGAAAACACTCCCATAGTGCTCACTTCGGCAGCACATATACAAATATTGAAATGATACAGAGAAGGTTAGCATGGCCCTTGTGCAAGGGTGACACACAAATTTATGAAGTGTTCCACATTTTTTCTGACAACAAGGGACAGATCCTCCAGACAGAAAATCAATACGGAAACAGCGGCCTTAAATGACTCATTAGACCAGTTGGATTTAATCGATACTTTTAGAGCATTTCACCCCTATGCTCCAGAATATACATTCTTCTTGCGCACACGTCGAATCTTTTCCAAGATAGACAACATGTTAGGCCACAAAAAAACTCTCAAAAAATTTAAGAAAACTGAAATCATATCAAGTGTCTTCTTTGACCATAATGCTATGAAATTAGAAATCAATTACAAGAAAAAAACTGGAAAACACACAAATACATGAGGCTGAATAACATGTTACTAAATAATGAATGGGTCAAAAATGAGATCAAGGAAGAAATCAAAAGATACCTTGAGACAAATGAAAATGAAAACACAATGACCCAAAATCTGTGGGATGCAGTGGAACCAGTCCTAAGAGGGAAATTCATAGCAATGCAGGCCTACATAAAGAAACAACAAAAATCCCAAATCAACAGTTTATAATCAACAGTTTATCCTTACACCTAAGGGAACTGGAAATAGAACAGCAAAATAAGCCCAAAAGGAGTACAAGAAAGGAGATAATAAAGATTGGAATGGAAATAACAAAATAGAGACCAAAAAAAAAAAAAAAAAGTAAAATATCAATGAACCCTATGGCTGGTTTTTGGAGAAGATAAAGAAAATCAACAAACCTTTAGCCAGAGTCATAAAAAAAAAAAAAGAGAGGGCAAGGACCCAAATTAATAAATTCAGAAATGAAAGGGGAGAAGTTACAACAGACACCACAGAAATACCAAAAAAAATTAAGAAAATACTATGAGTAACAATATGGCAACAAATTAGACAACCTGAAAGAAATGGATAATTTTCTAGAAGCATACAACCTTCCAAGGCTAACTCAAGAAGAAATGGAAAAGCTGAATAAACTGACTACTACCAGTGAAACTGAATCAGTAATCAACAAACTCCCAACAAGCAAAAGTCCTGGACCATATGACTCTACAGGTGAATTTTCCAAAACACTCAAAAAGAATTATCACCTATTTTCCTCAAACTATTCTTAAAAAATCCAGAAAAAGGGAAAGCTACCAAAGTCTTTTTATGAGGCCACTATCACCCTGATCCCAAAATCAGACAAAGACATTACAAAAAAAAAAAAAAAAAGAAAGAAAGAAAGAAAGAAAAAGAAAACTACAGGCCAATATGCCTAATGAATAAAGATGCAAAAATCCTCAACAAAATATTAGCAAACAGAATTCAACAATACATTAAGAAGATCATACACTATGATTAGGTGGGATTCATTCCTGGTATGCAAGTTTGGATCAATATCCACAAATCAATTAATGTCATACACCACATTAGCAAAATGAAAAATAAAAATCATATGGTCATATCAATAGATGCAGAAAAAGCATTTGACAAAATACAGCAGCTATTTATGATAAAAACTCTTCTCAAAATGGGAATAGAGAGATCATATCTCAACATAATAAAGGCCATATATGATAAACCCACAGCTAACATCATACTCAATGGGGAAAAACTAAAACCATTCCCCTTCAGATCAGGAACAAGACAAGGTTGCCCACTTTTTCCACTCTTAGGTATCTATCCAGAGAAATCCAAAATGGTAATTCAAAAACAGTTATGCACCCCTATGTTTTTTGCAGCACTATTTACAACAGCTAAGACATGGCAACAACTAAAATACCCATCGGTATATGACTGGATTAAGAAATTGTGAAAAAAAAAAAAAAAGAAATTGTGGTACATTTATACAATGGAGTATTACTAAGCCATAAAGAGGAATGAAATGTTACCATTTGCAACAATATGGATGGGACAAGAGAACATTATGCTAAATGAAATAAGTCAGACAGAGAAAGACAAATACCATATGATCTCACTTATATGTGGAATCTAAAAAATAAAATGAATGAACAATGGGACTATATGAAACTTAAAAGCTTCTGCACAGCAAAGGAAACCATCGACAAAATAAAGAGGCCACCAACTGAATGGGAGAAGATTGCAAAACGTGCCTCCGATAAGGGGGTAATATCCAAAATATACAAGGAACTCATGCAACTCAACAACAACAAAAAAAAAAACAACCCAATTGAAAAATGGGAAGAGGACTTGAAGAGACATTTCTCCAAAGAGGACATACAAATGGCAAATAGACATACGAAAAAATGTTCAACATCACTAATCATCAGAGAAATGCAAATCAAAACCACAATGAGATATCACCTCACCCCAGTCAGAATGGCTATCATCAACAAGACAAATAGTAACAAGTGTTGGAGAGGCTGTGGAGAAAAAGGAACCCTCATACACTGTTGGTGGGAAAGCAGACTGGTGCAGCCGTTATGGAAGGCAGTGTGGAGGTTCCTCAAAAAATTACGAATAGAATTACAATATGACCCAGCAATCCCTCTCCTGGGTATCTACCCAAAAAATCTGAAAACATTTAGAGATAAAGACACGTGTGTTCCCTTCATCCTAAAACATCAGACTACACATTCTTTTCTAGTGTACATGGAACATTCTCAAGGATAGACCATATATTGGGACATAAAATCAGTCTCAACAAATTTAAGAAGATTGAAATCATACCATGCATATTCTCTGATCACAAGGCTTTGAAATTGGATATCAACTGTGAAAAGAAAGCGGGAAAAAACACAAATACATGGAGATTAAACAACATACTTTTAAAGAAGGACTGGGTCAAAGAAGAAGTTAGAGGAGAGATCAAAAGATACATAGAAACAAATGACAATGAAAATACATCCTACTGAAATTTTTGGGATGCAGCGAAAACAGAGTTAAGAGAGAAATTTGTCTCATTACAGGCCTATCTCAAGAAACAAGAAAACTCCCAAATAAATAACCTCACATTACACCTTAAAAAACTAGAAAAAGAAGAACAAGTAAAACCCAAGGTCAGCAGAAGAAAGGAAATAACAAAAATTAGAGCAGAACTAAATGAAATAGAGAACAAAAAAACAATAGAAAAAATTAATGTGACAAAGAGCTGGTTCTTTGAAAAGATTAAAAAAATTGACAAACCCTTGGCTAGACTCACTAAGATAAAAAGAGAAGACACTGATTAACAAAATCAGAAAGCGTAAAAGGGAAGTTATCACGGACACCACAGAAATACAAAGGATCATCCAAGAATACTATGAAGGACTATATGCCACCAAATTCAACAACCTAGAAGAAATGGACAAGTTCTTAGAAACATATAGCCTTCAAGGCTGAACCATGAAGAACTGGAAAATCTAAACAGACCGATCACCAATGTAACGAA
Source organism: Rhinolophus sinicus (assembly GCF_036562045.2). NCBI lineage: Eukaryota > Metazoa > Chordata > Mammalia > Chiroptera > Rhinolophidae > Rhinolophus > Rhinolophus sinicus. Next base: position 84,385,945 of record NC_133768.1, on the reverse strand, counting down.
ATTGAATCAGTCATCCAAAACCTTCCCAAAAGCAAAAGTCCGGGACCAGATGGCTTCACTAGTGAATTCTACCAAACCTTCAAAGAGGATCTAATACCAATTCTGCACAAACTCTTCCAAAAATTGAAGAAGAGACAGTACTCCCTAACTCATTTTATGAGGCCAACATTACCCTGATACCAAAACCTGGTAAGGACAGCACAAAAAAGAAAACTACAGACCAATATCTCTAATGAATACCGATGCAAAAATCCTAAATAAAATTCTAGCAAATCGAATACAACAATGCATTAAAAAGATTATTCATCACGACCAAGTGGGGTTCATCCCGGGGCACAAGGATGGTTCAACATCCATAAATCCATCAATGTGATACATCACATAAACAAAATAAAGGACAAAAATCATATGATTATATCAATTGATGCAGAAAAAGCATTTGACAAGATACAACATCCATTTATGATTAAAACACTTAATAAAATGGGTATAGAAGGAAAATACCTTAACATAATAAAGGCCATATATGACAAGCCCTCTGCTAATCTCATAATTAATGGAGAAAAACTGAAGCCCTTTGCTCTACGTTCAGGAACACGACAGGGATGTCCCCTATCACCTCTGCTTTTCAACATAGTGTTGGAAGTCCTTGCCAGAGCAATCAGGCAAGAGAAAGAAATAAAAGGCATCAAATTGGGAATGAAGAAGTTAAATTATCACTCTTTGCAGATGACATGATGCTATATATAGAAAACCCTAAAGACTCCACCAAAAAGCTATTAGAAACAATCAACGAATACAGTAAAGTTGCCGGCTACAAAATCAACGCACAAAAGTCCATTGCCTTCCTATATATTAACAATGAAATCTCAGAAAAAGAAATACAAAAAACAATTCCTTTTGCAATTGCAGCAAAAAGAATAAAATACCTAGGAATAAACTTAACCAAGGATGTGAAAGACCTATATGCTGAAAACTATAAGACATTTTTGAAAGAAATTGAAGAAGACACAAAGAAATGGAAAGACATTCCGTGCTCATGGATTGGAAGAATCAACATAGTTAAAATGGCCATATTACCCAAAGCAATATACAGATTCAATGCAATCCCCATCAAAATCCCAATGGCATATTTTAAAGAAATAGAACAAAAAATCATCAGATTTGTTTGGAACCACAAAAGACCCCGAATAGCCAAAGCAATCTTAAGAAAACGAACAATAATGGAGGTATCACACTTCCTGACTTTGGCTTGTACTACAGGGCTACAATAATCAAAACAGCATGGTATTGGCAGAAAAACAGACACATAGACCAATGGAATAGAATTGAGAACCCAGAAATAAAACCACATAAATATGGACAGATAATTTTTGACAAAGAAGCTAAAAACATACAATGGAGCAAGGACAGCCTCTTCAATAAATGGTGCTGGGAGAATTGGATAGCCACGTGCAAAAGAATGAAACTGGACTGCTATTTGTCACCATGTACCAAAGTTAATTCAAAATGGATCAAAGACTTAAGCATAAGACCTGACACAATAAACTGCATAGAAGAAAACATAGGTACTAAACGTATGGACCTTGGGTTCAAAGAGCATTTATGAACTTGACTCCAAAGGCAATGGAAGTAAAAGCTAAAATAAACGAATGGGACTATATGAAATTTAAAAGCTTCTGCACAGCAAAAGAAACCATTGACAAAATAAAGAGGCCACCAACTGAATGGGAGAAGATTTTTGCAAACAGTGCCTCCGATAAGGGGCTAGTATCCAGAATATACAAGGAACTCATGCAACTCAACAACAAGAAAACAAACAACCCAATTGAAAAATGGGCAGAGGACTTGAAGAGACATTTCTCCAAAGAGGACATGCAAATGGCAAATAGACATATGAAAAAATGCTCAACATCACTAATCATCAGAGAAATGCAAATCAAAACCACAATGAGATATCACCTCACCCCAGTCAGAATGGCTATCATCAACAAGACAAATAGTAACAAATGTTGGAGAGGCTGTGGAGAAAAAGGAACCCTCATACACTGTTGGTGGGAATGCAGACTGGTGCAGCCGTTATGGAAGGCAGTGTGGAGGTTCCTCAGAAAATTACGAATAGAATTGCCATATGACCCAGCAATCCCTCTCCTGGGTATCTACCCAAAAATCTGAAAACATTTAGAGATAAAGACACGTGTGCTCCAATGTTCATTGCAGCTTTGTTTACGTGGCCAAGACATGGAAACAACCAAAATGTCCTTCGATAGATGAATGGATAAAGAAGTTGTGGTATATATACACAATGGAATACTATTCGGCAGTAAGAAAAGATGATATAGGAACATTTGTGACAACATGGATGGATCTTGAGAGAGTAATGCTGAGCGAAACAAGTCAGACAGAAAAAGCAGAGAACCATGTGATTTCACTGATATGTGGTATATAAACCAAAAACAACAAAAGAACAAGACAAACAAATGAGAAACAGAAACTCATAGACACAGACAATAGTTTAGTGGTTGCCAGAGGGTAAGGGGTGCGGGGGTGCGGGGTGGGAGATGAGGGTAAGGGGGATCGAATATATGGTGATGGAAGGAGAACTGACTCTGGGTGATGAACGCACAGTGGGATTTATAGATGATGTAATACAGAATGGTACACCTGAAATCTATGTAATTTTACTAACAATTGTCACCCCAAGAAATTTAATTAAAAAATAAATAAATAAAGTAAAATAAAATATTCTCATTCAGGAAAAGCTTTGCAAGTAATACCATGTCCCTATATTTTCAGAAATTTAAGTCTTTAAAACAATACACAGTTAACACCAATGACGAGCAATAGATGTTTTTCATTACTCAGTGACATAGAGAAAATTCATACATTTTTGTATTTTATCAGTTACTTACCATTTCTTACTTAATCCTCTGAATGTTTTCCTTTTAAACAGCTTTATTGATGCCCTTCAATAGATGAGTGGATAAAAACAATGTGATACACACACACACACACACACAGGAATATTACTCAGCAATAAAAAATGAATGGAATCTTGCCATTTGTGAAAACATGGATGGTCCTAGAGGATATTTTGCTAACTGAAATAGAGAACTATTTCATTGTTATGTGGTATGTGAAGAATAAAACAAATGAACAAACAAAATAGAAACAGACTCATAGATATAGAGAATAAACTAATTGTTGCCAGATGGGAGAGGTGAGTTGGGGAACTGAGTGGAAAAGGTGAAGGGATTAAGAAATACTAATTGTTAGTTACAAAATAGTCCGGGTGATGTAAAGTACTGCATAGAGAATATAATCAGTAATGTTGCAACAATGATGTATAGTGCCAGGTGGCTGCTAGACTAACCGGGGAGGTCACTGCATAAATTATATAAATGTCTAACCACTACACTGTACTCCTGAAACTAATACAAAATAATATTCAAAGTCAACTGTAACTGAAAAAATAAGTAATTTTATAAAAAGAATAAAAACATTGTTGGTGTTTTTCCTTCTTTCAGGATTTTACATCTTCCAAGCAAGTATGGAAGCAGCAATGCAGAACAACTGGCAAGTGACAGCACGGTCTGTGGGAAACATAAAGGACATCCAAGAATTCAGGTGCATCATTGCAGAAATAGACAGGAGGCAGGAAAAGCTTGATTGACTGTGAAGTTGAAAGGATTAACACAATTTTGGAATGGGTACATTCAAGATTTATTCCACCCACAGCCAACATTTTAAATCATCAACCTGAGGCAGTTCCCATACCTGCTAATGAATTAAGTAGCCAACCTGACTAAATGTGTCAACAGTTTTTGATACTCTCTCTAATCCTTTCTTTCTTCACTAGTGGTTGCAGAAAAAGAAAGAAAATCTAAGCTCTTGAAAATTACATTGCCATGATTAATCTTCAAGTCTCTGTGATTTAATGCTACCTATCAAATAAACACTCTTCTACACCTGTTTCATAGATAGCTGACTCTTTCAAAGAAATCTCCTTCCTTTTCCATATGTTCCTCTCATCAGGGAAGAGACAAGGTATGAGGCAGGACAGAAGAGTAACGTTTCTATTTCAGGTGCCTAGTTACAGAATGTCAGGGCATTCCTAAATAGGTTTGAAAATTTGTGGATATTTTTGCACAATATCCCTCTGGTGAAAGAGAGAGGAAAAGGTGGCGAGGAGATATGTGTAGGTAATTTAAATCCATTTTTTAAAGATGACATATGAGAAAAAATGTTCATGGCTTTTAAAATGTGAACTAAGTGAAAAAAGATTTACACTGCGGGGGGCGGGTGTGATTCAATGTGCCAAAATGCATTTATTATTAAGCTTAGATATTTACATTTAATATTAAAAAGAATTAGTATAAATGTTTCACCCTAAGCCAAATGGACACTCTGTCTGGAGTGGAGCCACACTGAAATGTGGTGAAAGTTTACTATTCTCCTTAGTAGTTTCATTGCCAGTTAATAACAAAGTGCCTTTGCTGCCATAAACAAAACTGTAACGGAAACATTTCCGTTCTAATTTGATCCTAGTGTACCTGGGGGGCAAAAGAGCTTCAGATTTTCAAATTATAATGAACTGTCATCGCCTGGGAGAACTGTTTTATAGCAAATTAAATATTAACAATTTGTCAGATATGTTTCCGTAAGATAATTGAAAAAAAATGGAAGGGAAGGAGAGGATAGAGAAGGGAAGGGAGGGAGGAAAAGAGGGAAGGGAGAGAGGGTGAAACAAAAATGGGAAAGGAATGAAAGGAAAGGAGGAAGGGAGGAGAGAGAGAGAGAGAGAGAGAGAGAGAGAGAGAGAGAGAGAGAGAGAGAGAGAGAGGAAAGAAATCGCTGAATCTGCATTATACACATACAAAGCTGTTACTTTCTTAAGAAGAGCATCACTCTAATGAGCTACACCTCACAGAAAATCTGGAGCATTAGTCTGGCTAACTCAAATTTCCCAACTAATATTCTCTTGAGGTATCCAATGATACAACTCTCCCTTTCAAAACAAACAAAACAAAACAAAACACAGAACAACAACAACAACAAAAAACCTGCCTTTGATTTTCTTAGATCTTGAAAGTGAAGAATCAGGTTAGTGATATTGGTGTATGTACTAAATGCCCTCTAAAATTTAATACCAAAATAGCCTTTTAGTGGTTGACCTACTTAATTGCCTAGAGCAGAGAAACATCCTCTTTGTTGTACTTTGTTTTCCTTCTTCTGTACTTGTGACTTTGGCTTCTTGAATATCTACATTCTTTTAAGTATTTTGAGTTTTATAGTGCCTTATAGTGGAGTCTGAAATTTTTCAGCATACTGTAAAAGAAAAAGAAGTGGATAGAACTCTGAATCCTATATAGCTGTAAGATCTTGGGCACTTAAATATTAATATCTATGCTTCAGTTGTCTCATCTATGTAATGGGGAAATAAAATTTGTAACGGGGAAATAAAATTTGCTCTACCTCATGTTTGGTATAATTGCTTTGAAAGGTATACAATGTAATAAAAATAATGATAGTACTAAATGCTTTCAAGAAAATTAAACTAACATTATTCAAAAACCCTGTTCTCTCTTTTCGCATCTCACATTCTACCCATTTTTCAGGGAACATTGTTCAAAGAAAAGTTTTAGCAGCATCCAGGTAAGGCTAGATAGTTGATTTCACTCATTTTTTTCCCTTTGAAGAAATTGTCATAAAACTATCAATTTATGATTATTATCTACCATTTAAGGAATGTAAGGAATTTCTAGTAGGCCATAAGTACTTTGAGATAAGGGCGATGTTTGTCTTGTTCATTGTTGTATCTGCAGTGGCTAATAGTGTTGAATGGATAGATGGATGGGTGGATGAATGGATAGATGGATGAATATTGAACAAGCATATTTCAACAAGTTTCATTGTAATTTTGTTATGCTTCCATCCAGAGGCAAAATAGTACCAGCAGCCACATGATATGATTACTAAAGCACACATTTTTTTCAAAGGTTTTAGATGGTGGCTCTCTGCTCAAGCCTATTCTAATGCTAATGCTATCAGGAATTTGCCTTTTTTTGTATAAGAGTAGATTTCTCATTAAACAAATTTTTTTAATTAAGTAACAAATTCAACATGATATTTCTTTAAAGAAAACATTTTTTTTAAATGAAATTTATACTAAGATACAGAGACACCATTTTTTTCATTGGTTCCTAACTATCATTGGCAAACATCATAATTCACTATACAGATCCTGGGTTGGAATAATAACACTTATAAGTCAATCAGTGTTAAGTTTTCTCAAAAGATACCCACATTCTCCAAAGGTGTTTTCAATTTTCTTTGAGGTTATTTTCACAGAAGGAAACTTCTATAGTCTCCCACAAAATGACACTTAGTGCCACTATTTGAGGTAGATGAGCTTGTTATACCACTACAACCCTATTCATTATAGATTATATTTTGGCATAAACTAAATTCATATTGTACACTATATTCAATGGGTATTAATGAAAAGACCTTAATACTGTGTAAGTTTCCAAACACAAGCAGATCATCAATATAGTAGATAGCATAACTTCCTCATTTCATGATGCAGGTTCTAATTTTCCCTGTGAATGTTCAAACACTTATGGGGTAAATCAAAATTCTTTCACCATTTCTTTCCAAAGCTTATTTTTAAAATAACATTTTATTTTTAAATTACAGTTGACATACAATATTATGTTAGTTTCAGGTGTACAACATGGTGATTAAACATTTATGTAACTTACAAAGTGATCAACTCGATAAATCTAGTACCCATCTGACACCATACATGGTTATTACAATATTATTGACTATATCCTTATGCTATACTTTACACACCCATGACTATTTTGTAACTACCAATTTGTACTTCTTAATCCATTCACCATTTTCACCCACATTCCCAATCCGCCTTCCCATCTGGCAACACTCAAAATGTTCTCTGTGTCTATGAGTTTGTTTCTGTTTCGTTTGTTAATTTATTTTGTCCTTTAAATTCCACATATAAGTGAAATCATATGGTATCTGTCCTTCACTATCTGACTTATTACACTTAGCATAATACTCTCTAGGTCCATCCATGTTGCTGCACATGGCAAGATTTCGTTCTTTTTGTATGTCTCAATAATATTTCATTGTATATAGGTACCACTTCTTCTTTATCCATTTATCTACTGATGGACAGTTAGATTGCTTGCAAATCTTGGCTACTGTAAGTGATGTTGCAATAAATATATGGATGCATATGTCTTTTCAAAATAGTGTTTTGGGTTTCTATGGATAAATATCCAGAAGTGGAATTACTGGGTCCTCTTTTGTCTCTTGTTATAGCCTTTGTTTTAAAATCTATTTTATCTGGTATAAGTATTACTACCCCAGCTCTTTGTTTCCATTTTCATGAAATACCTTTTTCTGTCCCTTTCCTTTCAGGCTGTCTGTGTCTTTCGATAGGAAGTGAGTGAGTCTCTTACAGGCAGCATGTGTAAGGGTGTTGTTTTCTTATCTATTCAGTTACACTATGTCTTTTTATTGGAGCATTTAATCCATTTATACTTAAAGTAATTGTTGATAGATATAATTATGATTAAATCTGTTTTTTTCTTGCTACCATTTGCTTGGAGTATCAATTTCCACCCTTTCACTTTGACTCTGTATTTGTCCTTGTAGCTGTGATGTGTCTCCTGGAGGCAGCTTTTGTTTGGGCTTTGTTTTTTGATCTGTTTCATTTTATTAGGGATTTCAGTCTATCCATTTAGGGTGATTATTGATAAATAAGGATTTTCTATCATCTTTTGTTTTCTGGTGGTTCGGTGTCTCTATTTTTTTCTTTACCTTTTAGTTGCTGTCTGTATTTCAGTGTGGTGGTATTTTATGATATTTCCCCTCTATTACTTCTTTTTTTATTGTTGTTATATATCTCAGTTCTGGATATTTTTTGAGTGGTTACAATTTAGTTTATGTAAAAGTAAGTTTCATATTTACAGTAGTACTTTTTCTTCAGCATTCTTCTTATCTCCATTCCTGTCTGCAGGTTCAGACCTTTACTCTCTCCCCTTTTATGTTCTTCTAGTCACAAGATATCCCTACTTATGCTGTGAGTTGATTTCTGAGTTTTAGTAGCAAGTTTTCTTTTTCTTTTTAATTCATTTTTTATCTTTACCCTCTATGTTATGTTTAAGTGTATAGTTCCCTATTGTGAGTAGGGGTTGCCATTTCCTGCTTCTTTCTGTCTGTTCATAATACTCAGCTTTGTATGTTTTGATTTTTTGTTTCAGGTTCAATTGCCTCCTTCAGTATTTCTTGTAATGCAAGTCATGTGTTAGAAAATTCCCTCAGCTTCAGTATGTCTGGAAAGGTCTTTATCTCTCTTTCATATCTGAAAAATATGTTTGCTGGATATTTTATTCTTGGCTCATATTTTCTCTCTTTCAATAGTTTGAATATTTGGTTCCACTCCCTCCTGGCTTGTAGAGTTTCTGCTGAAAAGTCTGATGATAATCTAATGGGCTTTCCTTTGTAGGTTACCGTCTTCTTTTCCCTGGCTGCCTTGAGGATTCTTTCTTTGTCGTTGATTTTAAACAGCTTCAATACAATGTGCCTTGGAGAAGGTCTGTTGGGATTGAGGTAATTAGGTGTTCTATTTGCTTCTTGGATTCGAGGATCCAGTTCTTTCCACAAGTTTTGGAAGTTCTCATCAACCATTTGTTTGAACATACTCTCTGTGCCCTTCTCCCTTTCTTCTCCTTCTGTTATGCCCATTATTCTGTTGTTGTTCTTCCTGATGGAGTCAGAAAGTTCTTGTAGAGTTCTTTCATTTCTTTTAACTCTCAAGTCTCTCTGTTCTTCTGTGTCATTTCCAGACTTCTATCTTCGATGTCACTTATTCTTTCCTCCATCTGGTCAGCTCTAAGGGCTAAGCTGGTTGTTTCATTCTTCATTTCTTTTGTTGAGTTCTTAATCTCCAGGAATTCTATTTTTTTATTTCAATATGTTTGGTAAAATGTTCCTGTTGTCCTTTGATTGTGTTTCTGAGTTCATTGAACTGCTTGTGTTTACTTGCATCTCATTGAGTTTTTTCAGAACTGCAATCTTGAATTCTCTGACACTTAAGTCACATATCTCCACGTCTTTAAGTTCATTTTCCAGAGACTTTTGACTTTCTTTCTGAGCTGCCTTTTTATCTTTGTTATTCATGGCAATTAGTGGATAATTAGTTGTCTTCCTGGTTGTCTACATGAGTGGGTTCTGCAGCAGGTTGTTATGAAGAGATCTTTCTTTTGGTTTCCAGTAGGTTTAGCTGCAATGTTTTATTTTCTCCCCCGTTGCAGTCTTTTATACTCTCTCATGCTATAATGTTATATTTTCCCTTGCTCTGTTCCTGCTTCTCATGCAATGGTGGATTCCCTGGAATGTGAGCTTCTCCTCTGTGAGCAGGTCCACTGTGTCTCAGGGCACTCCCTCCATATCCCTTCCTTTTTTTTTTTTTTTTTGTTTTTACCCCCTCTCCCCAATCCCTTCCCATCTGGCAACCATTGAAATAGTCTCTCTAAATATTCCCTCTCTATATGAATTTGTTTCTGCTTTATTTGTTTATTTTGTTCTTTAGATTTCACTTACAAGTGAAATAGCATGACATTTGTCTTTGTCTGAGTTACTACACTGAGCAAAATACCCTCTACACCCATCCGCATTTTTGGAGATGACCAGATTCATCCTTTTTTATGGCTTAGTAATGTTCTATTGTGTATATGTGCAACCTTGTTTTTATCCATTCATCCATTCAGGGACACCCAGGTTGCCTTCATGTCTTGGCTACTGTACATAATGTTGCAATGTTCATTCATATATAGTCAGATGTTTACAGATATAAAGCCTGGTTCTGCCAACATGTGACTTTGAGCAAGTTACTTGATCTCTCTAAGCCTCATTTTCATTATTTATAAAATAGGGATCTAGTAAGTTTGTTGTGAACATTAAATAATGTGTGTAAGTTGCAACATATTAATTAATCAATGACTGTTAGATAATATTGATGATGATGTTTATGATGGTGATGTTGATAATGTAAAGTAATAAGTGTAGTGCCTGATACATAGGAGTTATTATAATTATTAATATTAGTCATATGGGCTCCTGGGTATTAGTTTGATAGTTTCATTTTGCCTATAGCCAGATGCTGCATCCTTAACTCTGGCTGTCATCATTTATTACTTTCTCATAGCCAATAATAGGGCGAGAATCCTCCAAGTGTCCACTCTCTATTGTTTCCTTATTATACCTGCTAGGCTATTGCCAACACTCTCAAATTTCTGTTATCATCTTTCTGTGTATTAGTCATAAATGTTCATCTTTAACTCCTACAACACTCCACCCTTATGCATGGTTTCATGTTCCACGGCTTCAATTAACCACGGCCAATCAATGTCTAAAAATATTAAATAGAAAATTCCAGAAATAAATAATTCTTAAATGTTAAATTGTATGCAGTTCTCAGTAGCATAATGAAATCGTGTGTCATCTCGCTGTGTCCCACCTGGGATATAAATCATCCCTTTCTCAAGCATATCTATGCTGTATACACTACTCACCCATTAGTCACTTCGTAGCCATCCTAGCTATCAGATTGGTTATGGGGGGGGGCATTCACATATCTTCTATTATAGTATATTGTCATAATTGTATTTTATTATTAGTTATTATTGTTAATCTCTTACTGTGACTAATTTATAAGTTAAACTTTATTATTCTTCCATAAGAAAAAATGAATTAGTGCCATTTGCGACAACATGGATGGATCTTGAAATTATTGTGCTAAGTGAAATAAGTCACACAGAAAAAGTTGAGAACCATGTGATTTCACTGAGATGTGGGATATAAAACTGAAAGCAACAAAGGAACAGACAAACAAAGAAACAAAAATCCATAGACAGAGACAATAGTTTAGTGGTTACCAGAGGGTAAGAGGGGAGGGGAGTGGTAGTTGAGGGTAAACGGGGTCAAATATATGGTGATGGAAGGAGAACTGACTCTGGGTAGTGAACACATAATGTAATAGATAGATGATGTATTACAGAAGTGTACCCTTGAAACCGATGTAACTTTATTAACCACTGTCACCCCAATAAATTTTAATTAAAAAAAAAACCTTTATCATAGGTATGTATGTATAGAAAAACATAGTATATATAGGGTTTGGTACTATCTGCAGTTTCAGGCATCCACTTACAGTCTTGGAATGTATCCCCTGCTAATAAGCGGGGACTATTGTTCTGCCTGTGTCAGTGGTTTCCAAAAGTTTATGCTCATTAAAGAACTTACAAAACTATAAATGACATGGTTGTACACAATGCTCATTAAATAATAATAACAAAACATTAGTATTTTAGTAGATCCCTCAAGTGATTCCAATGTGCAGCCAAGTTTGGGAACCACTGATCTAGGTCTAGATCCATACTTACAACTTTCTGTTAGAAATCTGGGTTGTTCATTAGTTCTTCAAACCCAATTTGTCCAAGACTCACTTCATTATCTCCCCGCATCACATTCGCTGTTTCTCTCAAATTCCATATTTCTATATGTACCCCAGGCCTCAAATTTAGGAATTAATTGGCTGAGCAACTACTATAGATTATACTTCTGATATAGAACTCTTTCTACTCCCACTGCTACCAGGCTCCCACCGGACGCAATTGCATATCACTTAAGTAATCACAAGATGCTAGAATCACAAATTTTATAGAGTTTAGTTTATAAAAGTCACTTCATTAGATAAACACTTGAAAACTCTTTTAGGATCACATCACTTTGGAAACTGACATGTTGCAAATGATCCAGTACAGCCAATCGTTGCCCTAGGATTGGAATGGCTCACTCCTCTTTTGAACACCAGATAAAAGTTGGCTTGAGTTTAGGATCTATGTTATACCAAAACAAAAATGCATATATTTTAATTATAGAATAACACTCAGCATGGTGAGATGTTTACAGTGTGAGAATCTCACAAGACCTGGGAGACCTGCTGAGGAAATAGCTTACTCATCCTCCTATCTCTAGCTCATTCCAGGGTCCAAATTTCTTGAGTAAAAAGGTAGACAAAAAAATACTACAGTGTTTTTTTAAATGTTATTTTGTTTTCTGTTTAATGTATATAATTAAATATGTATAAGTTAAAGGTAGGTGTGTGCACGTGTGGGTGCATGTGTTTGCATGCATCTGTGTGTGTGTGATGTACCTTCACTTTAGTTTACAGTGATTTTTCCCTTCCCCCATATTCTTCCTCACCGCTAATCCATTACACACACTGCTGCCAGGTTAACCTTCCTAAAAAACAGTCTCATCATATAACTTTCCAATTCAAAAATTATGAATGGCACCTTATGACCTAATGAATGAACTCAAAATTCTTCAGTCTATTATTCAGGGAACTCTGTGATCTGGCTCCAAGTATGTCTTTGTGTCTTATCAACTACCACTCCCCTTCATGGATCATATTTCTCACATAAACTGAATAAATGGAAACTCAAAGCACAGCAATTATATGAAACATTGGGGCTAGGGATGGGGTTAGAGAAAAAATAAAGTTAATTTAATTACAGCATATAAAAGAACATGACTTAAATACCACCATTAGGCCCAAATGTGCTGAATCATTTTGAAGGAAATATGAGTATTGGACACTCTTCCTTTACCTTGCTCAATGGGAATGGTCATGCTCATGTAGGTAAAAGACTACAGTGAAGGGTAAAATTTATTCCTGAGAGTAAATTGTGGGGGGGAAGAAATGCATCCTGGCACATGCATCTTCTACTTTGGGACTCTGTGATGCTTTTGTATGACATTTGCAAATGTGCATTGGGATTTCCTCACCAATGCTACCTCACATACCAAAACTTCTGGAACAGGGAAGTTTACCTGGAAATCTCAAGGTGCCTTGATGGAAGTAAAAATTTCAATGAGTGTCCTATCTCTGTTTCTGTACTTTTCTACATTAGTGTCAGTTCTGAGCAGAAGTAGGAAATTCAAAAACAGGTCTGAGAGGGACAGGTAAACAAAACATGGACTATGAAGAAAAAGTAAATTCAGAGGTTTGTTTAGTCATATACCACAATAGAAACAGAAACCATCAAAGTTGAGTTGGTTAAGTCCATGGGTAAGTACACAGGTGTTATAAAGAAATGAATCCAAGATGAGGAGTTTGACAGTTGGGCTTCTATGCTGTGAGAACATCTCCAGAAAGCCTTGAAAGCATTTATTTCAATCCCTGTGTGTGTTTTCCCTCAATAGAAGGAAAAGGGAGAAATCAGTGGATTAATAAACATAGCATCTCTGTAACCTGACTGGCAGTGTCTCTGCACAGCTTAAATGTTGGCTAATAAAGATGTGCTAAATGTTCTCATGAGGAATGTGGTTTCAAAAAGGCATAGCTTATCATGATGTCAAAAAAACAGTTTTTTGACACATAGACAAATGAACTAGTGTTGGATGGTTTTCTTTATTCCTATATTGAAGTGTTAGCATTGGTAACAAATATTGAAACCACAGCAGAGCAGTTTCATCAATCTGTAGTTTGACTAAGGCTAATTATCTTAATGGTTCGAGTATGATTATAATGATGTCCAGAATATATATCCACATATGATTTACTTTTTACTCTGGTCACAGATTTCAGCCCTAATCTTGACCAGCCTCTATATGATGATCATAATAGAGAATATTTTAGAAAGCATGAGATGTTTCTCTATGGCATGTTCTTACAACTTCAGAAATATCTTAAGATATATGATTTCAGATGGCAGAGCTTATATTAGTCAGGATAAGTTAAGTATGTTGCAGAACCAAACAAGATCCCAAATATCCCACAGATAAGCCACACTTAACAAAAAAAAAGCTATTTCATGTTTAGAAGGAGTTCACTGTGGATTGTAGATGACTCTGAAAGGCAATTGTCCCCAATATGATGACTCTTCAACACAGGGTACCTTGGTCTTTTTGCCTTGACATCTCAAGTCCTCCTTAATGAGCGCTATGACAGGGAAGGAGGGATACTGGAGAATTTCACATGAGCTTTTAATTGTCTCAGACCAGAAATGATAGGATATTACTGTTCATATTTTATTATCACATGTCTCCACCTTATTTCATAAAAGCTAAGAAATGGAGTATTTTCTTCTCTGTTCAGAAATTGAAGATAACTATATATTGGTGGACAGTAGTATAGCAGATACTTGCATTGTCCCATATAACATCCCCATAGCCCATTTGATTTCACCACAGCTATGGTGGACAGGTCACCCCATCTTAAACACTCTATAGGACCTTTCAGCTCTTGCACCTTAGTGCTATCTCTAAAAGGCTGGAAAGCTGCTCAATCTACACAAATGTGCAGCCTGGAAAGGTGGTGGAGTTAAAGAGCTTGTGGATAACTCTCAACAAATCAGGGGTAGGAAGTCAGTGGATAAATGTTTCAAACATCCAATCATTCAGAGGGAAAATTCTGATGTAATTTCTAAAGGGTTTCTCACAAGTTCACCAGGGATATCGAGCCCCAGTTGTTGACAGATAACCAACTCAATAGAATACACTTGATTGTCTTCTTTCTCTTCTCTGTCTCCCCAGTTACTTGTGCTCCTTAAGATCATTTCCCATATAAACTACCTGTACCCGTGTTCTTGTCTCAGGATCCCCTGCCTCAGAAAACAAACTAATATAACAAGTAATATCTACTACAGAGCCAACACTTCATAAAATAGACTGGGGGCCAGGAGACTTGCATTCCAGGCTAAGTTGACCATTCACTAACTTCATGGTCTTGGACATGTCACTCCTCATGAGAGTTTCAGTTGGTTTTCCTATCTTTAAAATGAATTTCTCAGGATAGCAAATCTCTAATAATATTTCCTAATCTGATGCCCATAACTCTGTGACTAAATTCTGGTTCTGTTAAAAAACAATCATGGAGAACAGTGTTTCTTCATCATCAAAGAAGAAAGAAGACAAAATAATTTCAAGTATTAACCAGAGGGTTTCCAATTATACCCAAGAAAGAGCTACTTGATTACAGAATTCTTTATTGGTGGTCTTTAACTCATTTGCTAGCAGATTTAATTATTTGGTTGCCCTTTAATGGCCTCTCCATCCCCCTATTTTTAGGAAATCAAAAAACCAAGTGCCATTACATCATAAAAATGGCAGCGTGAGGTGAGCCTCTTGAAACCTCCCCTGGAATTTACACCAAATTGAACAACTGTAATTCCAGAAAGGACTCCCTACACAGCAGAGAGGCAAGACTAAGAGGTGTGCAACTGAAATCACCTAAAGGTGGGCAAATTGGGTGAGCTGGGGAGGAAGGAAACTGGAAGTGTGGAGATGTGGGCCCCGTGGATGCTGGACAGAGACCGGAGTTCTGAGCTTGCAGCATTTCAAAACTACCGCAGCCACAGGAGAAGGAAGTCATCGGACTGCTACTGCTCTGCTTATGGTCCACAGTCCCAGCTGAGGGATAATTATATGAAACAGCTGAAACCAATGCTCCCGGCAGAGACTTTGGAGCAAAGACTGAGGGAAGAAGGGTGAAAATGGCGGTTTAAGCCCTCAATGCAGAGCAGAGAATGGAAGGCTTAGCACTAAGCCTAGCCTAGTCACCCCCTCTCCACCCTCCCAGAGCTCTTCCCACCTCCAACCTCCCAGTGATAGAAGCAGAATGGTAACACTGTCAGATCAAAAGAACAGAATATTTACAATTCTGAGAACTGTGGCCTGCAGCTATGTACTTACAACCCAACTAGTTCCAGAGAAGCAAAGGGAACCTTGGGTGCAGGACTGGCTGTGGTGGTTGTCACAGCCATTGCTCCGGGCCACCTATCACAACCCACCCCTCCCCTGTCACCAACTATCTGGATTAATTCCTCCAGGAGTCAACAGAGTTACTAAAACACACAAGCCTGAAAATGGTCGAGGAAGAGCTTTGGAACTTCAGAAGCTCTCCACATCCCCCAAGGAGATGGTGTCCTGTGACCCACTCAACTCTCCAAAGAGAAGAAGACCATATACCAGGGAATCCCTCCCTTGTGTGAGAAGCCAGAACAATGCACAGAAACTATAACACTACAGTGTGGGAGAGAATAAAAGGCTGCAGGCGGAGAGAAAATAAAACATTCTACCAACACTTATTGGAAAGCAAAAGAAAGACCTCTTTATATCAACATGTTACAGAACTCACTCCTGTACATGCCTAGGAAGAGAAATAATAACTCATTAATTGCCATGGATAACCAAGGTAACAAGGCAAGTCAGAAGGAAAATGAAAGGTCTCCAGAAAATAAACTTAAAGAAATGGAAATATGTGAATTCAGTGACAGAAAATTCAAGGTTGCAGTTCTTATAAACTCAATGAGATGTAAGAAAACACAGACAGGCAGTTTCATGAACTCAGAAACACAATCAAGGAACAAAATGAACATTTTATCAAAGAGATTGAAAATTTTAAAAAGAGTCAAATAGAATTTCTGGAGATTAAGAAGTCAATATAAGAAATGAAAAATGAAATAGCCAGCTTAGGTAGCAGAGCTGACCAGATGGAGGAAAGAATCAGTGACATTGAAGACAGAAATCTAGACATTACACAGATGGGAGAAGTGAGAGACTTGAGAGTTAAAAGAAATAAAAGAACACTACAGGAAATTTCTCACTCCATCAGAAAGAGTAATATAAGAATAATGGGCATACCAAAAGGAGAAGAAAGGCAAAAGGGAATGGAGAGTATATTGAAAAAAATAGTCATTGAGAACTTCCCAAACTTGTGGAAAAAACTGGATCTTCGAATCCAAGGAGCAAATGGAGCACCTAATTACCTCAATCCCCACAGGCCTTCGCCAAGGCATATTTTATTGAAGCTGTCAAATTCAACGACAAAGAAAGACTCCTCAAGGTAGCGAGGGAAAAGAAAATCATAACCTACAAATGAAAGCCCATTAGATTATCATCAGATTTTTCAGCAGAAACTCTATAAGCCAGGAAGGAGTGGAATCAAATATTCAAACTATTGGAAGAGAGAAATTATGAGACAAGATTAATATATCCATCAAAGATATCCTTTAGACATGAAGGCAGAGTAAAGACCTTTCCAGACATACAGAAGATGAGGGAATTTTCTAATATATGACCTGCATTACAAGAAATACTGAAGGAGGCCATTCGACCAGCATAAACAGGGATAATTTATGACAACACAACATAAAAGGGGGGAGAGTAAATGCCTGAACTAGAACATGGGAATGAAGAAAGTAAGCATGCTGAAGAAAATGGAATACTCTAAATATCAAACTTTCTTTTACAAAAACTTAATGGTATCCACTCAAAAAAAACAACAACAACAAACCCAGACCTGAAATATATAAAATAATAATAAAAAAAACAGAGGTAAAAATCATAGAATACCACCACACTGAAATAATAGACAGAAAAAAAAAATGTAAAGAAATAATGGAAACAGAGTCTTACCAGAAAACCAAAGACAGAATGATAAGAAATCCTCATATGTCAGTAATTACCCTAAATGTAAATGGAGTGAACTCACCAATAAAAAGGCAGGGAGCAGCAGATTGGATCAAAAAACTAAACCCAACCAGATGCTGCCTCCAAGAGACATGTCTCAGCCAGAAGGACAAATACAGATTCAAAGTTAAAGGGCAGAAATGGACACTCCAAGAAAATGGTATCCAGAGAAAAGCAGGTATAGCCGTAATGATATTGGATGAAACAGACTTCAGGACAAAAACGTAACAAGAGACAAACATGGACATTTCATAATGATAAAGGGAACTATATAACAAGAAGTTATAACAGTCATCAAGAATTATGCCCCCAATCAGGGAGCACCGAAATATACCAAGCAACTACTAACAGAACTAAAGGGAAAAATTGACCAGAACAAAAATATTGTAGGGGACATAAACATATAATTGACAGCCATGGATAGATCACACAAACAGAAAATGAATGAAGAATTATCAGCACTAAATGACACATTAGATGAAATGGACATAATTGACATTTATAGAGCATATATCCTAGAATATCAGACTATCTACTCTTATCTAGTGTACATAGAATATTCTCAAGGATAGTCCATATATTGGGACATGGAACTCAACTCAGCAAATTTAAGAAGATTGAAACCATACCAAGCATATTATCTGATCACAAGGCTTTGAAATTGGATATCAACTGCAAAACAAATGCAGAAAAACCACAAATGTGTGCACACTAAACAGCATACTTTTAAAGAATGCCTTGGTCAAAGAAGAAATAAGAGGAGAGATCAAGAAATACATAGAAACAAATGACAATGAAAACACACCCTAATAAAATTTTAGGGATGTAGTGAAAGCAGTTTTAAGAGGGAAATTTATCTCATTACAGGCCTATCTCAAGAAATAAGAAACATTCCAGATAAACAACCTCACTTTATACCTTAAATAACTAGAAAAAGAAGAGCAAATGAAACTGAAAGTCAGCAGAAGGAAGGAAATAACAAATCAGAGCAGAACTAAATGAAATAGAAAACAAAAAGACAATAGAAAAAATTAATGCAGCAAAGAATGGTTCTTTGAAAAGACAATAAAATTGAGAAACCCTTGGTTACACTCACTAAGATAAAAAGAGAAAAGACACAAATAGATAAAATCAGAAATAAAAGAGGGGAAGTTAACAAGATTGCCACAGAACTACAAAGGATCACCCAAGAATACTATGAAGTACTATATGCCACAAAATTCAACACCCTAGAAGAAATGGACAAGTTCTTAGAAACATACAGCTTTCCTAGGCTGAATCATGAAGAACTGGAAAATCTAAATAGACTGATCAGCACTAAGGAAACTGAATCAGTTATCCCAAACCTTCCCAAAAGCAAAAGTCCGGGACCAGATGGCTTCATTAGTGAATTCTACCAAACATTCAAAGAGGATCTAATACCAATCCTTCTCAAACTCTTCCAGAAACTGAAGAAGAGACAATACTCCCTAACTCGTTTTATGAGGCCATCATTACCCTGATACCAAAACCTGGTAAGGACAACACACACAGACAAAAATTACATACCAATATCTAAGATAAATGCAGACACAAAAATCCTAAACAAAATTGTAGCAAATAGAATGCAACAATGCATTAAAAAGATTATACATCACAAGCAAGTAGGGTTCATCCTAAGGGCACAAAGACGGTTCAACACACGTAAATTCATCAATATGATACACTACATAAAACAAGTAAAGGACAAAAATTATATGATTATATCAACAGATGCAGAGAAAGCATTTGACAAGATATAACACACATTTATGAGTAAAACACTTTATAAATATGTATAGAAGGAAAATACCTTAACGTAATAAAGGCCATATATGACAAACCCTCAGCTAATATCATAATTAATGGTGAAAAACTGAAGCCCTTTGCTCTACGTTCAGGAACACGACATGGCTGTCCCCTATCTCCTCTGCTTTTAAACATTGTATCGGAAGTCCGAGCCAGAGCAATCAGTCAAGAAGAAGAAATAAAAGGCATCCAAATTGGGAATGAAGAAGTTAAATTGTCACTCTTTGCAGATAACATGATGCTATATATAGACAACCCTAAAGAATCCACCAAAATGCTATTAGAATCAATAAACAAATACAGTAAAGTTGCCGGCCACACAATCAATGTACAAAAGACCATTGTATTCCTATATAGTAACAATGAAATCTCAGAAAAAGAAATTTTTTTTAAAAAATTACTTTTGTAATTGCAACTAAAAGAATAAAATACCTAGGAATAATCTTAACTAAGGATGTGAATGACCTATATACTAGTAACTGTAAGACATTTTTAAAAGAAATCGAAGACATGAAGAAATGGAGAAACATTCCATGTTCATGAATTGGAAGAATCAGCATAGCTAAAATGGCCATATTTCCCAAAGAAATATACAAATTTAATGTAATCCCCATCAAAATTCTAATGGCCTTTTTAGAAAAGATATAGAACAAAAAATAATCAGATTTGAATGGAAGCCCAAAAGTCCCCGTATAGACAAAGCAATCCTAAGAATAAAGAACAGTGCTGGAGGTATCACCCTCCCTGACTTCAGCTTGTACTATAGGCCAACAATAAGCAAAACAGTATAGTGTTGGCAGAAATACAGACTCACCAACCAATGGAATAGAATTGAGAACCCAGAAATAAACCCACATAAATATGGACAAAGAAGAAAAAACATAGAATGGAGAGAAGACAACCTCTTCAATAAATGGTGCTGGGGGAATTAGAAAACCACGTGCAAAAGAATGAAACTAGACTGCTATCTGTCACCATGTACAAAAATTAACGCAAAATGGAGAAGACCTGAAGCAATAAACTGCATAGAAGAAAACATAGGTACTAAACTTATGGACCTTGGGTTCAAAGAGCATTTTATGAACTTGACTCCAAAGGCAAGGGAAGTAAAAGCTAAAATAAATAAATGGGACTATATCAAATTAAAAGCTTCTGCACAGCAAAAGAAACCATTGACAAAATATACAGAGGCAATCAACCGAATGGAATAATTTTTCAAACAATGCCTCTGATAAGGGGCTAATATCCAAAATATATAAGGAACTCATACAACTCCACAACAAAAACAAATCCAAACAATCCAATTAAAAAATAGGCAGAGGATCTGAAGAGACTTCTCCAAAAGAGGCATACAAATGGCCAATTGATAAATGAAAAAATGCTCAACATCACTAATCATCAGAGAAATGAAAATAAAAACCACAGTGAGATATCACCTCACCCCAGTTAGAATGGCTATCATCAACAAGACCAGTAGTAACTAGTGGCTATAGAGAAAAAGGAACACCCTTACACTGTTGGTGAGAATGCAGATTGGTGCAGATGCTATGGAAGGCAGTGTGGACATTCTTCAAAAAATTAAGACTATAATTGCCATATGACCCAGCAATGCCTCTTCAGGGTGTCTACCCAAGAAATCTGAAAACATTTATCCATAAAGACCTATGTGCTTCTGTGTTCATTGCAGCTTTGTTTACAGTGGCCAAGACATGAAAATAACCAAAGTGTCATTCGATAGACGAATGGATAAAAAAGATGTGGTATACATACACAATGGAATATTATTCTGCCATAAGAAAAGATGAAATAGTACCATTTGCGACAACATGGATGGATTCTGAGATTATAATGCTAAGTGAAATAAGTAAGAAAGAAAAAGTAGAGAACCATATGATTTCACTGATATATGGTATATAAAACTGAAAACAATAAAAGAAGACAAACAAATGAAGAAACAAAAAATCAGACATAGACAATAGTTGTGGTTACCACAGGGTAAGCGGGGGAGGGGGGGTGCGGGGTTCTAGAAGAGGGTAAATGGATCAAATACATGGTGATGGAAGAACTGACTCTGTGTGGTGAACACATAATTTGAGATACAGATGATGTATTACGTAATTGTACACCTCAAATATATGTAACTTTACTAACAGGTCTCACCTCAATAAACTTTAATTGAAAAAAAGTGCCAAATACCAATAAATAAACTCATATTAAGATTTTAATTGAAATGGCAACTTTTTAGGGGATATCCATGCTTAGCTCTTGCTCCTGTATTAATAAAATTAGCTAACATTCAGTAAATACTTACTCTATGCCAAATATTGGGAGAAACACTTAACATGAACTATATTATTTAATGTTCACAAGGATAAATGAAATTAACACTGAATGTAAGATAGATTTCACCTGTGAGGAAACTAAAGCCCAGAGAGTTTAAGTTTACCTCCCCAGGATTACATAGCTAGTGAGTGACATAGTAAGTACTCCATCCAGGGTCTGTCTGATTTTATTGCTTGAGCATCCAACTCTATTGCCATACCGTCTTACCATGGTAGAGCAATCATATATTCTCACAGCATAAAATTTGAGCATTAACAACAACAATCAAAAAAGAAAGAAAAAAGTAGGCCATTTGTGGAAAAGTGGCTTAACAGTATAATCCAGCTAATCAAAGATTAATAAAAATAGATTTCACATATACAAAGTTTATTGATGAACATTCAATCAGTTTAAACATAGAACTAAGAAAAAAACAACTATAGAAATAATTGTTTTATGACAAAGCATAAATGTTAAACCTTGAGATTAAAAATGTTACATATTTAAGAGGACAGTCCAAAATGGCAGATTAGGTAAACTCTATGCCTACTGCCTTCCAGGATCACACCAAAATTACAAATGAATTCTAGAACAGTCAACCTCAAGAATCATCTGAAGAGTAGCTGAACAGAAATCCTATAACTGGGGAATTGGGGAGGAGGACACATTGGGACTGGTAAGAGGGGTGGACACGTGAAAGAGGCTTACCCCAAATCCACAGATATTGGTTGAATACCGGGAGGGACACCTCCTTGGCAGAAGTGTCCCATGAAGTGGGAGGGGTCCCAGCCTCACACTGATCTCCCTAAAACTGGAGTCCTGTGCCAGGAAGAGGAATTCCCACAATATCTGGCAGTGAAGATCAGTGCGGACTCTGTCTGTCTGACCTGGTGAGATGGAAGGGTACTGGAAACCAAATGCCCTTTTGAGGAGTTCACACATAAACTCACTTGCTTGCAAACACTCACCCAGTCTCAAGTGGAGGGGTGGCATCTCGAGAAGTGCCAGACACATACAGGGAAAAACTCAGTTGTGTGGCCTCAGAGTGAAGGCTGAGGGAACCAGCACTTGTCCTTGTGTGGAGCTTGTCTCACATGTATTCTACAGGAAGGTGTCAAAATTACTGTGTTGTACCCTCCCCCAAAGGGTCAAATCTAAGACAACATTGGTCTGGTAAAGTCAGTGCATGCACACCACCTTGATGATGCCCCAAGTCACTGCCCCACACTGCTAGTGCTGCATTACCAAGAGCATTCTCAGCTGTTGAGATGTTAGCCCCACCCCACAAACTGCAGAAGCCTTTTTTCAACAGCAGCAGACAGCCCACAGCTGCTCAGGGAATTTTTGGGGGTGAGCAGTGAGTTATACCCTGCACCACAGCCACTCTTTGATGGCTCTCGGGGACATGGGGCTTGAAGTGAGCAGTGGCTGGCCACAGTGTTCTAAGGGTATTTTAGCAAAATGATTGAAGGCCAGCACTGGTGCAATAACTGAAACTTCATTACTTTTGTATAAACCACTGCCCACACCCCATATCTCCCTGGAAACCAGCCCTGCTCACATGGGCTGCATTTTTGGGTGCACTCTTGGCTACTGAGCAGCTGGTCCCACCTCATAAGCTGTGGAAGCATTTCAGAGCAGCAGATGACCTGTGGTAGCATGAGCAAGTTTTGGTGGTGAGCAGCAAGCCGCAACCTTCACCATAGACTCTCTTGTGCTGCTCTCGGAGACCTGCAGGCCTGAGGTGAGTGGTGCCTCACAGCAGTGTTCTCAGGGTGTCCTTGTGAAGTGGTCATGAGACAAGCACTGTTGCAATAACTGAGATTGCATTAACTTCGTGAAAATCAACATCCACAACATGTAAATCCCTGGAACCCCACCACACCCACCAAGGGCTGCATTGACAGGGACACTCTCATCTCTGTATCAACCAGCCTAGCCTATGCACCTAAGGAGGCTCTTTCAATGGCTGAGACTTACAGGCAGCCAGAAGGTGACAAGAGGCCTAGGCGGCCCTGAGCCTTTTACTAAGCTATCCCAGGCCCAATACTGGTGGCAGCTGGCCTTGGTTCAGAGCAAGGGCACCCTCACATGCCTCCAGCTACAGCACAGACAAGAAACAACCAAGCCATGTAGCTTTCAAAAGGTAGCCCCAGGCCAGTCACAGGCAAGGCTGAAATAAGAATGCATGGGAGACCCTCCAAGAGATACAAGAGGTACCGGATGCCAGCTTCAGACAACAACAGATCACTACCTGGTTAGCCCCACAAGCATTACACCCAAAGGATGGACTCAATAGGCACAAGAGCATGCAGGGGCAAACACACTCAGAAGTTTCAACACCCATACAATAGCTCATACACTGTGGCCATAGACAATCCTCACAGTCAGTCAGTCAGGGAGTCAATCACACCCACAAAAGCAATCTAGGCTCAACTATAACAGAGAACAAACACAACATACACAAGGAATACTCCTAAAACAGATGCACAGGAGCTCATGGAGACTGTGCCTTTGGACCACACAAAACACACACCACATAAAGCCACCCAACAAAGACTGAGAGACATAGGAGAACTACCTAATACATAGACGCAAACACAAGGAGCAGCCAGAATGAGGAAACAAAGAAACATGTCACAAACAAAAGAACTAAAGAAACCTCCAGAAATGGAAATAAACAAAATGGAGGGAACCAACCAACCAGAGACAGAGTTTAAAAAACTGGTTATAAAAATGCTTAAGAGGAGGAGGAAAAATCGCAGAGTGAAGTGAGCCTATGTAAAGCTCCCATGGAATTTACAACGAATCAAACAACAAAAACTCCACAAAGGACTCCCTGCACAGCAGACAGGCAAGAAGAAGAGGCCCACTACGAATTCACCTACAGGTGGGCGACTCGTGCAAGCGGGGAAGGAGGAAAGGGAGAAGTGCGGAGATGGAGCCACGCCGGGAAAGGACACAGAACTAGCTCAGTGCTCCGAGCTCGCTACTTCCCGGAACCACCGCAGCTGCGGGAGAGGGAAGAACTCGGACTGCTAGGGCTCCACTTATGGCCCATAGGGCTGAGGGGGCAGCATATAACACAGCTGAACCCAAGGCTCACAGCAGAGACCTCAGAGAAAAGACTGAGGATAGAAGGCTGAAAACGGTGGTTTAAGCCCTCACTAACAAGCAGAGAACGGAAGCCTTAGGCACTGAGACTAGCCACCCCCTACGAACCCTCCCAGAGCTCACCCCGTCACAACCTACCCGGTGCTAGAAGCGGAACAGTAGCAGTGTCAGATCAAAAGAATAGAATATTTGCTGTTCTGAGAACTGTGGACCGCAGACACAAATTCCCAGCCCAACTAGTTCCGGCAAAGAGAAGGGAGCTTTGGAAGCAGGACCGGCTGTGGTGGTGGGTGCTGCCATTGCTCTGGGCCACCTCTCACAACTCACCCCACGCCTGACCACACCTATCTGGGCAGATCCCTGCAGGAGTAAACAGAACTGCTGAAAAATATGGGCTCTGAATCTGGAGCTGGAAGAGCTTTGGAACATCAAAAGCTCTCCGCATATCTACTGGGACACTACGCCCTGTGACATAGACGAACTATTAACAGAGAAGAAGCCCGTCTTCCATGGAATCCCCACATTGTGTGAGAGCTGGAATAGTGCAGAGAAAACATAACACTACCGCGTGGGAGAAGAGAAATAAGCTGCAGTCGGAGAAAAAATAAAACATTCTACCAACAATACTGGAAAAAAAAAAAAAGAGCGCTTCCTGTCAACCTGTTGCAGAAGCCACTCCTGTAGATGTCTAGGAAGAGAAATAGTAAACCAGTAATTGCCATGAATAAAAAAGGCAACAAGATAGCTCAGAAAGAAAGTGAAAACTCTCCAGAAAAGGCACTTAAAGATACAGAAATATGTGACTTAAATGACAGAGAATTCAAGATTGTAGTTCTTAAAAAACTCAACGAGATGCAAGAAAACACAGATAGGCAGTTAAATGAACTCAGAAACACAATCAAAGAAGAACATGAGCTTTTTACGAAAGAGATTGAAATTTTGAAAAATAACCAAATAGAATTTCTGGAGATTAAGAACTTAATAGAAGAAATTAAGAATGATTGTCTGTGTCTATCAGTTTCTATTTCTCATTT
Source organism: Rhinolophus sinicus (assembly GCF_036562045.2). Classification (NCBI taxonomy): domain Eukaryota; kingdom Metazoa; phylum Chordata; class Mammalia; order Chiroptera; family Rhinolophidae; genus Rhinolophus; species Rhinolophus sinicus. Next base: position 84,360,077 of record NC_133768.1, on the reverse strand, counting down.
GTTTGTGAGGGTAAGGGGGATCGAATTCTGGGTGATGAACACACAATGGGATTTATAGATGATGTAATACAGAATTCTACACCTGAAATCTATGTAATTTTAATAACAATTGTCATCCCAATAAATTTAATAAAATAAAATTCAAAAAAAAAAAAAAAAAAGAAACTATAACGAAATAACCGCCTTAGGTAGTAGAGTTGACCAGATGGAGGAAAGAATCAGTGACATCGAAGATAGAAACCTGGAAATTAAACAGATGGAAGAAGAAAGAGACTTGAGACTTCAAAGAAATGAAAGAACTCTACAAGAACTTTCTGACTCCATCAGAGAGAGCAATATAAGAATAATGGGCATACTAAAAGGAGAAGAAAGAGAGAAGGGAACAGAGAATATATTAAAACATACGGTCGATGAGAACTTCCCAAACTTGTGGACAGAACTGGACCCTCGAATCCAAGAAGCAAATAGAACACCTAGTTACCTCAACCCAACACGCCTTCTCCAAGGCACATTGTATTGAAGCTGTCAAAAATCAATGACAAAGAAAGAATCCTCAAAGCAGCCAGGGAAAAGAAGACGGTAACTTAAAAAGGAAAGTCCATTAGATTATCATCAGATCTTTCAACAGAAACTCTACAAGCCTGGAGGGTGTGGAACCAAATATTTAAACTATTGAAAGAGAGAAATTATGAGCCAAGAATAATATATCCAGCAAAGATATCCTTTAGATGTGAAGGAGGAATAAAGACCTTTCCACACATACAGAAGCTGAGGGAATTTTCTAATACACGACCTGCACT